>NW_028277056.1:6142500-6447000 GCF_059951505.1 Python bivittatus
GTGGCACGCAGATGTGGTGGACATCAAGGACAGCTTTCCATCTGATGGACAATGTGAATACAGGGGCATTTTCCTGCCTCTCGTACAGCCATCCTTGAAACCTGAACATTGCAATTCAAAACCAACGAAAGGATTGAATTAAATACTGGAGGCACTCCCCTCAAAAGCAGTGAGAGCTGTCAAAAGGGGGGACTGGATTAGTTGATGGGTACGGGGCACTCCTTGCCACTACCTTGCTTAATATTGGCTGCCCAGGAGCAAGAATATGAGAGGTCCATCCATCTCCTTAAGCCATCCTGGTTGGCCACATTGGCCAGGATGTGCTCTTGGCCTGATCCACATTCAGGGCTCTTGTGCTTGTATACACAGACGAGCTTTGAAAGTGTCTACAAGCATCATTTCATTGGTGGCCACAGGAGCACCAACCAAGGATGCTTACGGAGAAGATCAAGGTCTCTTAAGGATCTGTTCACGAGAGTCAAACCTGCTGCTATCCAGATCTTTCCATCAATGCACCACCTCTGCATTGACCAAACTCACGGCTACCTGTGTGATTGTCAGCAACTGCACCAAAACATTTTGCCACCACTGCACCACAAAAAGCTACATGAGGTACAGATGGCACCTGGTTATGCCACCAACCCAGCTTCTGATGTGTCCTACGCATCACATTGAAGCATCCTGAAAAACGTAATGTTGCTCTTTGGATATTTACAGAAGCAGCATGAAAATCAGTTGCAGGGATGACTTCAAGATTTCACAGCTTCTGGCCATGTGCAAAACCATTGAGAATCCAAGGAGGCAGAAGATCCAAATGAGCAAGCCGGACTTCAAGGATAGATGTCAGGGAAAGCTGGTTTCTCCTGTCAACCACCATGTAGCTTCTTTGAAAGCAAGATGGACAAAGTGTTATGGAGCGTGGCCCAGATGAATCCAGCTGCTGGACCATCAGATATGTGAAAAGAAAGCTGGTTTGGTTCCTACTGACTTGGGGCCACCTCGCTTTGGAGCTTCAAAGCCACACCCTGGTCATTTACCCGAGTCTCCAAGCACAACGTACCTGAGTAACAACAGGGACCAGGAGAGGAAGGAGCTCTCAGCCTAAAGCCAGGAATAGCTGGCCTTCAGATCCAGCATCTTTTCTTAATTCCTTCTAAGACCCCTCCCCCTAAGAAAATTTTTACAGATTCCAACTTTTTTCACGTTCATCTCTCATATACATGGTGAAATGTAAAAAGCTCTTCTAGCATGTCTGGGGAAACTAAGCTGTCGTGGAGGTGCTAAATATTTCCTTAATTACTGGACCGCATGTTGGGCTTGATCCATAGCACATGGCTTGGCTCACTTCCTTGAGTTATCTGCCCAGCAAAAAACCTGGGTTATTTCCTGCTTTCCAGCTCTGATACAGGCAGCCACCTGAGATAATGCAAGGATCTCTGGAGACACCAGATCTTATGCAGATGGTATTCCTTGTATTCTTATACATCCATATTCAAGTGGATGTAACTGTTTTTAAACTTTAGATGAAAAGTATTTTCCTGCTCTGTGTAGTAACATTTGCTTTTAATTCTTATTTCTCAAACTGGCAAACCTAACAGGGAAGGGGGATGAAAATTCTGCTCTCATATATTTACACGGTCTTTAATCTGTATAGAAGTGTGATTTATGTAACGTAAGTGTTTATTAAAGAGATCTGACTCTTTCTTGGATTATTCATTAATGCGTCCCTAATATTTTTTTAGGCAACAGGACTCCCTAAACACCGAAGGTCCTTCTCTGTGTGACTACACACATCATTCTATCACAGCAACAGGGAAATCTAGGATAACGAGACCATTAAAGAGTTTCCATAATAAAATGCAAAGCGTAAATTAAATACAGATATGCATACTCTACATAACATGCCTCCCCAACATATTCTCCGAACATCAGGCATTTCCTGCTGCCCAACCTTTTCATAAAGTTGGACGTTCATCATCCTGCTTTTCATTTCACATCAACCTGCAATTCCAAACTCTCTTAGACAGAAACTGCAAAAATAATAACAGAACTTTTTTAAAAAAAATCTGCACTTTCTGGAAGTCGAAAGACAGGCTCTCCTGAGTCCTCCTGACCCTGCGTTAAATACCCATTTCTGAAAAGTAGAAGGTAAACCTGTTTGGGGGAAAGGGCCACCAAAGCCCATGGTTTCGAGATTCTCTCCACATTCTCTGAGCAAACAGCAGGAATCCTCAATGAGAGGCTGACTGTTTGACGAGTTTTCCTAGAGTAAAACCAACCTTTTGCTGCTAGTCTGAAAACCATTAACAGCTGATTGGGTCTCCTGAGCCTGAAGCAGAGCCAAGGGCAACCCAGATGGAAGATCTGTATTGGGGAGCGATGCCCCAACTTCAGCATTCCGCAGCGTTCCCCGGGCCTTGGAAACGGAGGCGACGCCCGCTTCCTCCGAGGCAAACCGTCTGCACAATTCGAATTGAGCGCCCCCCGTTAATGCAAAACATCGTCTTCTCCGGATCTTTTTTTTTTTCCCCCCACGGCCCCCGACCCCAGGCGGCTGAGAAGGCGAGCAGCGCAATGCAATGCAAGAGTTTTCTTTTGCAAAAGTTGGCAAGACTCTCCGCAGGATGCGTCCCCAGCAGGATGGATGGATGGATGGAGCGGAGCCCAGGTCCCCCGTTCTCTTTGCCGCGGAGAAGCAGAAGCGAAAGCCCCCCCCCCCAAGTCATGCAGCGAACCAGGGTCCGAAATCCGCAAACACCGCGCTTTTCAATCTGTGCTTCCGTTTGCAGCCGGTTAGCAAAGGGGAAAAAAAAGGGGGGGGGGGAGATGCACATTGCACAGCCCTCGTGCTGAACGGGAGCTTAATTTCCTGGGGGGAGGAAGATGCATTCAGGCAACAACATCGTAGTAAGCAGATAGACTGCACTCACCATTAGAAGGGAGAGACAGGTTTCCAGAGCCACTTTTAACTAAGAATGAATTGGGGACAAACTCTTCTTCGGAGTCAGACTCCTGAGTTGGCTGGGCGACACCATTGCCTAGCAACCTTCTCTGGCTCTCATTGGCTGGAGGGGAAGGGGGAGGGGAGGGGGAGGGCTCAACGGGGGTGGATGAGGCTGATGAACAATGCAAGGGGGGGCCTGTGAAACACAAACAAACACAGACAGAACATAAATAACTGAAAATTGCACCCAAACCGAAAAAAAAACCCACAAGGGAAATATATATATACTTACACACACACACACATGTATATGCACACACGCGCACACAGATACTCACACCTCTCTCTGCATACAGAGCAGACACCGAGCATGCAGAGAGGTGGAAATTGTTAAAATAAAGAGAACAGGACCCCCGAGACAGCCGTTTCGGCCTCCAGGCCCGGCTTGCAAATAGAAAGGCAGGCTGGGTTGCAAGGTGTGGGAAGGGAGTCCGTTGCAAAGTTGCGCACGGTGTAGGATGCTCAGAGAGGGGCCGGATTGCTCTTTCCACTTGCGCTGCGTATCTGGAGGCTGCCTTTGAACGGCGGGCGCGGATGTCAGAGAGAGATAAAATATGCAGTGATAAACAAGGGTATTGAGGCTGGATTAAATCATACGTCTGGGTGATTTCTAAGCCAACCGATCGGTCCCTCTAAGGACAGTTTGAAGATTGCAACAGCATGGAATCGCATGATGAAACTAGGAAGTAACAGGCCGGAAAGATTTCGAACCAACTTTAGAGAGTCGCTGCTTTCAAATGCATCAGACCCGAAAAGAAAGGAAAAGTAAAATACTGCAACTTCTTGGCTCTTTCTTGAAAGAGGTGGGCTCCGGCTGCGTTCACACGTACCTTTACGCCAGGGTTTCAAAGCATGGAGATTTTTCGTGCCATGTCCTGGTTTGAAAAGAAGGGGTTCACGCCTTGTGTTAAGCCAAAGGGAAGCGAACACAAGATGGGTTTGTGTTATCTGTCAACCGCTTTGGGAAAGAAAATGGGGGAGGGGGATGAAACCTGGTTTCCTCTGTAGTTTACAAAGCTATGATAGGTGGCTTCTCCTGAATGAAGACCACCAGATGTCACCGCCATTTAGAAGGGCCTTCGCACAATCCAATAAAGCCGCGGTTATGTTAGGCATGGTTTATTAACTAAGCCAGATTGTTCTGGGTCCACTTATCACACTAAGCCACGAACCACAGTTTGCTAATCAGGCAACACACCCCGCCGAACAAAAATAAAACATATATTTGGGGTTCTGCATGAAGCCCATCCGTGTGTCTTTTTTGACATTGTAGACGGAGGTGGGACGGGGTGGTTCCCCTCCCGACAAGAACTGTCTGATGCCCCCAAGAAGATTGATCAATGAACAATCTATCGATGTGTCGATCCAGCGCAGGGAACCGAAAAGGGCATAATCTCAGGAAACATGTCGCCCACTTTTGGGGAACCGTAAAGAAAACCAGTCAGGAGAGAAATGTGTGCCAGGCCTGACAAGAACAGCAAAAGCCAAACTTTTTAATACTTTCTAACACATTGTTTAAACGTTATAGGTTAGGGTAAGCAAAACCATATGACGGCTGCAAAGGATCACTTTTGAAACGACACGGGGGAAAGGAAGGAAGGAAGGAAGGAAGGAAGGAAGGAAGGAAGGAAGGAAGGAAGGAAGGAAGAAAGAAAGAAAGAAAGAAAGAAAGAAAGAAAGAAAGAAAGAAAGAAAGAAAGAAAGAAGGGAAAAAAGTCTGAAATCTCAACAGCAATCAGCAATGGAGTTGTGCTTGTTTAGCTTCTGCGGGTCCCCCTCTCCTTCGGAAAGAGATTTGCTAAGGGTCACAGAGCTAAAAGCTCACCTCTTTTCTTTCCCTGGAGTTGCTGGACCATGTCGTGATCGGCGGGGTGGGTGGGGTGGGGGCTGCCTCCCTGGCTTTGAGTTGAGTTTGCCTGGTGGGTTGCAAAAAAACGCCACCCACTTTTGGTGTTTCCAGACCATTTCGCGATCGTCGCTCACCCCGCGGACGCCTTGAAGGGGCCGCTGTCGGAGCGAGCAGATGAACTGAAACTCAAACCCTACCTCTCCTGTTCAGAGGTGCCCTGTAATTCAGACACCCTGGAGACCAAATCTTGCTATAACTTCATCTGGACGGGAGCAATTTGATCTCACCCAAGGGCCCTGTATGTCATGTGCAAATAACACGGATGTCGGTGAACCTTGCTGATAGTAGGATTCGGCAGGCGGTGTTAGTTTAAGGTCGGAGAAGGGATGAGCAGGTAAAAGAGGAGTTTGGTTGTTTTCTCCCCCGCCCCTCCCATGGAAGAGACATTTTTCTCTCTCTCTTTTTAATGTGAACTAGAATAGAGCGCTCCTGATCTTTCCAGGGGCTAGCAAAGTTTGGCCAAGTACTCAAATCACTCCGCTTCTCTTCTCCAATTGTGCAAATAAAAATGAAAGAAAAGGTCACTGGAATCTAAAAATAACGTTGCGGCTTCAAGCTGGCATGCAAAATTAAATCCTACCTCTTTTTCCACCTGTCCGTCTTTGACATCCATCTGCAGCCTGCAAACACATCCCCTCTCATTCCAGGAATTCTTTATTCCATCTTCCTCCCCAGGAATTTTCTTTCCTCAATTTATTCTGCTTTCCCTCTGTTATATTTAGCTCTTATTACTCTTTTTGTTCACCCTCCTTCTACCTGCAATACCTCTCTGGTGATTTTCCTAATTCTTGGCGTTAGGAAGAGTTTCCACTCAAATCTCTCATCCCCCAGATCAGGTTTCTCAATCTTGACTGGGTGGACTGCAACTCCCAGAATTCCCCAGCCAGCATGCTAGCTGGGGAATTCTGGGAGTTGAAGTCCACCCACGTTAAAGTTGCCAGAGTTGGGAAACACTGCCCCAGATTGTCCATTCAACCAGCACCTCTTGTTAAGGTTTCCTTCAGGGCTTAAATTCAGAAGAAAGAATGAATGAAATTTGCAGTCGACGTCTATCCAACTTCTCTGAATTTAACTACATCTAATTCCTACAATTAGAGGTGTGGAGCTGAGCCAAAATCTTACTGTCCCCATAAGTACAGCAGGATTCCTGTATGGGTGGGACAGATTAAAAAAAATCTCATGAGCATTTACACTTACAGAATCTCCTAAAGTACACCACCCTTGCATCCATTTTCCCTTAGTTGGTTTTATTACGAATATGAATTACTTGAGAACCATTAAAAAAAACCCCTTCATTTTCATTTCATTCCTTTTTATATATATTTATTAGAATTTTTCAGTGTAGTAAAATAGAAAAAACAAATAAGAAGAAAGCTAGAAAAGGAGAAATAGAAAAGGAAGAAGTATCTTTGTTTCATTCCTTGGTCTGTAAATGTCCTCAGTGTAAGCTCTTCTTTTACATAGCCACTGCTCCTTGTAGGCAACTTTCACTAAAGTACCTTTTCTTCAGAGCATTTTCGAAACAGATTTAGAGAGCTGAATGTAGCATACTTCTCTTGAGATACTATTTGTCCCTGCCACAAGTGATAAACGTGGAACATCCAGTTTTGCTTCCAAGAGAATCCATAATGGAATTCTTTTACCTTCCTTCTTGTCCTTTCTATAAGTTGCATCTAAAGAGGACAAAGAAAACATAAGGGCTTCTGCTACCACGGTTACTCTGGTTACTCTGAGTTACTCATGATTACTCTGTCTACATTGCTATGATGATGGAGCATAACGTATCGCAGAAACATCAGCCAGCCAGAGCATGTGCATGGTGCTCAGAAGCCACACTAATGGTGTCTGCAGGGAGATCAAGGGATGAAATGGGAGTTGTGACAAAAGGACAAGATTTGAGTTGTGACATCATGGTCTACTTTTGGTCTACTTTTGGTCTACTGAGAAACCAAGCCAGGACCTCCCCATCGAATTCCAGACCTAAAACACTTTATAGCAACCATTTTCCAAGAATACTTCCTACTGTATCTAGTGCCAGGCAGAAACCCCTCCCCTTATTTTTCTCATTTAACTTGAATAAGAAACTGCTTTTCATTTTTTTTTTAAATTAAAAGAAGAAGGGATTGGTTTTGAAAATTTCCTCCTAATTTTGGAGAAATTCCCAGAGAGGGAATGCGCTGTTTCTGCGTACTTGACTTCACTCATGGCTCACGGGTCTGTCTGAATCATCTCCAGCCTCTGCTTTAGAGGGATGGAAACATGGCAACCAGCACTAGCAACTCCTCCTGCCTGCAACCAAAAATTGATTTCAGAAACAGCCCTAGCAGAATTTTAAAAGAAACCTTCAAGCCCCCCCGAGAATAAGATCTGAAAAAATCAGAAGCGGCTTCTGCTGCAGGAAGAAACATCTGAGCAATCACGTGGCAGAGGAGACCAGTGTTACTTCCGCTCCAACGGCTACATCTGAATTTTATATCTTGACAGAATGATGTGTCTCCTCTTTGATGGTCTGATGGCACATTGCAAACATCTTCCATTGAGAAATCGAAGAGGAATTTCACAATGGAATTCAAAAGATAAAGCAAGTTCTTTCTCATTTGTTTAATGTGGGTGCTGTGCTTTAAGTAATCTCCATAAAGTTTCCTTCCTTCCTTCCTTCCTCATTTTCAAGGACCAGCCAAAGTGGTGCAAGAAGATAGTGCTGACAACAGTGTGCCAACCCTTTGACACTTCATCCTGAAAGGCCTTCAGAAGGGAGGTGTGAAGAGATGGGCGGCTGAAAGTCCCAGAATGCAAAAACACCTGGAAGTAGTAAACAGCTGCAATGGGTTTAATGCAGAAAACACGGTGGGGTAAATGTCACCCGTGATTTCCAGCTGCTATTGCCCCCTCTGTGCAGAAATGCCTAAAATTACCAACCTTACAGAGATGAATGAATGGACTGCAATATGAATCAAAATGGATTCTGAGTTTTACAACAGAGGAGAACAATACCAGTGTAGTCGACCATGATAGAGACACCTTTATAAAGACGGTATGCCTTAATTATGAAAAAAGAAATATTGAGCGCACGTTCTTCCTTTGGCACCTTGAAAATGCATGGAGGACCTCAAGGCGTTCTTATTGTCAAAAAAACCAAACGTAAGTTTTAGGGGTTTTTTTTTTTCTTATAACAATCTGATTAATGTTATAATTGGCTGCGTGTGTTCAATCCAGCCAATTGCTTAGAATTATTGTGAGTCCCCTACCATCCCTAGCTTTCGAGGAGAGAGATGGAGATACAGGGAGTGCATCGGAGAAATACTACTACGTGAATAACCGTAGTAGTGTTTATACAATTGCATTATGCTAAATGAGAGGCTAATGCAGTGTTTCTCAGCCTTTTGGCAACTTCCAGCTATGTGGACTTCAACTCCCAGAATTCCCCAGCCAGCATGGCTGGCTGGGGAATTCTGGGAGTTGAAGTCCACACAGCCGGAAGTTGCCAAAGTTGAGAAACACTGGACTAATGAAAGGGTTGGCATAGCTGAGAAAAAAAACGGAGGTGTTCCTTTGTCACAAATCAGAATTAATTTATAGTCTCTGATGCCATGAGATGGAAGTGTGGAAGATTTAAACAGCAGGCTGATAGAGCCGTCATATTTTAGAGGCCTGTCATCTGCAGCTCCGGTAACCATCAGCCTCTTAGATTTTTTCTTTTCTTTTGGTAATGTTTTGTATAGTCTTCATGATTTATGTAATTTTAGATATATTTATTGTTTTAATGGATCTTGTGAGGCTCCCAGAGTCCCCCATTGGGGGGAGATGGACGGAGATAAATCGAATGAATGAATGAATGAATGAATGAATGAATGAATGAATGAATGAATTTTACCCATGAGCTTTTGTGGGCTATCAATTTGGTTCTATCAGAAACAGAATTCTAGGTTAGATGCTTTGTCCCCATGAAGGCACACATCTTGATTTTAATCAGAGCCCTGAATTTCAGACAGATACATTGCTCACTTGAGGCATGTGGGTTAGGCACAGGTATGTGTGAAGGAATGCAATTCCTTTTAATTATATTTGGGAAGCCGTTCTGCAGGGGAGTCCTTGGATGGAAGAGGGTTGCTGGGAGATGGAAGAGGATTGACGCCTTGGTGGTGGGACCGTTCATTGAGTGCCAAGAAAAAAGGACAAAGCCATAGAGATGTGAGAGATCTCATACAATCAGGGGAAAACAACCTGATATCAGATCTGCCCATCACCAACCTGAAAGGCAGATGTTGGACATCTTGCCCCAAGTGCAGAGTGAGGACAGGAGGAAAAAGGCACAATCACTCTATATAGGACTCACTATTGATATGCGAGAGTCAGTGAAATTCTTTCTTAAGGGCTTCTTAGCTTTTCTACAGTAAAATTCCTGATCAGATGTTCTGGATTTGTTTGGGATTGTTATTGTAATGTAACAGTGTAGCCTGGAGGGTAAAGGTGAGTCAGGTGGGGGGAGGGGAGGGGAGGGGAGGAAAGGAGGGAAGGGAAGGGAAGGTGGAAAGAAAGAAAGAAAGAAAGAAAGAAAGAAAGAAAGAAAGAAAGAAAGAGAGAGAGAGAGGGAGGGAGGGAGGGAGGGAGGGAGGGAGAGGGGAGAGGGGAGAGGGGAGAGGGGAGAGGGGAGGGGAGAGGGAGGGGAGAGGGGAGAGGGGGGAAGCCTGTCTGTCTGAATTGCAGCACTGCAATACATTTCTCTATGTTCTATTTCTCGGGGGGGGGGGGAATCAGATTCTCAGAAAGAGCCTGTGTTCGGTGACTATTTTTGCAAGTAAGAAATATTTTTCTTTTTTTTCTTAAAAAAAAAAAAAGCAAATAAACTCCAGAGATTCATTTATATATGTGTGATATATCTGATACCCTCAGGCTAGTTTCACATACCGTACCACGCTAAACCTCCTCCTGAATTCATAACCCAGAATTCCAGCATTCCGGGAACACACTCTTCCCAAAGGAACAAACCATACGTTGGCTTAATATGACAATCTGGTTGCCCACACGTGCAAAGACCAAGGCTGAACCACAAAACTCTGAACCACAAATGAGAGTCTAGTCGGAGGCATCTATGGGGGAGTAAAGTCAAGATGGCAGCTGTGATGATTTGACTGAAGCCCCACCCCTTTTATTGTGGGCGGCATCATGACTTTTTTAACCCCTCTTGACACTCCTGAAGCAATTGAGTCTAGCCAAAGAATTTACACCCGATTTTATGTCGATTATTCCTGCAATAACCTGGAAGATGTTTAAGGATAAATACGATGCATTCTTCACAACGATAAAAACTTGAACTTGGCTTCCCTTAATCTAGAAGGTGAGAATCCTAGCTCTCCACATAAAACCCAGAAAAATTTTCTGCTTCTCAACCCACTGGCGGCTTGCTTCTTTCTTTGAATGGGAGCTAAAGTCCCTCCATTTGAATCTGTGGCCTTTTCAAGTGGCAACCCCACCGTGCTTTCAGGTGCCAACAAAATACAGTGCTTTGGCTAGAGGCCACCTTGAGTCCAGGGTGGACATTCCATCTGAAGAAGGATTCAGAGAACTAGGAAGAGGTTCAAAGAAGAGCAATAGAAACGATTAAGGGCTAGAAACTAAACCCTATGAAGAGACAAAAGGAGCTGGGGATGTTTAACCTTGGAAAAGGAGGTGGAGAAGGAATTTATTTGATCCCCTTCTTTAAACACCCCAAGGAGATGTCATACAATGGAAGTTTTCCTCTCTCATTCCAGAGTTCAGGGCACGAAAGAATAGCTTTCAGTTCCTGGAAGACATTTATTGCTAGTTTGATCTTGCCTAGAAAGTTTGTTCTTCTAATAAAAACAACTCTGCCTAATGAAATTGAATGCTCACCCAGAACTTATTCATAAATAAAAGAGGCTAAAAATGTGTAGAGGAGAAGAAGTGATGACTCAACCCTTATCCTGTAAGGCTCTACATGTGGAAGAATGGAGAAGCAGACTTCACTCAGTGCTCATCCCCAGCATTGGAACAGTCTAGGTCAGTGTGTCTCAACCTTAGCAACTTTAAGAGATGTGGACTTCAACTCCCAGAATTTTGGGAGTTGAAGTCCACATCTCTTAAAGTTGCTAAGGTTGAGACACACTGCTCTAGATGAACCTTACATTTCCTATAGTAATTTCTCAGATGCATCAATTTCTCAGATGCGTTATGTAGCACCTACTACACACACCTTGAAATAATTCCTGGGAAATGTCACTTCCTTGGAGTAACTGAATACCCAGTTAACAGCTGATCCTGTTACACTTTCATGACTGCTCACTGCAGAAAATGAAGAAGTCCCCTTTCAAGTGTTTATTTACCCAGTTTTGCTACTACTATTCACAATCACGTTACACCCACTTGTGGTTTGGATCTTATGTCCATTTAATGAGATCTTACTTTAATTAGATAAGATCTTGTATTTGTTTGCCTTCTGCAGAATAAGGTGACATATTCATCTCTCTCTCCCTCTCAACAGTTGGGGCTTCAGATTTCCATGTTTATATATTTATGAGATACTACAATGGCACGTCAGACCTATTCAAAACTGTCAAATTATTAATACAGTGGTACCTCTAGTTACGAACTTAATCTGTTCCATGACTCTGGTTGCAACTCGAGTTGGTTGCAACTCGAGGTAAATTTTCCCATAAGGTTCAAGGTAAATACGGTTAATCCGTTCCACCCTCCGAATTTGGTCGCACCTCGAGTCAAATTTCCCCATAAGGTTCAATGTAAATACGGCTAATCCGCCCTCCGAATTTGGTCGCACCACGAGGCAAATTTCCCCCATAAGGTTCAGTGTAAATACATACGGTTAAACAGTTCTGAAACATATGCATTTTATTTTTAAACCACAAAAACATGAAAATAGTCGAGATGGTCAACTTCGCCATCTTGTACTCCAAGGCCAGATCAGTCACACGAATACCACGATCGTGCTTTTCTATAATGTCCTTCTTCAGTTCGATCGTCACTTTTTTCTTCAAAGCCTTATTCTTGCCAAGCCTGCTCTGCATTTTCTTTGGAGCCATGCTGACAAGCACACCAAACACCTTCCAAATGCCACAAAACACACCACAAGCCTCACCGAACATCTCCTTGCTACCGCAATCTCGCCCATAGGAAGCCGCGACCGCGTGGCAGCAGGGAAAATGGCCACGGATCCGGTTCGTAACTCGAGGTGGAGTTCGCAAGTCGAGGTAAATTTTTGGGGCTGGAGCTGGTCGTATCTCGAAAAATTCGTAAGGAGGGGCGTTTGTAACTCGAAGTACCACTGTACATTGGTTATGTTCACCCAATACCGTTTACCTAGTTACTCAATGAATCTACTTCCTGCCTCATACAATGCACTGAAACATACACCGAATAAATGCTTTGGGTTCCCACAATGCCCTAAAGCCACCATAATACTAATCAAGGTTAGCACTCACCTTTATCCTGTTATGCAATGTCACTGTGTGAACACAGCTGAGATAACAAGAATGGATGATTTTCTGGGTACTGAGTGTGGTACCCAACAAGTTTGTGCATTAATGACAAGTCAGATTTCTAAGGATCCTGTGCAATTTCCTTCCTTCCTTCCTTCCTTCCTTCCTTCCTTCCTTCCTTCCTTCCTTCCTTCCTTCCTTCCTTCCTTCCTTCCTTCCTTCCTTCCTTCCTTCCTCCCTCCCTCCCTCCCTCCCTCCCTCCCTGAGATCCTCCCAGCTCCTAATGACTGAAGGTGGCTTCCAAGAAGAGGAATAAAAGAACAAGAATTCATAAGCAGCCTGCTTATATAACTCCAAATCTCATCCAACAGGGACTTAACCATCAACCCATCCCAACCTCTGAGAGAAGAGCTCCGTCTTCAGTAGCTTCCTGAACTTCATCAAGGTGAGAGCCACCTGGATCTCTGGGGAGATATCATTCGAGAGGGCAGGGGCCACAGGAGCGAAGGCACGCTTCCTGGGTCCCTCAAGATGGCACTACTTAATTGATGGGTCCTGGAGCACACCCACTCTGCCCAATCACACCAGATGGACTTATTGTTCCATGCAAACTGGCTCAGGGCACTGTCAATTCTCTGGGACAGTGGTGGAAATTACCTCTTAAACTTAAAACCCTAAAAACAATGAGAGTGTCCCCTGCTTCTGGAGTGGGCCACAGAGCAGCATGTGAACCCAACAGAGTAACCTAATAGGACACCTTATCTGCCCTTATTTTTGTAAAAAAAAAAGGGGGGGGGGATAACTATACAGATATGCACCACGGGGAGAACATGTTTTCCAGGTACCAGCTGGAGATGGATTGATACATTGATTATTAATGAGTGATCCCATCTCTCCCTGTTCCTCTTCCCCAATCATTCCTGAAGAGAGAATTCCTGTCCCCAAGAGAAGGGGCTGGTTTGCCTTGAGAAATAAAATAAGCATAAAATTAGGGTCCTAAAAGGAGCAATGTCCACCCTATCCAAACCCCGGCCGACATCTAATCAGTCCCACCCGTGCTGGTAACTCTGCGCCAGCCAGATTGAAATATTCTTGAAGCAGCAGAGATTGAATTACATGACAATACATGGCTCCTTGTTCATTAATTCATAGATACAGTTTCACAATATCGTTTCCACCCAAAGGATCCTTCTATTTCTAAAATGCATCAGTCGCTCCCGAGCAGCTGCTCTGGGGGAAAAAGAGAGAGGGAGGGATATCAAGAGAAATGCATCAATCTGGGAAATTAGAAATAGCTCTGGAAATAGCAGAGGGTAAACGTAGCAGTGGGAAAGCTAAGACACCAGTGGGATGTGTGCCTGGGTCCACCGGGTATGGTAAAGAAAAGTCAAGATGGTGACCCTGACGATGCTTCGAACTTCTGCCGGTTTTTTAGGTGGGTTGATGCACTGCGGTGGCCACCATCTTGACTTTGATGACCACATTCTACTGATAGCCCCGGACACCCCAAAGCATTTTTGCTTGGTCCCACTGAGTGGGGAGTCTAGGTCTCTCTAGGGAGCAGATTCCAAAGCTGAGGGGCTACTACTGCGAAGATCCACTCGATGAGTAACTACTGCAGCATTTTCTCATCGAAGGGCGCTGGGAGCAAGAAGAGGAACGTGGGGAAGAAATATTCGTTCATATGCTAGGCTGAACCGAGGTTATCGCCTAGGCATCCTGCAAAGGCAGGGTTGGGGGCAGGCGATCCCGTTTGGGTCCTGGTGCAGCTGGTGCAAATTTTACATAATATGCATCAAGATACATACGACCTCGTGGCAGCCAGTGTGCAGTAGTGGTGAAGATGTAGGGCTGAGAGCGAAGAGGCTGAGTTCTAGTCCCACCTTAACCACAAAAGCTTCCTGGGCGAGTTTGGACCAGGGACCCTCTCTCAGCCCAGCCTACTTTACAGGGGTGTTGTTGTAGGAAAAAGCCCATGTCTTATATTGCACATAGATGTAAGTACATACACAGTAGGTGGGTTTCCTTGGGGGGGGGAACTTTGCATATAAAAATATCCAGATTCAATATCCGCTATCTTCAAGCAAGGTTAGGGAAGAGTCTGGATGGCTATTCCTTTAAAAAGTTGGCAAGTTTCATTTGCACAGTTAGTCTGATTTAGTGTATTTCTGACTCTGTGCTTTTAACTTTTCTTTAGCTCCTGAACAGGAAGTCAGGGCGCAAATAATAAATAAGTACTTTTTGAAATGAAAAAATGAGTAGAGCCGGATCCAAGCCTCACCAACATTGAAGGTCAGATGATCCCATTAAAAGCTTAAAAGGCAGCTGTAAAACCTTTTGCCTGCAAATGGCAGCCCTTTCATGATTTCACCAAACAAATCAGGACGCCTATAATAAATCAAACAAATCAGGATGCCTATAATAAACCGACTCCAGACCAAGCTAAGATATTGCTAAACCATGGTTTAATCAAAACCACCTTCACCAAGTGGCTTTTGTCCCCGTGGGGGAAATTATATAACCTTTGCAAATATAAGAAACTAGACAGGGCTGATTTTGAATGCAGAGTCGTGCGGGAAGTGTATCCATCCACCTCCCCTTTCTTTTCCATCGGTTAATCGCCCCCTCTAATGCTCTTTCTCTGTTTAAAAAGAAGGCAAGCAAAGACGAGAAGAGAAACAAAGAACAGAAAAGAAAAATATAAACATCAAGGGTATACTTTGTGCATTATCCCATTTGGCCCCTAGACAATTATGGATTTTCCCTGGATCTGAAAGACAGGATGTTATTGAATTTCCCCAACAAATTCAAGAGAGGAATCTATTCCAAATAAATTCAATTATTCTTGGCGGCCCGAAGCCAGCAAATAACAGGAGTTATTGCTCGATCCTTTTTGTAGTGTGGCAGAAATTTATTTCTGCTTTGCTGCATCCAAACTGCAGTTAGGGGTAGGACTAGCATCATGTTTTCTTCTTCGCTTTCAGGTCGGTTTTAAATATTCTTATTATTAGATAATTATTAGATATTCTCTTTTTAAAAAATGTATGAATTCAGTACACACCTTGATCTTCCCAGCTAATCTATTCTAGCATGGGGAAAAAACCCTCGTACTGTAGTAATTATTATATTTCTTATCTCCCCCCCCCCACCCGCCTCCTTTCCGTGGTTAGTAAAACCGGATTAGAAATCAGCAGTTTTCAACGGTGCATCTTAATTTCTGCCCAAAGGTGAATCAACACTTGGGTTTACCTGCATCTGAGCATTGCTCAAAAATACAGATGTGTTTTAGCCATTTGCTCTTTAACTCGCAGATTCATACAGAAAAGGACAGCTTATGAGTGAATGGAGGCTAAAGCAAGCTGAGTGTTAAAATAAGTTTAACACCTCCGTTCTTGAAATAAGTTTACTTAGAAGCTGAATGCAAAACCTTTTGGGGACCAGATGCAATGTTTTTAGGTTGGATCAAGAGACACTACAATTAGGTCTGCAACTAGATCATGCAGGTAGGACCAAGATTTTCTCTCTTTTTTTCAGATGATTTTAGAGGGGGGATCTTTCCCCCCTTTTTAGTGTGGTAAGAACTTACATTGTCTCAACAGGTAGCCCCATCTAAGTAGAGTCAGGCATGGTTAGAGGACTACTAGATCTGGGCGGCATAAATATGAACCATCACTAGATGGCCATAAAGGGATACAGGAAAGTTTATTTGGTGCCACCTTGTGGTTGTCTCAATTTTTACAGTCCAGATCTGGTTAAAACTTGAAAATGAGACCTCCAGAAATCCCCAGGGTTGTAAATTAGACTGTGAAGTTGAAAAGAAAAATCTGGAAGAAGCCACAAGCATATTTCTCTCTTGCTTCCAAGAAAATTACACAGATGTATCAAGCTGAAAAAGACTTTACATTTACTTTTACAAGAGTTTACAGCGTACTTTTCAAGTATTTCCTGCTTCAAAAGTGTAGTCATTGCATCATCAAAGATTGGAGATCCTTGAGAACTTTAGAACATAAGCCGTGCCCTGCTGGATTGGACCTCTGGCCCATCTTGTCCAGCAATCTGTTCTCCCACCAACTGTCCAAGGAAGCCCACCCGTCTCCCAGCAGATGGCCTTCAGAGGCAGCCCCAGAGCCATCCAGGCTAAGAGCCATGGATCTCCAGGACTTCCATGAACTGGTCCAACCCTTTTGGAAAGCCAGCCAAGCAGGTAGCCAGCCCCACGTCTCTTGGTAGCAAGTTCCAAAATTGAATTAAGCACTGTGTAAAAAAATAATTTATTTTGTCCTGATTCTTCCAAGACTCAGTTTCATTGTGTGACCTCTGGATCTATTTTGGGAAGGGGAAAATAGCTTCCCCTTGTCCGCTTTATCTACCCCATGCATAATTTTGTACACCTCAGTCCTGTCCCCTCTCTTTCATCACCTTTCTAGACTAAAAAGCCCCAAATGTCACAATCTTTTCTCACAGGGAAGCTGCTCCAGATCATCTTAGTCACCATATTTTGAACCTAGGAGTTCACTGACCATGGTTTCTTGGCAGAGGGGAGGTGTATGCAATACAGGATCTTCACGTGGCTGACCTCAGTCCTTGAAAAAGAACAAGTTTTAAAGAAAAGATTGCTTAGCATCTGTCTGATTGCAATTCTCGATATACACGTGGCACTCCCTTAAAGTTCTCCTCTGTTTTTCATCCTAGCTGCTCCTGAACTTTAGGCAAAACAGCCTCTCATATGGTTGTCAAAATGTGAAAGCAAATTGTATCTCCCAAGTCCATCAGGGCTAAATTATCGGGCGGATCAACCCTTTGGTTCTGTGTTTCCATTCTGCACAGCTTCCTGATGGAATAAGAAGAGAATGTCTGGCCTTCTGTAGATACTATCCCTTTCATAGAATTAAAAAAAAAACTTGATTAATATCAAGTGTCTCCTTTTTTCCCCCCTGTTGGGAGAACTAAACAAAAGCAGCTGCTGTGCAGACATTCCCTCCATTATAATGACCTTTGGAAACTCGTCCCTCTGAGGAAGCGCCAATGGACCGGTAACCCCATGTGATATTTTGGCTGACATCCATCTCGTGGAAAAGTATTCCAATGCAAACAGTTCTCCAAAAAAAGGAAAAAGGAAAAAGAGAGAATGAGAGATTTTAAAGCTGCAAATGGTACCTATAAAGGCTACCAAAATGATCAAGGGGATGGAGTTTCATATTTCTGTGTGCTCTTTAGGTAAGCAAGAAAAGGACATAAAGAAATACATGGAGAGAAGAAAGAAGATTGGGATGTTTTTCTCTTTCTTTTTCTACAGTACTACAAGCCAGGTCATCCAACCAAGATGACTGAGAGAAGGAAGGAAGGAAGGAAGGAAGGAAGGAAGGAAGGAAGGAAGGAAGGAAGGAAGGAAGGAAGGAAGGAAGGAAGGAAGGAAGGGTGGGTGGGTTAACCTGTGGAATTCATTGCCACAAGATGTAGAGATGGCCATCTGTTTTAAAAGGTGTTAGAAAAAGTGACCTGCTTAGTCTCTGCAAGAATGAAGCCTGGATTAGGTGAGTTTTTACCTCATCTAGCACATCTCTTTTTAGATACTTAAAGCACTCATCACCACTTTTGGTGCCTTCAAGTCAATCTTAACTCCTGGCAACTGCCTGGGCAAGTCCATGCAGTTTTCTTGGCAAGATTTTTGGAAGTGATTGGCCATTGCCTCCTTCCTGGGGCTGAGAGTGAGTGACTGGCCCAACATTACCCAGCCGGCTTTGTGCCTAAGGCAGGACTGGAACTCATGGTCTCCCGGTTTCTAGCTCTCATTGCCTTTACCCATTGCACTAAACTGGCCTCATAGTTGAGATTTATGGAGAAAAGGCAGGATATAAATCTGACAAACAAATAATATATTTGAGTATTCAGCACCCATATTTCCTTAAAAGGTCCATGTGCCCACCCGCAACTTTCCTAGGGCTTTCCGCTCCCTACCTCCCCATACTCATTGTTTCATGCACACCCTAACTCTAAAACACTCCTCTCATCCCATCATTTCAGTTTTGTCCAAAATCATTCCATCCTGTTTATTTTTAATTCAATTCACTCTGCTGGAGGCTCCTTGATTAGGCCTCTTCACCTGCTGAACAATTTTTTATTTTCATCAAAATCGCTCTGCCTTTTTCCTGCCTCTTTTAAACTGTTCCTGGTTCTCTGACTACGTTCTTTGCAACTTTTTTATTCTGTACACATTTTAGAGCAGCCTTGTTTCACCTTCACTTTTTGCAGCAATCATTCTCTTAACATGCATTCTTTTTCGCATCTTCCTTTTTTGGCCCACTTTCCATTCATTCTCTTGGGAGATGAATTTATCTTCTAATACTTTTTCATACGGGCAGGGATGGTCAAAGAAGTCACGATGGCAGCCACAGCAGTGTGGTGCACTTAAAAAACAGGCAGAACTTTGATCCAACTGTGGCGGCCACCATTTTGACCATAGTCCACGGACATCTTTTCTCTTCCTGCGATATTTCTACATCACTCTATTTCACCCATATTCTGTTTTCCCAAAGATCAACTCTGGACACTACCAAATCATGATTCATCCCCCATTTGGAACTTCTCATTGCTGTTGAATATTTCACTAATATGATGGTTCAAGCAACACGTTAAGACAAGGGTTGGGTTCCCACAACTGAACAACAACCCCATGCCATCTGAGCCTGGCTTAGCTCAGCCCTTACTTTTCCATCCTCCATTATCATCAAGAGTGGTGAGGCCTAAATAATCAACCTAAGAGATAGAGATGAAGGCAAGGGCTCTATTCTGATAATGAGGATGGGGCAGTGCTTAATCATCATCCATAAAGCTAATCCAGGTTTAAAATCCACCTTTGCTAAATATAATCTCCCATGCTGGGGTGGGCTCATTTGCTTTCTCTTGCATCAACTACACACGTACAAATTATTATTTTGTTGCCACCACTCTCTTCCATTAAATTCCAGTTCACCATTGCCTTCTTCCACAAAGATTTGGGTTCAGAGATCCTCAACCACAAGGCAATTCAGACAAACATTCCCTGAACAGAGGTAAGAATGGAGACTGGTGAGGTACATACAGTGGCTACAGATGCAACATGTGTGTAAGTGAAGACCCATCTTCTCAGCCTCATGTCCTCTTGTGGTGTTGCTCTTCCCGTACCTGCTGGGAATTATGGGAGTTAAACTTCCACACATCTGGAGAGACATCTGGCTGGAAAAATGGGGTCTAATCTCTTCCTTCCCCTGCTGTTGCTGTTCCAAAAAACTGTGTAAACACACGTACGTTCTGCACTGGCCCATCACTCTTCGTCTCAATGGAATGCAGCGTACGTTTGCTTCTCTTCACCATTCTTCAAATCCAATGGCCATCTTTTGCTTCAGTTACATTGCAATGCTTGATGCACACCCAGAACGTGACCCCAAATTGTGGTTAATTTTGAACCAGTTGTGATAGCCAGGCAGTTCTGTTGGTGGGCCTAGGCAACCCTTGGCTGTTTTTCAACTTGGTCATGAGCTGGGATAATATATTGATTTACACAAACTGGAGGAGAACATGTGTCTTAAATTGGAGAAGAGAACAATGCCCAGCCCCTTGCTTTCCTGTATAGAATTACATGGGAAGTAACATACACAATTAGAAAAGAAATTACAAATGAAATCACAACAGACACTGTTATGCATGAAGAGAAGCAAGCAATGTATTCACAATAGGCCGCAGAGTTCGGTCTTTTTTTTTTTTAAATTGCTTTGTTGAAATCCAGTGAAGCCAGTTGTCATTCTGATTCAGGAGACTAAGGCCCGATCAAAGTTCTTCTACTTCTACCCACCCCCCTTTCCTTTCCTTTCCTTTCTCCTATATCTCAGCACACCAAGTTGAAGTCTATATGCCACCTCCCTTACTCCGTGCACCATTTTGCGGATCGCAGAAAGAAAGTGCATCAAAGCTCTCTCGATTAACACCAGAGTCAATTCACTAGAAAATGGAGAATCAAGGGCAGAACACACATGGAATTAACAAGAAGGAAAAATAAGAATCTGCATTGCCTATTTAAACGGGGAGCAAAAGAAAGAACCTTGAAGACCTACTCCCCCCCTCCAAAAAAAATAAAAAAATAAAATCAGTTCCAATTGCCCTTTTCTCCAGTCATTTCAGAACTAGGAACATGGAAGCCTCTGGAAGAACCTGAGGCAGCCACACAGATGCTACCCTGAATTAAAAACCAGTTCTCTTTGAAGTCCAACAATTTTGCAGGATAGGAAGAGTATGGATGCCTTGGAATTTTGGGGTTGGAGAAGACTCCTGAGAAGACCATGAGCAGCCAAGAAAACAAACTGATGGATCATTGTACAAATCAACCCAGAGTTCTCTCTCAAGACACAAATGATAAGGCTGAAATTATTCTACTTTGGACACATTATGCAAAGACCCGACTCTTTGGAAAGGGCTCTGATGCTTGGAAAGGTGGAAGGAAAGAGAAGAAGAGGACAACCAGCAGCAAGGGGGAGGGACTCACAGTGGTGATGAATGCACTGTTGGAAGAGCTGAAGGACCAGGCTAGGGACAGATCGTCATGGACAAAATCTATCTATGTGGTTGGTAGATTGCTAGGACTCGAAAATGACTTGGTGGCACATAAGCAATCAAACAGCTCCCTGGAGAGTTGGGAAAGGTGGAAGCAAAAAGAAGAGGATGAGGTGGACAGACTCAGTTACACCATTGGAAGACCTGAAAGAACAGGTTGGGGAGAACTAATCCATATGATTCCTAAGAGTTGACACTGACTTGATGCTACATAACCCATCAATCACCCACCCACCCCCAAGTACAGGTTCCTTGTGGACTTCCAATTGCTGGGCTGTCCTGTGTAGCTTCCTGGTGCATCCAAAATCATTGACTGAAGAGCAATCCCTAGAAGAACTATTATTAAACTGAAGAAGGACAGAGATAATAGCCAAGAACCAAAGCAATTAAAAAGGGGGAGGAAATATGAAGTTCTCTTAAGCCAGTGTTGTCCAAACTTGGCCACTTTAAGATGAGTGGACTGCAACTCCCAGAATTCCCCAGCCAGCATGGCTGTCTGGGGAATTCTGGGAGTTGAAGTCCACTCATCTTAAAGTGGCCAAGTTTGGACAACACTGGCTTAAGCCATGGTGCCATCTTAGGCACAATGCTGATCAAATATATTCTTGATTCCAGTCTGGCTTCAGTAGCTGTAATGGAATGTGAGAATGACCTTGGAAGACGGGGGAAGAGATGCTGCCTAGGGAATGATCAGGTAAAAGAGGGAGGAGCCCACAACTGAGTGACGGGCAGAGAAAGAAAGTTAGAAAGGATCTCCCCTAACTTTCAGGTGGTAAAAAGAGACAGCAGGAGTTTTGTACCTTCAGACTTGCAAGATTCTGTTAAGGTAGCCTTACAATAAAGTAGAATTAGTTCATCTTATCGCGTTTACTGTCTGGCCTACTTGAGAGGCTAACAGTAGCAGAAAGGGTCATGTCTGTTTTCTTCTTAGTGGGCACTTTGCTCCTAAGAAGATGCTAATTGGTGCTTCCATGGGGCATGCATGTCTGTGTCAAAAGAGTCAAAATGGCAGCTGTGAGTGTGTGATCAAACGCCCACTCGTTTTTTTATGCAGAACACACTTTTTAAAAAGGGGCAGGACTTTGCTTGCATGATTGCAACTGCCATCTTGACTTTTTTGACTGACACCCCTGATGCTCTTCTGACAATTGGGGTTAATAAGAAGAATACATAAACTTGAACCTCTTTGAATGTAGAAGAACTTTTCATTATCAATAAAGGTAAGGGAGAATAAGACCTCCTAGATACTTTGGTTAATAACCAAAGGGGCTACTCTTTTTTAAGTATGTAGTGTGATTTTCTACATGTATCTGTACTCCCTAACACTTCCTACAATAAAAAACAAAGCATAAGAACCTAGTTCAATTTTAGTAATACTAAAAATAACACGGATGGATGGATGGATGGATGGATGGATGGATGGATGGATGGATGAATGGATGAAAAAACCACAACACCACTACCACAATACAAAGAAAATAGAGTTATAAATATGATGACATCCAATCCAATCCAATCTGGGAAGGTTCCCTGAAACAGCTCGATCTTCAAGAGTATTTGAAAGGTCAGCAAAGAAGGTCACTGCTATACTGATACAGCTATAGTCACCTGCTGAGGACTGCTTCAGAAAGGATCATTATAGGTCAGGTTTGCAGTCCACTTGAGTTAAACCTTAGATAAAGATACGATTTCTATATTCACAAGGTAGGAAGGAAGTTGACCTTGATGGTAATATGCAAGAATTGTTACCCAGGCAAAAGAGGTTGAAATGTTTAAGTCCAGATAGCATTCAGAAGTGGCTCAGACAGATGCTTCCCCAAGCCAACCTCCTCTGGCTTGGAAGCTAAGTAGGGTCAGGCCTGATTAGGACTGGAGGGGCAAATTCATGACAATGCTTCTGCCATCATGCCTTTCTGGACCCCCTCTGTAGACACCACTGGTGGGAGACTATTTGGAGAAGGAGGCACAGCACAATCAGACTAGCAAGATCCTGTTGTTATAGCCCATCTCAATAAATGTAGTTTTAGCCTTCCCGTGGAATTGATATCCTGGTCTGGTCTACAAGCTCAGTTCCTTTAATTTGATGGACACATCCATGCAATGTTTGCAGTTTGCCATGACGGTTTGCCATCATGTTCTTTTGGGATTTTTTTGACTTCCTACTCTTGGCTATAACCCAGGGATTCCCTGGTGATCTCTGATCCAAGCAGTGCTCGGGACACGAAGTGTAAAATTTGCTTTGAACTGACCTGCAGCTGCAGGAATCTCCCAAGCACTTCTACCTCCTTCTCAGGTATGAGAAGGTGTGTCTCCAGCCTCTTCCCAACCTTGTCTGGCTTGAAAGCTAAGTAAGGTCTGGCCTGGTTAAGATTTGGAGGAGGCAGACTCATGACAATGCTTCTGCCATCATGCTGTTCTTGGCCTCCTCTGTGGACACCACTGGTGGGAGACTACAAGGAACTCCAGGACTGAAGGCTGGATTGGGAAACTGAAAAGACATCTCAGAAGAAGGACAGTTGTTCCTGAGTCAAGCTCAACTGCTGATGAGAACTACAAAGAATAATGTGGAAGTGTCTTTTCAATTCTCTAATCTAGCTTACACAGAGGGTCTTCTCACTCCTAGTCCAGCACCTTCACCATTCCCCCACACTACTCTTGGGCTGAGTGGGAGGGGCTGCTCCCTCTCTCAGGAAGCTTCTGTGGCAGATGTAGGACAGGAACCTGGGGCTCTCCACTCCTAGCCCAGTTTCTTCATCAATCTATACCATCCTTAACCAAACTTTGTAGTACTCAGTAGCAATTGAGCTTGACGTCTGCCCTTAGATGTCTGAAAACCCCAAAACTTCCTTGAATTGTACCCAGCTCTTTACTGTCCATGTTATTTTCTTAGCAACAATGTAGAATTCATTTGCTTTTGGCCTTCTTGTGGGATGTTTTTTTGACTTCCACTCAAGATTAGCCCTGGAATAATGTGGTCTTGTGGTCTCCCATCCAAGCACTAATCAAGTCTGACCGTTCTGCACTTTCACACCAGACAGGTTCACACACACCTTCTCCTAACTGGAGAGGAAGCGGAAATAGGAGGTGCTAGGGAGATGTTAAGCTTTTTGAGATCAGCCAAGGCTGGCTAGGTGCTCCCACCTGCTGAAACTCAGGTGGGAGACCTGGCCAGCCTTGGCTGATCTCAGAAAGTTTAACATCTCCCTAGCATCTCCTATTTCCACTTCCTCTCCAGTTTCAGTTGCATTTTGAAATCTGCCACCCAGCAGTGCCTCGCACATGGAAGGAGCTCAGTGTAGATTCGAGATGGGTTTCAGATTCTTTTCTTCCTTCCTTGAATGCATCCCTTACACTTTTTATTAACAGTGCTACCGCAGAGCAGCTGATTCTCATGCTGCTAGCAGGAGTGGGGAAAGCTGCACTGAACTTTCTAATCCATTTATCTATTAATTTATTATCTAATTAAGACTCACAATGACAGTGCTATTTGTTTAAAGAGGGCGTTCAGCTAAACCAATATGGAAAAACACATGCATTTAAATCAATTAGAATGATTGTTAGCAATGTTTTCTTTAATCAGCTGGTAACGGTTACTGCTATTTTGCAAAAAGAAGCAAGAAAGAATTTGCTGCCTGGGTGAGAAAAAGCCCTTTTAAAATACAGGCACACCACTTTGCTTGGACAGCAATGCACGGGGAATAAATTACATTCGGGCCAAATGTTTATTTCTTCCTCCTTTGGGGTGAGACATGATAACTTCATCTGCTAAAGCCCCTGTAAAGTCTAGGTCTGGGTGGATGGTCTGATAGCAATGACTGGCTGGTACCTGTGATATCACCAAAAGACTTTTCATTACCCTATGCCCATCAATACGATTTCTGGGATCAAACCTGTATAGGAAATGGAAGGAATGAAATATAACTGAAGATAAATATAACAGAATACCCTAAATGTTATTTTAAGAGTGAGATGGGTCATGGCAGATTGGAATAATCGACCCGGACTAAAAGATGAGATCCAATGGTGGGGTGGGGGGGAGCAACAAAGTCTTGCATTTAGATATCATCGAGAAACAAGCAAATAAATAAGTAGATGACACAAGAAGCAGATGACACAAGATCTTTCTGCAAGAAGTCAGATCAGGATGACATTTTCTTTTGAAAGGTGTGAAGTAGTTGAAGGATCTCTTCCACCTTGAGTAAACCGCAAGGTGTGTCTACCGCAAAACTGGGCTCTTGGTCTTGTGGCTTCTCCCCACCCCTTCAGAACTTCCTGGAATGATCGGGCGCTAACGTTGTCTTGTGACATGGTCAGTACAGGAAGTGCACAGAAGGGAAGCGTGCTCTTTGAAAACAGCACAGTGATGTTTTAACTGTGCCTAGCTTTTTAAAAATTTATGCAAAGCACAAAAAAACCCATTGATCACTTAAAAGAATAAGTTAAATCCCCAGTCACCACATATTTTTGGGGGGGGTAGCATGAATTCTAGCCTAATTTTTATTGTTGGTGTTTTATCTATTGTGCATGTTTTAATCTGTATCCGTTCTACATACTGTAAACTACTGAGTGTCTCTGAATTGCGATGGCATAGAAATACGTTCAATAAATAGCTCTGCTGGCAGCTGGTATTTTGGATCACTGTGGATTTTGTAGGCGCAAAGCATTCACATCGGCTTCGTGAGGAATTCATATTTTTTCATACATCCTTAGGAGATGGGAACACTTGGTACACTCCTCCAGAATTCAGTCCGATAGAAAGACCAAGTAAGAACATTACTTATGTCCACAGAAGCTTTGATATGGGAAGAAATATAACAGCAGGATGTGAAGTTCAGGATCAGAGCGACCAGATTTGGGTTGCAAAAATACATCGGACCATTAGAGCTACTTTTCTAGTTCTCCTTGCTGGCTTCTAGTGGTCATTCAACTGTTTGCAGCCCAGATCTGGTACAGCAACTCATCATGATAGGATGATGTGTCAAACAGTTTACTATTTTTTTAATGCAATAATCAAAATTACATCAATTGGGTGCACGATATGTTATTAGTTTCCAAAAGTATGGGATCATATGCAGCAGGCCACTCAAATGTTCAGACACAACTTCTAGGGACTACTTCAAAGTGATCTCCTTGTTTAATCTGCAATTCAAACACCCACGTTTAGATCCTCAGGGTTTTTGAAACAACATTCAAACTTGGCCTAAACATACTTGGGGAAATCCACTCTCATTCTTAATATTTACTATGGCAGAACATGATTCAGTGCAAGCCACTTATGTTTTATTTTCTTCTCCTCCCCGGCAGGACCCCCCCTCCTTCCCTTTCAAGTTAGATATTTATAGATTAGCAGGAGATATTTTTAAGATGAAGAGAATCAGTGCAAGAATTGTTAAAACCAAACGATTGTCTCTTAAAGCAGTGTTCCTCAACCTTAGCAACTTTAAGATAGGTGGACTTTAACTCCCAGAATTCCCCAGCCAGCCTGGGAGTTGAAGTCCACCTATCTTAAAGTTGCTAAGGTTGAGGAACATTGTCTTAAAGCATAACTACAGAGTTCACCTTCCCCATGTACCATTTGATGCATCTTCTCTGGTTCTTCTCTGCCATAACGCCTGCCCTCTGGAAGATGTCCTCCCAGAGGTCCATAAAGTCCCCACCCCATCTTATTGAAACATGCCTTAAGATCTGACTCTTCAGAGGCCTTCAGTAGTGAGTCCATTGTGGGTTGCTGGATCTGTGCCTTATGGTTTTTTTTCCCTGACATTTTCCTCTCTGTTGTGTGGTCCATATTGTTTGAAATTTCATATTCTAAGTCATCCAGACTGATGATGGACTCAGGCAGCCTATAAATTTAATAAATAACAATTTAATAAAAGAAATCAAGGAGATGGTGGGACTAGACTGCAGAGAGCTGAGAGACACAATGTGTTCTCTCAAAGCACGGTGGACGCCTCTTTGGAACCAGAATCTCTGTCCCTCCTGATTTTAATTAGTTAAAAGATTATTTTAATTAAAAGAGAATGCTAGGGGAAGCTGGCCTGCTGCCCTGGAAAACCCCAGCCACTGGTTCATCTTTACTTCCAAAAATGCCTTTGGATCCTCTCAGTGTTCTTAGAAAATAAATATGGGGGAATTGAGTCCAGCAGTTTCTTTGCAGTGTTCACCTGCTCAGAAAAATGATGGAAGTGAGCCGGGAGAGAAGAGAACAGTGTTTCTCAACCTTGGCAGCTTGAAGATGTGTGGACTTCAACTCTCAGAATTCAAGGCTGGCTGGGGAATTCTGGGAGTTGAAGTCCACACATCTTCAAGCTGCCAAGGTTGAGAAACACTGGAAGAGAACATCCAGGGAGAGGGATTTGAAGAGTTGTGTACCTATGTGAGAACTAGGATGATGTAGTGATGAAGCTGCTGGGCTAGGACTAGGGAAACCCATGTTCTGGTCCCCTCTTACCCACAGAGGCCCCTGGGGGACCCTGGGCCAGTCCCTCCTTCTCAGCCCCAGAGGGAATATGGTCTAGGGCAGCCTTTTGCAACTGGGGTTCCATGAGAGATCACTGGGGGTTTTGTGAGAGATTGGGATTGACAAAAAGTGTTTACACCGTTGCATGTTGTGCAACACTAGCACTTGCAATGGTGGGAATTTTTATGTGGCGCGACTCAGCTGCTGGCCTGCTGCTTTGCTGTGGTTATAATTGTAAAATGAGGGTTGTGTAGGTTAGAAGTGAATTGCATTTGTAGTTGTTATGGTTTTTATGCAGGAGTTTCCTGAGACCTGATTATTATTTCAAAGGATCCTCCAGGATACGCCGCTCAGAATCACTTGTTTTGTGAGATGGGTGGCTATAAAAATTTGGCAGATAAATACATAAATAAGGTTGGGACAGGCTGGTCTAGTGGTTAAGGGGCTGGCTGTAGAGAGTAAAGAAGATGACCTTGATGGAAATATGCAGGAACCGTTGCCTTGGCAAAAAGAGCTGAAGCATTGTTTAAGTCCAGAACGGCCAGATAACATTCAGAAGGGGCCCAGACAGATGTCTCCCTGATTCACTGGAGTATAAGGAGGAGGAAGAGGAAGACTTGCAAGATTCTTTGATTATAGCCTGTCTCAATAAAGTATAGTTCTAGACTTCCTGTAGAGTTTAGTTCCTGGTCTCCAACCCAGTGGGGCTGACGCTGGACTAGAAACTGGGAGTCCATGAATTCTAGTCCCCTCTTAGCCATCAACCTGTCTCAGATACTTGGTTTAGGCATGAAGGTGTTGTTCTAAGAGTGGGGAGACCCAAGATCAAGTCCTCTGTTAGACATGGAAGCTTCCTAGGGACTTTTGGGTCAGGCCCTCTCTTTCAGCCCAACCTACTTCACAGGATGCTTGTTACGAGGGGAAATTGAATGCTATGTACTATACTGCTTCAAGCTCTGAGAAGAAAGGCAGGATAGATATCAAACACATAAAAACGAACAAGTCGGAATTTGGCTATGTCCATCACAGCAGTCATTTTGCGCATTGGCAAGTCCTGTTCGTGGCAGCTGCTGAAAGTGTCTGCAATATGCACAGATGTGCTCTCCAGCCCTAAAGGTTGGTCTGCAACTGTGTACGGCATTTGCGCCAGACACTACAGACAGGGATCTGCAGAGAGAATTATTTCCCTAAACCAGTGTTTCTCAACCATGGCAACTTGAAGATGGGTGGACTTCAACTCCCAGAATTCCCCATGCTGGCTGAGGAATTCTGTGAGTTGAAGTCCACCCACCTTCAAGTTGCAAAGGTTGAGAAACACTGCCCTAAACATTCACTTTGATCTGGCCCAGAATGTAGTGATTTGGGTAATTATGGTTGCACACATATGCCCATGTAGCCCCACACTCCTCCAGCTGCACTGGTTCCCCATAGGCTTCTGAGTACAAGTCAAGGTGCCAGTTACCACCTATAAAGCCCTTCACAGCAGAGGGCCAGGTTACCTGTGTGTCAGCCACTCTAGGTAGACCACACCATGAAATCAACTCCACAGGAAGGCTAAAACTGCATATACTGAGAGTAACTCTAATAACAGAATCTTGCGAGTCTGATCGTGCTGGACCTCCTCCCCCTTGTTATACTCCAGTGAATCAGGGAGGTGTCCATCTGAGCTGCTTCCAAATGTTATCTGGACATTCTAGACTTAGAAAATGTTTTGCCCTTTGTCGCCTTGGCCACAGAGCTTCCATATCTCGGTCAAGGTCATCTTCCTTACTGTCTACATTGTGGGACAACCCATCTCCAGTTATGTCTGGCTGTCCCACAAGATCTGACTGAATCAACATGCTCTAGGTCCCTTCAATAAAATAGGGTCATTTGGCAGGACATGCCTTCTGTGTCTCGGGGTCTACCCTTTGGAACAGTGTTGTTCTCCAGATTCAGATGGCCCTGATCCTCCTGTCCACTGAACCGTTGTGGAAAGGATTCAGATACAGCCAGGTGAATGTGAGATCATTTCAACTGGACAAAGCTATTTTATTTCTCCCTGGAAATAAATGTTGTCTTTCTCACTGATCCTAGTTCGCTCCACCACCAACCATAGTTATTATGCTACAGCCATTCCCAAAAGTTATCCTGCATCTCCCCCTCCCGCTTCTTTTTCAGCTAGATGCAAGAGAGTTTGCTCTTGAAAGGTCTTACAGAGTAGAAGAGAATTTCACTAAAATTCTGGTGATTTACTTACAAGAGGGCTAAGGTCCCCGCATCGTGACATTCACTGTACAATCTTTGTACAAACTTTGATCGTCAACATCCTCCATGATTTTCCATCCTTCTGTTAAATTCCAAAGAAAGAAATCAGAACCCAGCTTCTCCCAAAGCCCTTTTTCGGATTGGGAAATGTGAACCATGAGGGAAGATAGAGAGATGTGTGAAGGAAAACAGGATCAACATCAACAGCTTCTAGAGAAGGTTTCCACCATCTTCCTCAGCTTAGGAGATTTCTGAATTTCTGAATGGAACCAAGAGAGGTGTTGCATCTGTGTGTGTATGAGTTTTTGCTTTCCTCTTGTGTTGTGTGTGTGTGCTTGTGTATGTATGTGAACATGTGTATACTGAGCTATCCAGAGTGGACTGTATGGTCAATTCTGGGTCATGTGACCAGGAGGAGACAATAGGGGGCTTAGAATGGAGCAGTTGTCAACATTCTGAATCAATGCATTGGGGTGATTTTTCTGGATTTTTTTTTTAATAGCCCCAGTCTGACATGGCCCTTTCCAAATTTAATCTTTTATTTTGCTGGCTTCTGCTCCGTTTTTTGCTTTTGGAGAGTTATCCTGCTGACAGATGGACAGGCAGAATTCTGAGCTTTTTATGTAATATTTTTTTCCACCATTTCACTGGCCTGGAAGAATAAACACACCACTGGGTGAAATTCAAAAATAGATTCTCAGCACCATGAGAACAAGGAAGGAAAACAGAAGCAACGTAACTTCTGAGAAGTGGGAAGGCCAAGTTTGACATCCTCTACAATTCCAAGGCATCTCTATCTATTTCACAGAGCTTTCCCTGAAATGTCACTTCCGAAATTTCACACGTGTGAGCATTGCACTACAGCCAGTGAATCCATTCACATCAGTTGATTCCCAGAAAATTAAAAAAAAAAGAAATCTAAGCGGAGTGCTGCCCCCTGCCCCAAAACACTTTAATTATATCTTGCTGGCCAAAAACAGGCCAGCGGCAAGGTACGTGGTTGGTTCTTGGCTGGTTCTTTATTTATTTAATTTTATTTAAAAGTCTTCTATGGCCACCTATCTTCAAGAACTCAACTCTGGGCATCTCATAGCAACAATCAAAACCAAAACCACCCCAAAAAAAGAGCTATAAAAACAGAACGCAAAAACCTGGTGTCCCCGCCATTCTCCTTCAGTGCAGCCAACACCACCGTGTTCAGGCTCCAACCTCACCAAATGCTTGGGGGAAGAGCCAGATTTTTATGGCCTCCTAGAAGGTAAAAAGGGTGGGGGTCTGCTGGATCTCAGGGGGAAGAGTGTTGCACAGGGCAGGGGGTGCTAGAAAAAAGGAACTCTTCCTAGGAGCCACTAGAGGATAACATTTAAGGGAAGGGACCTGGAGAGTGCCCACTCTACCCAATCCTGTAGATCAAGCATACCCTCTGAGAGAGGTAATAACCTGGTCCCCAGGTAGGCCTTCAGGATGATAACCAGCACCTTGAATTGTATCCAGAAAGAAAGTGGGAACTAGTGTAGCTCACACAACAGAGGTGTAATATGGGCAAACTGAGAAGCACCCAACACTACGCAGAACACTGCATTCTGGACCAGCTGTAACTTCTAAATGGTCTTCAAGGGCAGTCCCATGTAGAGTATGTTGCAAAGTCCAACTGGGAAGTGACCAAGGCATGAATGACCGTGAGCAAGGCCTCTCAGTCCAGGTATGGGTACAACTGAATCACAAGATGAATCTGTGCAGAGGCCCACCTAGCCACAGATGCCACATACTCCTCAAGCAGGAGCTGTGAGCACAGGAGGACCCCCAAACTGCACACCAACTCTGCAAGGCAGTGCTATCCTATCAAGAGTCAAAGACAACACATCACCAGACCCAGGGGGACCATGTTGCTCATACTGGCTCCTCTGATCCACCAACTACTGTAGGAAGCCATGCAGAGCTTTGTGACCCAGCCTGATCTGCCAGGACAAGCAAGGTGCAAGAAAAGCAAATGATGGTACTGTCAGCTCCACAAGGTAGACCAGACCAGAAAATCAACTTCACAAGGAGACTAAAACTATACTTTACTGAGATAGGCTGGAATAACAAATCTTGCAAGTCTGATTGTGCAGGACCTCCTCTTCCTCCTTATACGCCAATGAATCAGGGGAGTGTCTGCCTGAGTCACTTCCAAATGTGATCTGATTTCTCAGGACTTAAATTCAGCCCTCTTTGCCTAAGTAACAGTCCTTGCATATTTCTCCCAAGGTCACCTCCCTTACTCTGTATAGATGTGTTGTTCAAATGACCTAAACCTTCAAAATATACTTTATACACATGAAAAAGTCCACCCTTCAATTCATGCATGCATAATATAACAAGAAACAAGGCCAAACCAGTTTCCCAAGTTCCAGTCTCTAGTATCACTCACAAATACGTGAAACCCAGATAAGGGAATCATGGATAATAAAAGGGTCAGTAAAATGGCATCTGATCCTGTCTCTTAAAGAACTCTTCCTACCCCGCAGCTTGCAGTTTGGCAGAAGAGGACAACAGCGTTCTGCTGCCCCACTTCAGCGCCCAGAAAGCCACACTGGGAAAAGCCACATAAAACTTGGATACGAGCAGAGATTTACTTAGTCTTCTTTATGCATCAAGGAGTTTTACAGAGACTGAATAATAGATTTGGATTTGCAATGGCCTTTTCCAGCAAGGCACATTTTTCTCCACTCTGCTCTGTTCATTTGGCTCCCAGCTGGCCCAGAATAAAGTTGGTGTATGTTTGTTTGTTTGTTTATTTATTTATTTATTTAAAAAGCTTCTGCGGTGCTTCAAATGGCTGCCACAGGGACTGAGACGAGTGGAAGAAGCTGAATACCTAATATTGGGTTGTTAGTTGCCTCAGCAACAGTTGGGTGAAATAAATGGCACATTGATCTTTTGGAGATCACCTGACATCCAAGGACGGGAGGCTAATGGACTGTGCTCTATTTCTAAGGCCCAAAGAAATAAATCATAAAGTGATGGGCTGGTTTGCACAACACGCTAAAAGGAGGACCTAGTTCCCACCATATTGACTAGAAGGTGGGTGGAAATGACCAGGAGAGAGCCTTTCTGATGGTGGAAAATACCATGAGTATTTGGCCAGCTACTCTCTTTTTTGACAAGCCACCTCCATAGCACAAAAGGAAGCCCTTCAAGGGAGGCCAGATCAGGAATGAGATCCCACAGAAAATATTGGAACTCTACTTTATGGATATAGGTTTTATAACAGAATCTTGAGAACCTGACAATGTTTCCTCTCCCCTCCCTTTTATACCAAAGAAAGTCAAGGAGCACAATCTTGAGTTTCTGTCTCACACATTCCTGTTTTCCTGACCCACCTTTATATTTTCCCAGTGGTTGCCACACCTTTTCTTCAAGGTGCTGTCTGTACTCCTCTGCAGAAGCAAACGACATGAGATGGTATGAAGCTACAACAGGCTGTCCCATGTAATGGTGTGTTTTCCAGGATAGGGCAAATTACAGCAGAGGACAAGATTGAGCAGCACAAGACATCTTTAGCAGACATTTAGCAGAACAAGATGTCTTTCTTAGACCACTCACTTTGGGTGTCACCAAAGGAAGAACGTTCATGCTTTCTTATCGTTATATTTTTCTGACTGCCTCTGGGCCGACAAAATTTGGCCAGCCTTGGGTCCTCTGCATCTTGATTGTGTTACTTTGCTCTGGGTAGCAAGATCTCTTAGGGCAGTGTTTCTCAACATCAGGAAGTTTAAGATGTGTGGACTTCAACTCCCAGAATTCTGCAGGCAGCATGTTGGCTGGGGAATTCTGGGAGTTGAGGTCCACACTTCTTAAATTTTCTAAGGTTGAGAAACACTGTCTTAGGGGATTCAAAAGAGTTCAGTGTCTGAGAGCTTCCACATTTTAGAAATAGGATCAGAGAAAAGAGGTCTACAGAAAGCAGTTTGTGGAATACAGCCAGTATCTACAACAAGCCAGCTTTTTCCGCCAAGTTCTTTGAACAAGTCAGTCGCTACCACAGTCAATTCAGTCTCCCTCGATACAGCTTGATCTTTTTACTCAATGTTTATTTTAACCCCAGAAAGAAATTCTGACATTGGCTATTCAGGACAATTAAGCAAAATGGGAATGTTCCATGGTTAAAATACACTTTTTCATGGCAGGCTATTTGACAATTTCTTTTGGGGAAAAAAATGTAATAGCAATCATTATCGTTGTTGCCTGGATGTTTGTTTTAAAATGCAGTTGTGTATCTAAGAACTTTATCTTTGGAAAGGTATGAAAACTTTTTCCTCTGTATTTATGCCTTGATTACAGAGTCATCTCAGTATCAGAATTTACTGAGCATGGTACCACTCCTGGTTCCACAGCTAGCAGTAAAACGCTAGACTAGAAATGTCTTTGGTCTGATTCAGCCAAACTCCTCTTTATTTTTACATTTTCAGACATGGTGAGATCAACTTTTATTTTTACACCTTCCCACTGCTTAATGCGGGGATCATTCGGATAAAGCCATGTCTTCTTCCGAGATAAACACCTAAAGCCCTGGGATTTTGCTGATCCCATAGCTCAACTTTCGACAAGACTCAACATCAACACCCAAACCCAATGAGCCATCATATATCTTCCTTTACATTTGAATGATTGTTGGTCCATCTATATAAGAAGAGGAAAACTTTTTAATGAAGTGCATTAAATTACTGAATAATTCAGGTTGCCCCATTACGGGCAGAAGGCAGAAAATATTAATTTCCCTATCAGCTAGATTTTTTCATTAGATTTCAGGGATCTGTCTCAACCTTATGTCTACAGCTTGACCCCTGCATGTCTGGTCCTTTAGGAGTGAGGATTTTATATTGGTCTTCCTAGTAATCTTCTCCCATAGCAAATTAAGAAACATTTTAAAAAGCTATTAGACTTTTTTCAGAATTGGAGGGGAAACACGTTGCAGAGGTCATGGATACAAGCCAACCCTACCCTTAACCCAATTTAATTTTTCCGTTCAAACTGAACGACTCTGAAAAGCCTCAGAATATGCTTGATTCTCCCAAGATGAGTGAAATGTTGAGACGTCTTTAAGAAGCCGTGATTACCAATCACCGCTGTCAATCAGAGCATTCACTTCTCACCACCTTTCCAGCTCATTCTTGCCACGTTTTTATTTTCAAAGCCTTTACTGGTTGGGAAACAAAAGAGGAATTGGCTTTTTAAATCCGTCTATTTTTTTTTTAATTGCTTTCATTGCTATTTCATTGCTGTTTTGACAAATATGCATTGTTCTCTTAATAAGCTGCAATTTAGATTGGGTTCCGGAAGCTGTGATGGGTGGGAACAGGAAGGAAAGTCGGAACGTTGTCAAGAATTCCATCACAGAAGGGAGGCAATGCAAAATCCATTCCACCTCCCAGAGCATCTTAAGGCTGCAATTATATGCATACTTCCTTGAGAGTAAATCCCACTGAACACGCTGGAAAATGAAATAAGTAAAACGCCCCGTGAACTGTCCTAGTCTCCTGATTTCACGGATGCATTAGCAACATTACTCGTTTGGTTTGAGGGCAACTATATGATGGCAGAGATGGATTTTATTCCTTTGATGTCATTTTAATGGCTGTTTAGTTCTTACTGGTTAATTTTTAAGGGTGATTGGCCTGTGCCCAGATGTGGGGATCTGTGATAAATAATTTTTTGGGTTGGTTGAATGGTTGGTTTTTTTAAAATATTTTTTTAATTTCCTAGTCTAGCCTAAACTCCTGGATGTCCCTAGTGGGATCCCATCCAAATCCTAACCAGACCCAACTCTGCTTAGTTTCCAAATTCAGACAAGGTCCTCCAGGTGCTATTATCTGCTGAAAATGTGTGTGTATATAGTGTGTGTGTGTGTGTGTGCATGCATATAATAACTTTTGTACCTTCAAGTCAGTCTTGATTCCAAGTCACATCAGGGACAACTCCCTGAATTTTTCTTGGCAGCATTTTTGGACGTGGTTGGCCCTTGCCTTCTTCCTAGGGCTGAGGGAGAGTGACTGGCCCAAAGTCCCCCAAGTGGCTTCATGCCCAAGGCGGGACTAGAACTCATGGTCTCCTGATGCCTTAACCATTACACCAAACTGGCTTTCCCAGGTACTATTACCTGCTGAAAATGTGGGTGTATATGTGTGTGTACAGTACGTGTATGTGCATGTATATGCATATAATATAAATCAGTGTTTCTCAACCTTGGCAACTTTAAGATGGGCGGACTTCACCTCCCAGAATTCCCCAGCCAGCCATGCTGGCTGGGGAATTCTGGGAGTTGAAGTCCACCCATCTTAAAGTTGCTAAGGTTGAGAAACAGTGAAAAAAATAATAAATGTTGTCCCTGAGTCAATCTTGATTTCTGTTGACTACCTGATTACATTTTTTTTTCAATTAGTAGGAAAGGCCTTACTCTGTTTAGTGGAGTTGCTTGTTTATTGGATATCAGATGCATTAATATTTTCAAGCAGAAATATAGCAGTGTTGATAGAGGGAATAAAGGAAACATTTTTGATAAAATCTGCATTGATTGGTGTGGGGAGAAAGAGCGCTTCTCTGAAATCTCTCTTACGTGGGCAATCTTTCTCCTCTTGAAGCAAACTAATAGATAGATAGATTGATTGATTAATTGTCATAAAGTTGGTGTTTTGGCAATCACAGAGCTGGACCTTCTCTATTATAACTGTCCCCAACCTGGCCCTTCAGGTCTTCCAACAGTGCACCCATTGCCATTGTAACTCATCTATCTTGGTGCTGGTCATCATCCTCTTCTACTCTTTTCTTCTACCTTTCCCAGCACTATGGACTTGGAGCTGGGTCTTCACATAATGTGTCCAAAATATATTAATCTGAGCCTGGTCACTTATGCCTCAAGTGAGAACTTGAGGTTGATCTGTTCTAGGACACATGGCACCACTGTTATTTACAGTACTTGTGTGATGCTAAGATACTTTTCAATGTCTCTGATGTGAAACGAGACGCACAGTCCTGCCCATCTTGATCTAGCATTTTGTGTCTTTCAGTGGCCAACCAGATATACTTGAGATGACCACAAGGCAGAGATGGAGGCATGTTCCTCTCATTATGCTGTTCCTCTGCAGCTGGTATTTTTGCAGACATACTACCTGCATCCCAGAGACAACACTGAGTCCTCAAGACCAAAAACCCTTGACTGACCTGTCCTCCATGAATTCATCCAATCCCCTTTGAAAGTTAGTTGCCATCATCACATCTTGTGGGAATGAACCCCATAGATCACTGTTTCCCAACCTTGACAACTTTAAGATGGGTGGACTTCAACTCCCAGAATTTCCCAGCCAGCCATGCTGGCTGGGGAATTCTGGGAGTTGCAGTCCACCCTTCTTAATGTTGCCAAGGTTGGGAAACACTGCCATAGATTAACAGAGTGCTGTGTGACTAAAGCATTTTTTTTTATCTGTTCTAAATCTCCTTCTAGTTAGCTACACTGAATAAACCCCAGTCCTAATGTTGGAAAGTTGGGAAAAAACTTCTCCCTGTCCACTTTCTCCATACCATGGATAATGTTACTCAACATTATACTCAATTGTATCCCCCCCATCAACATTTTCCTAAGCTAATGTGTCCCAGCTGTTCTAGCCTTTTCTCACCACCCTCCAAAGAAACCCCCCAAAATATATGCAACAATATTCTACACATTCCTAACTACACCAATGTTTCTCAGCCTCAGCAAGTTTAAGATACATGGACTTCAACTCCCAGAATTCCCCAGCCAGCATGAATTCTGGGAGTTGAAGTCCACCCATCTTAAATTTGCTAAAGTTGAGAAACACTGAACTAGACAACAGATCCTTACCAGCCACTTTTAGAGGGGCCCTTCCCAATTCAAATAAATTGGCAGTGGTTTTTAAAAATATTAATGACAATTAATGCGGTAACATCTTTCAAGAGAGTGCTATTATCTGCACACGTGCACACCCACGGACACAAACGGAATGGGTGTTGAAGAGTTGCAGTGCTAATGAGTAAGTGGGGTAGCAAACTGACTCTAATTGGAAAAGTAAGATACATGTTTTGCCAACAGATTAACCTTTCATAGATATCACTGTTCATGCCAAAATCATTGGATAAAGATGGAAGGCCAGCATGAAGACCATTTACCCTGGGAAAGACAGCACAACTATTGTGTTTTTTTTCCTAAAAGAAATCTTAAACTTGATTTACTTGTTCGCATGATATGATGTATTGTGTCTTTCTCTTCAAGCGAGAGTACCCAAGGTAGCCAATAACAACTGCAGAAAAGAGGTGGGCAAGTTTTTAAAAAACGAATTCATACTAAAATGAATGAAGAATGAACTCTCTGAGTCTTGAAAAGAGATTTCAGAACTGAGTGGGCAGGGTGGATATTAGGCAAGCGATAGGTTCGTCCGGTTCCACCTTGCTTAAAGTAGAAACAGTGAAATCAGTGGGATTTAACCCAGTCACAATCAATTTGTATTTAGTATGCTCATTCTTTCAAGCCCAGATCCATGCCAAAAACTGAATGAGATCATCAGCGGACACCCCATTAAAAGTGCACAAGGCATACCCTAGTCCAGACTAAATGCCTGATATGGACGCATCTTCTGTTTCCTTCTGTTTCCATTTCTTTCCTCATTAGACCATTTTTTCCCTACCCAATGGAACAACCGCTAGGCACAACTGCGACCAAACCTATAAAACAGGGATTTGTAACAAGAGAAGACCAAAACTTCTTTTTTCACCCCTTCTGCCTGTCAAGGTTAACAATTTTTTTTTTTTTAAAAAAAGGGAGCAAGCTGGAAGCTACAATTCAGCTCCTTTATTTTAAAACCCCAGCCTGTTCCACATACCCTGAAAAGATGATTTAGAAACACTTTAAAAAATTTCCTTACATCGCATACATCTTCCTCCTTGTTCAGCCTATTGTTTAGCATACACCAGAAAGCGCGTTCCAGAGTTTGTTTCAAGATGATATATTTGGTACTCGGATGCTGGAGAAGAACAGTAATTCATTGCAGGCAGAAGGATAATTCAATCCAGAGGTTGTAAAAGGAAAGTAAAAATGACAGACCAATTCTTCAAAAAGGTTAGGAGTACCCTGGAACTGATCACTCTAGAAAGAAAAAGACGGGCTTAAAGAATAATTGTTGGCAGTTAACATACAAGAAACAAGAAACAGGTATTCTTAAGCACCTGGCTTTACTACAAAAAAGCCCCAACCAAAAAGCATTTTAAAGTAGTACAAGGTTCATTCTCTTTATACCTAGTTACAGTGTTCCTGGGAAAAAAAAAGGTTGGCCCAAGTTAATAGACACGTAATCAATAGATTTCTGATCAAATGCAGCTGAACTGCTAGACAGGATAATGGGAAATGTTATTTCTCCATTCTATTCCACTGGCCAGTTTATAAAATCTTTTAACAAAGCATTTCTGCTTTCCCCTTCGTTTTGTGATGCATTTTGCCCCTGACTTTTTCATTACGGAGGAACTATTATGTTACGCTTCATCCCATCAGGGCCTGGGCCGCCGGTTGTACAATAAAAGGGACAGAAAGGGAATGGGAGAAAAGTGAACACATGCTAAGAAGAATTTGCAAACTATAAAAGGCATAAAGCAGGCTACTGGCTGTGGCTAAGAAGAAAAGCAAGCAAGCCAGCAAGAAAGTGGGGGTGTGGGGGGGGGAGCAATGGAAAATGGGAAGCCAAATGTTCATTTGAAAGGAGCTAACTTAGCCAAAGGCACGCCTTGAAAAATCTATGACGGGAAATTAGCTGTAAAATGGAGCACATGGAAGAAAAAAATGGCCATTTAGGGAAGAAATCTGAACGGTTTCCTCAAAAGAAATTCTGCGTTTAGGCTTAAGATTGGGGGCAAGGGCCCCCACAAATCCTCAGGGCTAGAGGGGTAATCTCTCTTTTCCAAAGAAAGGGGCAATGTGTAGAACTCTCCTCCCAGTTAAAGAGATTAATCAACATTTCTGGAAAAGCATCGAAACAGATGAAGTTGCTCAGCCTGTTTATGAGTTCGGGGGGCATATTTGGTGCAACTGCAAACTCGGAAAGTGGGCTTGGTATTTTCTTGCAGCTTTTCCTACCTGATAGGGTTGTTGTGAGGATAAAAACAGGAGTGAGAATCAGAATGGTGATGCTGAGTTTCCAAGAGGGTTAGTGTCATGGAGAAAATCTATCTACGTGGTTGCTAAGAGGTGACACTGAGGTAGTCCAATTGTTCTTCAGAAATGTGATCAATAGATGGAGAAGGAAATTCGGGGATCCCTTGAGATCCTTCTTCCCCAGGGAAGGGGCTAGAAAAAAAAATCACTTTTCCTTGAGAGTAGACAGAATACCCTGGGTAAATCACAGAGCATCCCACAATGCCTCATCCATCCATCCATCCATCCATCCATCCATCCATCCATCCATCCATCCATCCGACTCTTGCTCTTCCTCTAGGAGCTTAAAGCAGTGTACATAAGGAACTCCCTTCATTTTAAACCTAACTACATCCTACTTTGGACACATTAGGTGAAGATCTAGCTCTCTGGAGAAGGCTCTACTGTTGGGAAAGATGGAAGGAAAGAGAAGAAGAGGATGACCAGCAGCAAAGTGGAGGGACTCAGTTACAGCAGCGATGAGCACACCATGGGAAGATTTGAAGGAGCAGGTCAGAGACAGATCGCCATGGAGAAAATCTATCTATGTGGTTGCTAAGAGTTGACAGCAACTTGATGGCACTTAATCAGTCAATCAATGCAAAGACCCAGCTCCCTGGAGAAATGCTGGGGAAGGGAAAAGGAAAGCGAAGAAAAAGAAGACGACCAACAGCAAGGTGGATGGACGCAGTGCGCCATTGGAAGACCTGAAGGACCAGGTTGAAGACAGATCATCATGGAGAAAATCTATCTATCTGGTTGCTAAGCATTGACGACAGCTTGCTGGCACATAATCAATCAATCAATCAATCAATCAATCAATCACAACACTGTAAGGTAGGTTGGGTGGAGAGTCAGCAACTGGATCAGTGCCCACTCAGTTTCCTTGTCTAATTTGCCTAGCTGGCTCATGTACCCAGGCCAAGCCTCTTTCCCCACACCAATGAAATATCCCAAAGCTCAACATGGGGCTGCCAGTCCCTTTGATGCTCTCCGACCTGCAGATGACATTTAGTCGCTACACCATATGAGCAGCGGACAGACTTCCTTGTCCCTGTTAGCTTTGTCCTGAAATCAAAGGGACGACAAATGATGTCACCAATAGGATATCTTAGTTCACAGTCCCTGTAGGTATGACCTCAGCTGGTCGGTCTCCCTGAATGAGGATCAAACAGGTAGATTGATACAAGAGCAGGCTTCCTGTCACCTAACTATGGCTCGGTTTGCACATCTCGCTGAACCATGGTTAGTTTCAACCATGGTTTGTTCAACAAACCACAGAGAGGTTCAGAGATATCCCTCTAAGGCAAAACCTAGGCCATGGCATAACTCGAGATGTAAAACCAGACTATTAATTGTAAGGCAAACAGCACCGATCAGCAGGATCCACGCATCACGCTGAGCCATGGTGAATCTAGTTAGCTCTTCGTTTAGACAACTACGGTGGCTTATTCAGCATGCTATGATTACCCAAACTATAGCTTAGTGCAAAGTGTGAAGCCAGCCTGGGTGGGTGTGCCTGTTGGTGAATCTTCTCTGCTGAAAGTTAATAAAGAAAACAGAATAAAAAAGAAAAAGAAATTGAAAAGGAGTCAAGTGGCGATTGGAAGGGAAGACTTCCGCCAAACCAAGTCATGGATGGTCTCACCAGGAAAAGCTCAGTTCAGGCAAAACGTACCCAGGAGGTCAGCCTCCCAGCTGTTCCATACTTTGACACCAAGCACTTAACCTTCTGTGTTGGCACGAAAGCAGAAGAGAATAGCAAGTGCCCCCTTCAGCCTTAATCATCTTGGGTAACTTAATAGCCAAATTGGCACACTGAATAAAGCAGGCTGCTGAGATGTGAGTTGTGTGTTTTCCTTTCCCTTTCATTCTTCTAAAACCGGACTCATGTACATTTGCACCCTATGGCTGTGCAGGAAACAGATAAAAATAACATTTGCACTTTCTCTGGTGGGCCGAAAAAAAAATACATGCAAGGGAATGCCAGCTAGTCTGTGTAGGTGCCTGCACACGTATGTGTGTGCAAGAGAGAGAGATGAAGGACTGATCCAAACCATTAAAAACTACTCAACTGCTTATCTTACTGACTTGCGCAGCTAACGTCAAGATTGCAATCCCAGGCATATTTATCTGGAAGTAAATTTGCACCAAACAGAATCGATTTTGCTCCCAAACCTACTTGCATATTAAAATGGCACCTCACATTTTCAGAGAGCCCAACCTTGGCATCCTAGGGCAGATGTCAGCAATGCACGTCCACCACCCTAGGAGCCCGTGGTGGACGGGCAAGACTCAATAACGGAATTTAAACTCAATCTTGACAATCTTGTGAAATTGCAATGATCTCACTCAACAGCTCACAAATTTGCTCTTGCACCAAATAACGGTATTTCAGCCATTCGGCATGAGAGCTCAAAGATTTCAGGAGAGCGGAGGGAGGCTTAACGTCTGCCGTACGGCAACAGTGAATGCAAATGGATAGGCCAAATATTCCTTGCCTTCATCTAAAAGGTCTCCTTTGAGTTGAACTCAACTCCTGGTATTTCCTGCGCCTGATGATGCCATTCTGGGGGACCACCCAGAGCTGGTGTGTCACTGCCTCCTCCTTCTTCTTATCCAAGGACTCACCATGCCTAGCTTCCAAGCTCACACAAGGTGAGTCAAGGCTATCAGCTGCTAAGGCTGAATTCATCTTGCCAAAGGATAGCCTTCAGGATTTGAAACAGATTTTTTTCTAGCAACACTTGGGGTCTTCTGCATGTGATGTTGGTTCTTTGCCAGAGAGCAAATTCCCTTGAACACATTTCAAGTCCTATTTGACAGACTCCTTGCATGTTCTCCGCTGTGGCCCTAGAAGAGGGCTTTGATTCAGATACTCCAGTCCACTGAATTACCAATGAACATGTTCCCTTTCAGCATTCAACACTACGAAGAGGAGACTGGCCACGGTGGAGCAGTGGAATTCTCCCCAGACATCCAGCAAGACTTGAACATTTTCCTGAAGTTTTGGCTTTTAATTTGGGCAAAATTACATGCATTGCCACAGGGCTCAACTCCACTGACTCAGTTCACTGATTAAAGATGAGCACAACTGAGTACCAGGACATTTACATCTCAATCAATCAATCTTTATTGGTTTAACAATATTTTCAATCACCCTAACCCTATGATTCTGGGGGTTCTCAAAGCACCACCTGAGCAGAATAATAAACATAAAAAAACCAGTCCCAAATAAAAGATGGGTGACCCTCCATCTTCACTAGTCATTAAAATTATTAAAAGCCTGGTTAAAAAGGGTATGTGCCAAGCAGTTTTGGAAATATGGCTCAAATAACACAGTTAACAAGAAATCATTGTAAGCATTGTTGCTGCTGAGAGGTAGGATGGGTTATAGATCCAGCAAATAGATGAATTACAGTTCTCACACTAAACACCTGTTCTGATTAATTCTGGCAATTTTTAAAAGCGTGGCTGGAGTCATGCCAACCTCACCATCCTGGCAAAAATGTTGATCGACCAAATGTTTGACTGTATTCCTGCTGTATTTCAGCAAGATGTGTAGGAAAAACAGGATTGGTTTCTTATACAAGGAGGCGAGTCAGGTTGTGAAGCCACCACCCTCCATCAAGGGAAGGAACAGGATGGTGAGCTTACCAGACCTTGGACCAGACTCTGGAGGGCCGTGAAACCTGGATCTGGTTGCAAGATCGTCTTTCTAACTTCCAAGATGTCAGGCCTAGCCCAAGGAACTCCAAAAGGCAATGCAGATTCAGTTCAGCTATGTTTATTATCTACAACCTCTAGCAAGAATCTTCCCAGACTGAAACCCCATCTCCCAAGTCCTCCAGCCACAACAGTGTGAATTCCTCACGGAGGTGCCAGTCTCATCCTCTTGCTGCTCCCACACTCCTCCGGCGAGCTAAGAAAATGTTTATCTCCCTGAGCCTGGCCTTCATAATTCCATTCCATCACACAAATCTCCATAATGCAGAGTTCAAGTACAGTGATTGGCACAAGATTGGTGGAGGTAGGAAGGTAGGAGGTAGGTATGAAGGGAGGGAAGAAGGAAGGAAGGAAGGAAGGAAGGAAGGAAGGAAGGAAGGAAGGAAGGAAGGAAGGAAGGAAGGAAGGAAGGAAGGAAAGAGGGAGATAGGGCAGAAAAATCAGGAAATGAGAGAAGCAGTGGTACCAGTGAAAGGCCAAGTCACTCTCTTTCAGCCCAGCCCACCTCACAGCATTGTTATTGTGAGGAAAAATAGGAAGGAGTGCTATCTTGAACCCTTGAAAGAAAGTCATGATATAAATGAAATAAAGAAAAACTCGCAAAGTGAACTAATGGGTGTCAAGCCAAACTATCACTATGATTTTGCCCCCCAAATTATGGGAGTAACCTATGCTCAGTCAAGATGCTCCCCGATGAAGCAGAGGACCAGCTTAGCCCTTTCTCTTTGGGCACTGGGGGGTCTTTTCAACCTGTTCACATCCAGAGGTGTGGGGAGGTTAGGAAGGTCACTGCTAGGGGCATCCGTGGGAGGGAAGTCACCTAAGTCAAGGTGGGGCCTGTGACTGCACGCTCAAAGCCCCACCACCTAGGTAAAAAGGGGGCAGGGCATTGATCTCATGGTCACGGCCCCCACCTTTACTGTTTGACCCCCCCAACAGATGCCCTGATTCAGCATCTAGCAGTGAACTTTCCCAACCTTCTTCCCACATCTCTGAGATGCTGAATGTTAGTACACACTGAACCTCAAGCTGGGATATTCAAACTCTGACAATACAACTCTCTAAACAGATAAATAAACTTGTATGATCCCCAGCCATGAATAAAACTAATTGTAACTAATGATTTAATTGAAGGTATGGTTGGGTAATACATGAATATATCACTTCCTGGAAGACCTGTCTCCTTCATCATACATTCTTGACTTAGGCATACTTTTCTCAATTCTAGCAGGACTGTGGTCCAAATCCAACAACAACCTTGTGAGGTAGGTTGGACAGAGAGAGAGGGAATGGCAGAAAGTCTATCTCTATTGTAAGCCAAAGAAAACAAATCTTATTATGGTTTAATGTGACTTAATAGTATCCCTTTCCCCCCCCCCCTTCTCAAAGGAATAAATGGGTTGGTAGAAGGACCTGTATGTTGGCTTCCATTGTACATTAAGCCCAGTTTAGCTTTATATCCAAATCTTATACCAGGGTCACCCGCTGGGTGGGTCAAGGAAGTCAAGATGGAGCCATGAAGATATGATTGATACCCTGTATGTGTGTGTGATGTCAACACACATGCAGAAAGGTCTGGGCTTGGATGGCAATGCCACGCCTGCCATCTTGACCTTCTTGACCTCCCCTTGCAGATGCTGCTGGAGAAAACCACACAATTCTGAGATTTTCTCAGTCCAAGAAAATCTCTCCATTAATACTCTCCATACCAGCATTTTCGGTAGGAACAATCTGACAGTGTTTCTGATCGGTGCCTCCAGTTTGTTAGTTAACTTTGCGAGGCAGAAAGTATAGAAGTGGCTTTCATTGGCCATTTGCCAATTTGCTATTTGTTTCTTCTCCTCTGCTAAACCTGTTTCCAACAATGGCATTCAATCTCATTTCTTCCTATTACTTATGTGCCAACTCTCTGAAAACCCTTTCAAGAAATTGAAATGTTCATAATCATTCCAGAGTTGATTAAATGGCTATTTAGGCCAGGAAGATGAGAGCTTTCAAAAACTGCAAATTACCTAAACTTGTTCCCCTTCCCCTTTTGGCCACATCTGATTTTACTTTAGAAAATCATTATCCTTCTCCTTTACATGTTCTGTTCTTTAATTTGATAAATCATTACAGTTTAGGTCAACTTCTGATGATTTCATGACCACATCTGTGCAGTTTCCTGGGGAACAATGTGGAAATCATTTTCCTTTGCCTTCTTCCTGGAATTTTTAAAAAGACTTCCTAATCAAGGATTTCCTAGTGGTCTCTCATCCAAGTACTAACCATGTCTGATTCTGCTTAGTTTTTCCAAATCAGCTAAAGTCAGATGCTTCAGAACAAATAACACTTTGGGTCAACTGATTTCACAGCTTGCCCTTCCAGATATGCAAGAGAATCTCCCAGTTTCTTTGAGAGAGGAAGAAAAGTGTCAATCCTTTTCATCCCAATTTTTTCCCTAGTTATTTGCATTATTAATAGCTTTTTGTAAATTAGAAACAATACAGAGTTGTTGCAAAGGATTGAATATAATATTTACATTTTAACCCAAATTTGGGGGCATTGTAGGCTGCTTGGAGTCTTTGTAGGTAATTAAGTAGTGAAGGAAGGAAGGAAGGAAGGAAGGAAGGAAGGAAGGAAGGAAGGAAGGAAGGAAGGAAGGAAGGAAGGAAGGAAGGAAAAGAATGGGAAATAAATTCCAATGTTGGTACTCTCAGTCTGTAATTCTGTAGCTATCTAAGATTATTCTATCTATTACACTGCCAGAACCACAAGTAATTCAAGTCAGGTTTTATCAATATATTTATGAAACTAAATATTAAATACCTAAGTTCATTCCCATCCTTTACAAGAGATCCAATTCTTTCTAACACAATGCACCATCCATTTGCAATTGTTCTTTACAGTTTTTGGTCTGCAAAATGATATCTATAAATCATGTAAAGGAATTCGACTGAACTCCATATTATATTATATACCACATAATCTTCTGCAAATAAATGTCTCAAATCCTCTGTACCAAAAGCAACACTAAAAACTTGAACTAGGTATTGTTCTTTTATTCAGCACGGACTTCTGGATGAAGACCAACCAGAGAACACTAACCTTATTGGTAGTTGTCCTGAAAGTGGGACATTTCCACCGAAAAATTACAAAATGAAGGAGCAGGGAAACATTAGCAATGGGAAGAGATGGAGATGGCCTGAGATCACAGGCCATTTGGGGAGGCATAGGGCAGCATTAGGAAATTTAGTAACATCAAAAGCAAAGGACCCTATTTTTGCAAACGGAGAAAGCTGAACCACAATCATGCAATTGAAACCCTGACCCTTTTCACCTGTGTTGGATGGGTGATGCATGTTAAAAAGGGGTGGCCCTTTGATCATGGAGCTGTGGCCACCATCTTGATCTTTTTTGACTCACAAACATTCCTTGCTTACTACAAGGATGTGTGAATCCTGCTAATTCGGCCTGTTCTACAAGACATGATCCAACTAACCATGCCTCAGTGGAGTCCTTGGGGTTCTCTGAGCTTGGTTGTTTTCTTGCAAATGTTTCATTCCCCGGCTAGGTAACCTCTTCACTGCTAGAATGGGATGGGGTTTGCAAGAAAACAACCAAGCTCAGAGAACCTCAAAGACTCAGAGAACCTCAAAAACAACCAAGACTCAGAGAACCTCAAAGAGCTACACATATTTGCTTCTATTGGTAACCATGCCTTAGTACAGCAGGTGAACTCGGCTTGTGTGGGTATGTGTGTAGAGAGGAGTGGGTATACAGAGATGGGGCAAAGGAACAAATTAATCTCCCCCTATGGAGATTTAAAAAAAAAAAAAAAAAAACAGGAAATCATCTTCACCAAGAAACCTCTTGCAGGTAGAATCACGTGTACGTGGAAGAAGTTTGAAAGAGGAAGATCAAGTGGATTCTGAAGACAGAGACAATAGCCAGTTGATAAACATCTCCTCCCCTTTGAAGGCCTATCCTTTTGTGCCTTAAGTCAACAACGTGGACAAAGGCTGCCTTGAAAATAAAAATGAAGTACTGCATGAATGGGAAGCCGTTTGCAAAACCAAGGGAAGTGGGGGAATATGTCTGCGTGGGGGTGGCGGTGGGAAATAATCAGAGGGAACGAGTCTTTCATGAAGCCAGGCTTGATTTCAGAGGAAAGAATGGCAGTCGAAGACAAGGCTGAGGGGTTGGGGTTCAAGGTGTGCTAGGTAGGAAAATCCTTGAGTCACACGCAAGGAGAAAGGGAAGGTAGATTCCATCAGCATGGCCTAATCCAATGTTTCTCAACCTTGGCAACTTGAAGATGTGTGGACTTCAACTCCCAGAATTCCCCAGCCAGCAAGGCTGGCTGGGGAATTCTGGGAGTTGAAGTCCACACATCTTCAAGCTGCCAAGGTTGAAAAACACTGCCCTAATCTGAATGAAAACAAAACCATTCAGGAACACTGAAGTTTCTACAGTGTTACAGAGAGAATCCCAGGGGAGCGATGCAAAACCCTTGGATCCCACCTGCAGTTTTGCACTATGTGTGAGATGGGTGGCTGTATAAATAAAATAAAATAAAATAAAATAAAATAAAATAAAATAAAATAAAATAAAATAAAATAAAATAAAATAAAATAAAAAAGCTAAGAGGGCTTCACTCGACTTCTTTCCCCACGACCAGGACCCGTGGCCAAGATCTCACCCAACAGATGAACAAGCCTAAACCGTGTGACCCATTAGTTTGGTGGCATGGGAGCAAGCTCTGGCATGCTCAGTTTAGTTTGAGTTTTATGACTTGGTATCTCCTGTCCCCGTGAAGCAATCCAAACAATGTTTAAAAAGCTGCGATGGTACAACTCATTAAAACAATTCTAACAATGAAATAAAAATAACCACAAAGTTCATTGAGAGCTTTGCCCGGAACTCTATACAGGTTTGCCCGGTGGCAGGTAAAATTCAGCCCTTTTTCCTGAAATACAGATTTCTTTGCTTGCTTGAGTAAAAGCTGCAGATGATTAAGCACCAGGTAATCACCATCTTTCTTACTGGAATCCCCTTCGAATCTATTACGGCGCTTTCTAAGCAGCTACACAATACAGGAAGCAACGATCGCGTGTAAGAAATTGTGACCAAATGAGTTAAATGGCAGAATTGCCGTCTTCCCAGGGATAAATTTTTTAATTAACAATAACTAGCGAGCTGCTGACGCGTGCTTTTTATTGATTTATTTTAAATACGTTGAAACCGGGTTGGAGCTACTCAGCTTCTTCAGCCAAAAGGAACGACGCGCGGCAGATTTTTTTAAAAAAATCCATTGTTCTACTGTCTTGTAGGGCCTGAGCAGAAATACAGTGGTTTTGTTCCTAAAATAAAGTTATGAAAGTTGATGGAAGCTGGGCATTCTTCTCTCCCATTTCCATATCCCTGAAAAATGACTTTGGGAGTTGTACAACTGGTGGACAACGATGCAGCATATAACACAGCAGCTACAACGTAAAAGCGCTATGTTTCCATTTCATGCTCATTTATTTCTCATGCATATGCAACGGATGAATATGAAACCATATGCCAAGGCTTATATTCTAGAGACTCTCAAGAAGAACTGGGGGACGCTCTCTGCAACGCTGCAAGTCTTGCCTCTCAAACCAAAATATGCAACATTTTTAAAAAAGGGGAAGAAAACGGGAAGAGTGGTTCAGGAAACAAAGGCCATAAGGCTGAGATGGAATAAATGGTGCCTTCTGGTTGTCTCTTGCATAAATAAATAGATACCAAAAACACCTTCTTATGGTTCCTGTACATCGGTGTTTTCCAAACTTGGCAGCTTTAGGATGTGTGGACTTCAACTCCCAGAATTCCCCAGCTGCCACAGAGGGTATTTAGAATCATTACAACCTTATGGGTGAATTCTTAAGCAGTGGCTATAGGAAAGAGTCCCTCAAATTGAGCTTTACTCTTAATGATCATCCCTTTTTCAAAAAAATATATGTTAATTTCTCCATCTTTGGTTTCCTGTTCTTCTTGAGGGAAAGGCATCTCAAAGCCTGTTATGTCAGGAGCAAAGATTGACGGGAAGACTGACCATCAGGAAAGATGGTCTTAAATTTTTCACAGCTACAGAAACTAGGACCAGAAACAAGGGTATACATTGCCGCTACCTAGATTTTGCTTAAATATAAGGAAAAACTTCCTGATGGCCCTGTCTACCTACAAGAGGTGGTGGGTTCTCCATCCCTGAAGGCTTTCAAGAAGACAACCAGCTGCACACTGCAGAGGAGTGGACTACATCAGGGTTCCTCAACCTTGGTGACATGAAGATGTGTGGACTTCAACTCCCAGAATTCCCCAGCCAGCCCTGGGGAATTCTGGGAGTTGAAGTCCACACATCTTCAAGTCACCAAGGTTGAGGAACCCTGGACTAGATGATCCGTGGGATCTCTTCCAGCTCCACATTTCTTTGCTTCTGTGACTCAGATTTCAAATCAAAGAAGCCACAAGCTGCTCACACTGATTACTGCTAAATTATAAGAAATGTTAGTCACATGGCTGAATCTCAATCTAGGGCTAAGAATGCTGGCCAGAAAAAAAAAAAAATTAGAAATTTAAGTCTCGCTGTTAGGACCCCTGTTTACCGCATGTCCACTATTTGTCACAAGTTCTCTTTCCACTAATTCCTGATAGGCGGGGCCCAAATCCTCAAAGGCGAAAAACTTCCATAATATAAAACGAGCACACTTTCCTCCTTCACTGTATGTTGCACGATCCCAGTGGGGAACTTGGCATGGGAAATCCAGCTGGGAACAAGAGGCTACCTGGGTATCTCAGATTTTGCAGAGGGCAAGAAACAGATATGGAGGATGAATCCCCTTCTCCACCCTGCCCCCTCCAAAAAAGACAGCAGAAAACCCCCCCCCCACAGCTTTGCAAGGATGGAGGATGCTTAAATGATAGAATGCTGGATGTTTAATAAATAGAAAAATGGGGGGAAGATGAGAGAGGGAACAATGAATCTGCTCAAACTTCAAAAAGCAACAGTTTGGACCACATTTTATTTATTGATTGGTTAGACAGACATCCTACCTTTTGTTCAGGAGCTCAAGTGCTTCCTCCCCCTCCCTTTGTGTCTGCCACCACAACCCTGGGGGTTAGGTTGGGATAAGAGGCCTAAAGTCATCCAGGGGGAGAGGACTTGAATCTGGGTTTCTCAGCTCCTATCGTCCCCACTAGACCATACTGCCTGTCTTTTTGTTAGCTTTCTATACCCTCTTTCCCACAAGACCTACAGGCAGCATACATAATATTCCCTCTTCCCCTTTTTCCCTACAACAACCATGTAGGGTAGGTTGGGCTGGGACAGGTCCAGAGTCCCCCAGGGAGCTTCTGTGGCTGAGGAGGAACTAAAACCTGGGTCTCCCCACTCCTAGTCCAGCCCTTTGAGGTAGTCCAGACAAGAAGCCCAAACCATGAGTGCTAACACTACCTTTATTGTGAAGTTAGGTGTGAACCTTCTGTGGAATGGGATGCCAAGTTCCTAAGGTAATCAGGCCAATTCTCTTTGACTCACTACCTTGCCCTGGAAGAAAAAGCTATCAAACCAGTCCAGCTCACTGAGAAAAGAGGTGGGGACTTCACCAATGTGCTTCTCAGCCCCAACCCCCATTCCTGACAGGGGAGAAACAACAGTTTTCCCCATAGCCAGGGCTGGTAGTTTGTACTGTGATGTGATAACTTTAGACACATATTTCTTCAAAGGGCGGGCGGGCGGGCGGGCGGGCTGGCTGGCTGGCTGGCTGGCTGGCTGGCTGGATGGATGGATGGATAGATAGATAGATAGATAGATAGATAGATAGATAGATAGATAGATAGATAGATAGATAGATAGATAGATAGATACAGACATGCAGCATTCTACATCTCTAGCAGCAGTAGATCAAACTGTGAACAAGTATGAAAGGGAAGGGAAATGTAATGGTCTGTGGGAATAACCTTGGGAAACCGGAGGAAGAGCCGAAGCCTAGAAAACAGTCTGATAAATGAAATTTGAGTCTGAAGGAGGAGGGATGGAAAAAGAGTCTCAGAAGGGACCCTCCCTAATGTTCAGGAGAGTAAAAGTGAGGGACGGGCGGAGTACTTTCAGACTTGCAAGATTCGGTTAACATAACCTTCCGGTAAAGGTAGAGCTAGTCTTCATTGGCATGCTTCTGGTCTGGACTGCCTCGAAGGGCTAGCATCCATCTGGCAAGTCTGAAAGTACCCCTAAGGGGTAATGCAACCACATTTAATTTGTTGGAAAAAACAAGCAAACGATTTACTACGCATTTGACTGCTGCATTTCACGTACGGCCCACAGACAATTTCAGGATAATCTGTGGGTTGTATGTTTTCCTGCAGCGTCAGGGAAGCTGGTTTTTAAGGCAGTACCTACTGCATAGACAATCAGATGAATGGATGGATAGATGGACAGACAGATTCTCTACAGTAGTGTTTCTCAACCGTGGCAACTTTAAGATGAGTGGATTTCAACTCCCAGAATTCCCCAGCCAGCCGTGCTTCAGTCACTGAAACTGAGGTCACTGTTTCTGCCTCCAGAATAGCTTTCACCTGAACTGTATACATTGCTGTGGGTCTGGGGGATAGAAAGCATGCTGGCTGGGGAATTCTGGGAGTTGAAGTCCACCCATCTTAAGTTGCCAAGGTTGAGAAACACTGCTCTACAGTATAGCAGACACGCACAGCTTGTGACTCACTAGAATGAATGGAGCCTCCTGGGGATGAACTAGCAAGACGAAAGTCTTCTTCAGCTTCCTGTGCAAGATCCCTACCCCCATGAAAATGTCCTCAAGGGTGCCTGCAGGGAGGAGGGGCCAAAAAATCAAGATGTGGGGCACCACAGGGTGATCAAAACCCCACCCCCTTTTATATCTGCCACTACACATTAAAAAAAGAGGCGGAGCTTCCATTGCATAATTGAGGCCACCCTCTTGACTGGTTTGATCCCCACTCATGGACATCCATTTCTCCTACATATCTTTCTCCTTCCTCCTCCTCCTCTTAAAAAAACAGATTGAGTGGATCATGGTTTATTAATAAAACCTCTCCTACAAGCAAGATGCCACTTGATTCATTTTCATGAGACTTGGGGTCTCTGGAACAGTGTCTCTGTAGCTCATTATGGAGATGCACGATCATAGGAGATCATAGGAGATGCACGATCCCACACCAGTTCCTCTAACATCACAGCACAGGATTTACATTGGGAGCTGCACCAATGACCCCCTTGAAAGAGGTAAAGGCCACAGTGGTTAAGACTCTCTGAAGTCACTGTTTCTGCCTCCAGAATAGCTTTCACCTGAATCGTATTCATTGTTGTGGGTTTGGGGGATAGAAAATTAAAATTACAGGCTTGAAACTCAGACCAGCTTATTCTCAAGGAAAACAATGTATGTATGAGAACTAAAAAACCTGGGCTGAATTTAGACCAAAGGCTGCGTTGGTCATATCTGTGACTTTGGGTGCAAAAGCCAGCCTGTTTCGCACATGGTTTCAACTAGGGGTGGTTTAACCTCAAATTCCAAATTGAACCTGCCAAACAAGGAATGAGTTTACAAACCCTGTAATTGCCAGATCCTCAGCTGGTAAAAATTGAGGGGGCTCAGAAGAACTTTAAGGGCCAGGTCCATGACACACACACACACACACACACACACACACACACAAAAGATGGTGAGATTCTAACAAAGAGACTTGCTTTCCATGCTTCTCCATTGTATACTATTATTTATACCATTTTTAAAATAAGTCTTACTTAGGACTTCTTGATGAGATAGGTGGGTAAGCTTTCTTATGGGACCTCCAACCCCCCCTTAAAACAATCTCGATATTGAAAACAAGGTTTAAAGTTAAGCTTGCTTTAGATCTCTTTGTTTTCAAAGAAAGGCCAAATGTTTTTCTTTCAAAGGAAACTTGTTGCTTGGATCACAGTAGCCGTGTTTTCATATACTTTTGATACTTCAAAGCATCTGATTACCTTTAAAAAAATTTAATGTGATCGTGCCACCCATTATACCACCCACAAAACAAATCTTCCAGCAAGGGTGTTCTTCTCTTAAAATAAAACATGCAATGGCATACAAAAATTCAAGAAAGAAGAAGGCAGAAACCAACTGGATCAAAATACCAGTGCAAATTCTACAAAGGTCATGATTAAAACAAAATCAGTGTAAATCGCACATCCCTACACGCTCTTCCCAAAATAGGGGACAAAAGGTGAGCCACAGCCAAGACATAAAGAACAATTAAATCCCAAATTATTCCCCCCAAACAAGTACCAGAAAGGAAAGAATATGCTGGAGGGAGTGGACTTAATATCCTGGATAGGACTTAAGTTTTATCTTTTGAACTTCAGAATCAGGGACACTCAAAGGAGAGCCTCCACAGACTACTTAGAACAGCATGGCCATTGCTGGGGATTCTGGGCATTGAGGCCCAATGCATCTGGAGGATACCTTGGATGGCTAGAAGAGAGGAAGCCACTCCTGGAAAACAGATCAGCTGTTGGGACCTTAACTTCAGGTAGCTGTTCAGGATGATCAGTGGAACTCTGCCCAATAATTTTTATGCCCACCCATTCATTGCTTCTCAAGCAATAGTTTATTGCTTTGAAACTAACTAATGCAGTGTTTCTCAATGCTGGCAACTTGAAGATGGGTGGACTTCAACTCCCAGAATTGGAGAATTCTGGGAGTTGAAGTCCACCCATCTTCAAGTTGCCAAGGTTGAGAAACATTGGATTAGGCCATGCTGATGGAATCTACCTTCCCTTTCTCCTTGCGTGTGACTCAAGGATTTTCCTACCTAGCACACCTTAAACCCCAACCCCTCAGCCTTGTCTTCAACTGCCATTCTTTCCTCTGAAATCAAGCCTGGCTTCATGAAAGACTCATTGCCTCTGATTCTTCAAGTTGCCAGCATTGAGAAACACTGAACTAATGGTTGGTTGAGAAGAGCTGGGATGCAGTTAAAAGGAGACCCTTCTCTCTATAAAATGAAAAATGTTCTTGAGCTTCATAATCACCTAGGCTTTATAACTCAGCTTTATTACTTGCCACATATACAATGCATATTTGTTTTAAAGGTAATCAACCCTTTATAATAATACTCTTTCCAGATGTTTTGCCAAGAACACCAAGTGACACCAATAGAATGCCTTAAACCATTTTGCCCCCGGGACGCAGCCCTAAAAAAAATTAAAGTCAACTATTATTATTGAAAGAGAAAACCCTGTAAAAGGGAGGTTAAAGGGAAGTAACAGCATTTAAACCTACCAATTCTGGGCTGCAAAAACCAGGAGGATCACTAGAAGGCACCATTGTGTTAGAATTTCCTGTATCTCTTTGCTGAGGTCTTTCTAAGTCTTAGTAATGGAGGCACTGTCCACACAGTTGTCAGGACTGGAGCCCAATTGATAGTATCTCACGATGATAACATTGAAAATGACAATTCACCAAGAACTTTAAATGGGACCTGGAAATCACATCCAAGGCATTGGTCCTCAAACTTCGAGTTGTGCATCTCTGTTGTACAACGGTTGCCCGGCACTTGATCTCTCTCTCTCTTTAAGGATTCTTTTTGCAGATGCACAGTTCTCTGCCATCATTGGAAAGTCTCCTTGAGTTTCCTGGCAGAATGGGAGTGTTGCAGGAAAGGTGCCTGACAAATTAAAATGCACTCAACACAAACACTTTGCAAATTAACTCCATCGGCGGTCATCCGATCTGCCAGGGAGATAAGTGTGAAGGTTACCTCAAAGGTCAGTGACAGCCCACGTGTACTGGTAACCTCTCAGGTTTAGAGTGTATTTAAGAAATCACCTCGGGAAGAGGTTGCATTAATCAATAATCTACTGCTCCTTTGGCATATTGATAAGATCCTCACCTGAAAGAATGTAGGAATGTGGGGGAATTTCAGAGCCACTGAAGTGTCAATCTCTCTTAACAGTATTTGATCAACAATTCTTGTTCCTCTTCATTTAATAAAAGTTCCTAACGAGGCACCATCCAAGACCAGCTGAAAATAGTCCACCAACTAAACATTCACAGGACCATGGAAAAGTCACTCCAGTATCTATGAAACTTTCCAAATCAATGGGTTTCAAACTTGTCAAAGCAATGGTAACCAATGCTTCTCCACAACATGTCCTATTCTGGTCTTGCTTCTCCTTAGGATACCAGATCCATTGCCAATACAGGTAGTCCTCATTTAACAACCATAATAGGGACTGGAGAATTGGTCAGTAAGTGGGGTGGTTGTTAAGTGAGTCACCATATGAGTGGACCTGATTTTGACCATTTTTACTATGGTTGTTAAGCGAATCATGTGATTGTTAAATGAATTCAGCTTGTCCAATGGATTTTTGCCGGAATTTGCTTAACAACCACATGATTCACTTAATGACCATGGTGTTTCACTTAACTGCAGTATTTTGCTTAACGATCATTGTAAAAAAGGTTGCAAATCACGATCATGTGACCACAGGGGGTGGTGCGACGGTTTGCAATGGTCGTAAGTGCAAGTACAGGTTGTAAAGCACTTTTTTCGTGGCCATTGTAACTTTGAACTATTGTTAAATGAATGGTTGTTAAGCGAGGATTACCTGTAAAGCACTGTCACTTGCCTACAGAGCCAGTCAACCCAAAATTTCTCTGAAAATGATAGGGAAATCATGCAGATCAATGGCTATTAGCCTTGATGGCATACAACTACCTCTGAAGGCCATCTACTGGGAGATGGGTGGGCTTTCTGGTGCAGTTGGTCGGCCACTGGAAGAACAAACTGCTGGACTAGATGCAACAGGGGTCAATCCAACAGAGCATGGCTTATGTTCTTATGTTATAATTTGGATATTCAAAACTAAATGTAAAGATAAGTTCTCCTCAGCTCTCTCCCTGAGCTTGTGAACTGCTTATGTTGGTTTGTTGGCAACAATAGGGAAATGGCTTCCCTGTCCCTTTTTCTAAGATGGTTGTTTAACTTCCCAGCCTAACCTACAGCCCTGGGATTCCTTGATGGTCTTCCATCTAGACACTAGCTGGTCCCAAGCCCCCTTAGCTTTTATTTTGAGAGCCTTCAAAGCCAGCTAGGTGCCCTGCTTCAAATAACCATCTCCTGTTAGGCCTTTCTCAGAATGATGCTTCTTTGCTCTTAATTCCTGTCTCTCAGAATATTTGTATTATTTCAGCAGTAAAGAATACGATGAAGGATGTCTATTAGTCTTTGAAAAGACAGTTTCAGGTGAACTCCAAAATCATTTTGACTGGTTACAACTGTGTTTTATGAAAAAAATAAAATGTTTTATAGCTGCAGCATTTTTACCCCTAGGAGTTGTCACTAAATACAATGAGACTTACTTCCCCCCGACCCCCCTCCCCAAAAACCCTATCCTTGGGAATACATTGCACATGTGCCCAACTTTCCCCTGGACTGCTGTCTTAATTTTCCAAACTGGCACAAAAACGACAAGCTCCAAATTGTCTCATAATTTAATTAAAAACAAAAGCAAAGCAAAACTATTTACAATTAGTCTGGCCCAGAAAATTTGATTTCAGAAACACTGAAAAAACAGAAAGAGAGCAAATACTGTAGCTTTCCTTTTTTTTAAAAATAGTAATGTTATTAAAAATTACAATTAAAAATACAAACTAAAAAAGAGAAAAGAATAAAAAGAAAAAATAGTGCAGAAAAGAAAAAAGAAAAAGAAAAAAGAAAAAAGGAAGAAAAAATAAGATATAGTAAAGAAATACTATTTCTTTACTATATTCTTATTTTTTTTGTGTTTACTATATTCTTATTCTTGTTGTGATGAAGGGGGAAATCATTTCTTTATATGACTTCCCCCTTCATCACAACAAGAATATACAATTTTAGTAACTTATCATCTTCTCTTAAAATACAACAAATTACCTCTTCTTCCCATATCCCATGTCTTATGTATAAACAAATCCTTAAAGCCTTGTTTCAGTCCATTAAGGGTTAACAACATATTTATTTTAACCTTGATCAAATAAACCAACTTTACATTCCTTGCTTTTACTTTTAATAATCTTGATCTTTAGTCCCTTGAAATAATGTCCTGGAACTGGATTTCTTTTCATTTTTTCTTTGTCCTTTCTCACAAAATTCTTCAAAGCTTTAACAAGTCTCTTTTGTAAATCCAATATAGGAACGCTATCCAGGTCACTCTTTTGGTTTGTTATTTGCATATCCCTTTTAAATATTAAGACTGGCTTCATTTGTATGTCCAGTGTAACATCTTTTTCCATATCATTCTTGTAGCTTGTCATTTTTAAATCCACTTTCAGATCAGTCACTCTTAAACTTAACTTCTGGGTCCATTGTTCAAAAATACCCTTCAATATGTCCAATGTTAAAATATTTTGCTCCATTCTGTATTAGTAAGTCAAATGTAAGTGTTCTTCTTCTTTAATTGTAATATTTAGTTCCTTCTGGTTCCCTCTAGTGTCCAACCTTCAAAGTCACGTCCTATCTTTTTTTTTTTTTTTTTTAAGAGAATTCAAAACAAAAGCATTTTCCCACAGGAAGGATTCTTATAATTAATTCCAAAATCTTATTTCAAATCAATCTGGACCCTTAGTCCATTTGTAACTTTCCAAAATCAAAGTTCTAATCACCCTTTTGTTGTTTATTCCAAGAGGAAAAAAAAAAGTCCTTAAACTTCTATTTAAAACTTCTTTTGCTAAGGATTGAAGGAAACACTGTAAAACTTGTGTAAAACTTGTCAATCCAAAGGTTCTTATTAGCTGAAAAGCAGTTCACAAGCAATTTCCAAAAGTGATTAGAAAAGGAAGTATGTGAACCCAGTGTCCTTCTGAAGGCGCCGACCGTGGTTTGAGCAAAAAGATGGCTATTCCCTTGTCTCCCAGAGCTCTAACCCTGCCAGAGACTACTGTCTCGTGGTCTCTTCATGAGGAGAAACTGTCTGGAGCACTTGTGGGTGATCTCAAGTCCTCTCCTTGTCCGAAGAGGAATTATGAAGAGCCGGTCTACTTGCCAGCTCTTCATTCTGCTGAGGTTGTCAGCTCCACTTTAGCAGAGCTATCTTCAGTTTGCCATTTCTTTCCCGGAAGTCCAGCAAATACTGTAGCTTTCCTGGTTAAGTTGTAGTTATTAAGTCCATTGTCCACTGTAATATGCTGGATATTCAGCAAACATCTCAGAAGGGACCCTCCCTTGTTTCTTGAGTTGTAAAAGTGACAGGGGAGAAATGAACTGTCAGACTTGCAAGATTGATGTCAGCTTGTGAGGTAGTCCAGACAAGAAGCACACCCAAATGAACTAATTCTACCTTATTGTAAGGTTACATTAACAGAATCTTGCAAGTCTGAAAATGCATCCCCCCCCCACCTTTACAGCCCAAGAAACTAGGAACAGTCCCTTTTGAGATGTTTGCCGCGCCCCCTTTCCTTCTGTGGGCTCAGCTGCCACTTATCCAACAGTTGTCCCAGCTGCAGCTCTTCTCCCTCTCCCAAGGTCATTCCCACATGCCATTACAGAGGCAGACTGAACTGCAGAAAGCTTTTAAGAAAAAAGCAACGAATAAGGTAGTTTTGCCTATGACAGCACATTTTTTCATCATGGATAAAGGCCAATGGTGTCTCATGCTCTGTTGAGCCCAGTATTTTAATGTTAATTTAATACTGAGATGCTAGGAGGTGGGGTAGTTTCCTGCTACAATATACTGTCAGTCATCCACCCTTTGCTAAGGAATTGAACTCTTGTCATTATTTCTGATCATGGTATATATTTTCCATAGGCACCTGAAAACCTGATGGGCTTTTACACATATCTGTGTGTTGACTACTGCTTATACAATATGAGAATATTGGAGGGGAGTGCTGACATCATTTTCAACTTACTTTCCCTGGATAATCAGATCATTTCTTCAAACCTACGGGGGAGCCGATCCGTAGCTGATTCTCCACCACGGCAAATAAGAAAGGAAAAATGACAAAGAAAACCTGAAAGAACACGCATGCTTTCTAAAAATACTTCTCTAAGTCTGCATTAGTTTTCCAAGCAGAGTTCAGTTTTCCAACTATGGTAATAAATGAAGCTTGCAACCCAAAGAAGTGGAAACCATTTGGATACATATTTTAAAAAGAGGCCAAGAGGTATTTCTGGATTATTGGCTAGATTAATCATGAATCCATTTGCAGTACTAAGATTGTTCTTCCTAGTGTTGCTAATCATTGCAGTGTAGGCTACCAAGAGGAGCATGCAAATAAATAAAACATTATAATACAATAAGGATGAGGGAAAGTTAATTATAAATGGCTTTAGCTTGAATACATTAATATGGATTCATGTGGTCCAAGCTGATCTATACACGCCTTAATCTGAGCAATCTGGCTGTCATTTATTTACTTCTAGCTCATTCCTTGATCTTCCATCTGTCCTTCTCAGAAGAGTGTATTACTATGGCTTGGGTCCACCTGAAAATTGGCTGGAATGAAGCTACTATGGCTTAGATCATATTTATAGATGTATATCATATCTATAGGTTACCACTTACTTACTGTGGAAAAGAAACATATAGAGTTAGAACATAACAGGTTATGTTACTCTACAGCAGATCATTGGCCCATGTATCTTAACACTGTCATTCCTATACAAGGGAAACCCCCTTGTTGAGCATCAATAATCCAGTAAATTAAGTACTGAGCATGGTGTACCACCTCTTGCGCCTAACTATGGCACAAACATGGCCTAGCAACCTCTTTTTTCTGCCATGTCCCCATGATGTTGCTATCATGTCACCTCTACCCTAGCAGTGAAGCAGGCTTGCTGTCTAGAGCTGCAGTGGTGTTAAAGGACTCTTTCCCCCTTATTTGGACACTTTTCAAGGACAGCCTCAAGTTGTGCATTGTCTATTAGCCTTTATCATCATTTTTTTTCAGTGGAAGTCAGGGGAGTGACTGGGAACTGAGGCCATAGAGAGAGACTGGCAACGGGGTAGGCAACATTTAATGCCAACATAGTCTTCTGCTGACTCAAAGATGGGTGAAGAACATTAACTGGGTAGTAGACAAGACCTTTTATCAACTAATAACCATTCTCAATGGCCCATACTCCTTAGATCTGAATATACCAAGGTTTCAACTTAAGACCACCTCCCTGTTAAGATAGAAGATTACAACAGTCAGGTGCCACAATTGAAAAAGTAGACTGGGTCAGAAGGAAAAGTAAGCAGGGGAAGATAAATATGGTATGTAGGCATGTATGAATAGATAAAAAAGATTACAGTTCTTTTTCATGAGCCATCTAATATAAACTTAAATTCAACCGAAATGTAATAGTTTTAAAGAGTGTTGAGTGTTTTAAAAGTCCCAATCTGTTTTAAATTTTGGTGGTAACCTACACTGACGGATTTCAGTCACAGCTGAAAAGCAGAACAGGGTTCCATGTGAAGATTAGTGGTGTGTTCACTCATAGTTTATGCTCCCGTGACCCATGACAATGTAATGAAAAGTTACAATTTGGGAAGCTTTTGTACCTTTGATAACATTTCTTAACCTTTGTCACATAATACTAAATCTCATCAGTTGACTGATGGAGGATTCAGCGAAAACAAGTGGATGAACTCCTTCATGCAGTACAGAAGCACACTATGAAATTTTATTTATTTGATTTTATGGTCAAAGTCCAAAGCTGCACCTTATGGGATTTACTGCCATAAGATGCAGTGATTAAGACTGGGGGATATGGGCTTTCAAAATTTGTGGGCAAAGAAATTGGGTGGATAGTTTCTCCAGGGCAAGCAGCCCCCTTCACAGTGACTAACATCAGCACTGAAAAATTCATCTTTCTCTTTGAGACTGAATGGAAGAATGGGAAACCAGAACAGTTGTACTAGTGAGAACTTCTCAGAAATGTTCTTCCCCTTGGAAAAAATTCTCAAGCAAATTCTCTTTCATCACGTGAGAACGGGGAGAAGAAATAAACAGGAGAAGACTATCTCTGCTCAGCACCTAGAGTGATGACTGCCAACAAAGGAGATCTTTGAAAGGGAATTACACATTGATAGATTATGGCTAATCGTTGTTTTTTGTCATTATGGCAAAGTGCTGTGGAATCTAAAGTGATGTGCCTTATGGTAACCATTTCTGTGGAGCATAACTGGAAGAATGGCTTCCTGGTGGACTTCTGAGATTCAGATATTCAATCTGGAGAAAATACATTCATCCAATCAGATATCTGTCTGATTCAACTTTTCTTAGCACAGTGGAAGATCTGGTGATAGAGTCAATCCATGCATTCAAGTGCCAAACATTGTGATATAAATGAATGAGGGAAATGCACCAAGAATTGTGAAGAAATGTGCAGCCACAACAGAGAACGTGAAATCAGCTCTCCCTCCCTTTTACACACATAAGCCCCAAATTCTCGAAAGCACCAAGTCATAAAAGTATCTGAGAGGCTCAGAATGCAGAGAACCAGAATTCAATACTGATTATTTTTTTTACATAATTAATGAGGACACACAACAAAAACTGCTGACTTTTACATGCGGTGGAAGAAAAGTGGCCTTTAATGGTCCCCATAAAATCTACTGTTGATGGCAGCTTGATAAAACTTCATATTGACTAGAGCTAAAGGCTATACATTTTATCGATATGCTCAGCAATTAATATTGATCAATAAACATATCCGGTAAGCTTTTGCTCATTCTGGGGCACTGCTCTGCACTTACTCTTCGCACAAATTCATCTTGGCTGAAACACTTCCTCTATAAAGTCCTCAAAGTGACTTCGTGAGCAGTTTCCAGAATCCACAGTGGCAAAATTTAGTTGCAAGGCAACACCCTTCTCTTTACTTATTTTCAGAGATGTGCTTTGTTATACTCTTTCCACACTGAAATTAGCACTTTTGTGTTTGCCGGTTGATGCTATTCTATTTCAATAGAGAAACGGAAATTTATCTGGTGAGTCCAACAGAAACAAGGTTTATAATGGATGTTGAATCCTTCTCATTTTATTCTCATAGCAACTCTTTGAAGTAGATTGTGACGTCATGAAGTTCAGTCTTGGGCCCTCCATATTTCTGATAATGACTTAGATGGAGGTAGAGGATATGTTTCCCAAAACTTATTAGAGACAAATAAGTTTTGTTTCGTTTCTCCACTTAGAAAACAAAACAAAAACGAAATGCACAGATATAAGATGGAGGATACCTAGTTTGACAGAAGTACTTGAGGAAAAATAATGGAATAGCATTGATTGCAAACTGAATGTGAGTTAGCAGTTGTTAGCCCTGTGAGGTAGTTCAGACAAGAAGCACAACTAAGAGTACTAGCTCTATCTTCATGTAAGGTTAAATTAACAGAATCTTGCAAGTCTGAAAGTTCCCTACCTGTTCTTCACTTTTGCTCTCCTGAAAACTAGGGAAGGTCCATTCTGAGATGCTTTCACCACCCTTCCTCCTTCAGACTCAAATTTCATTTATCAGACCATTGTCTAGGGTGCGCCTCTTTCTCCTGTCTCCAAAGGTCATTCCCACACACCATTAGAGCAGTGTAAGGTGATCGCTAATGTAATTTTAGACTGCATTAACAGAATTATTTCCCAATTGGTGGAAAGTAATAGTTCTACTTTTTCTGTTTTGGGGCAGACATTTTGTTGAGTCCTGTGTCCAGTTCTGGGCACTATACTTTAAAGAAGATGGGATAAGGTTCAGAGAAGAGCAATGAGGACGATCAGGGGACTAGTCCTATGAAGAGAGTTAGAAGGTATTAGTATATTTCTCTTCTTGAGAAGAGGAGGCAGAGGGAAGATATGACAGATACTGGTAAGAGCTAGTTAAGAGAAAGGCAAGGAAGATCATCAAGAAGCTAGAAATTAAGTCTGATGAGAAGAGATGGAAGATACTAGGAATGCTAGGACTGGAGAACAGAAGACAGATGACCAGTTAGTATTCTTCAATTACCTGAGAAGATGTCACACAAAAGAAGATCAAGACCTGTTTTCAATTATTTCAGCTTGCAGAACATGAATGCATGGATTTAAGTTACAAGAAGGCCAATCTTAGGAACAGTGTCCTAACAATTAAGAGTATTTGGACAGAGGAACAATTACCCAGAGAGGTGATGGTTTCTCCTTCACTGGATATATGCCAATGCTGCTGCTGGTAGGAATTTTTTCCTAAAACACCATCTGAATCTGCCTTCCTGTAACTTAAATCCATTATTCACTATCCTGCATTCTGGAACAAGACAGAACAGATATCACTGTTCTTCTGAGTGACATCCTTTCAGGTATTTGAAGACTGCTATCATACCCTTCCCTCAATCTTCTCTTTTCATGGGTAAACTTATGCAAATTATTCAGTTTCTTTTCATAGGACTTAGGTTTCTAGTCCTCAGTTTTAATGCTACCTGGAAGCTGTCCAGCATGAAAAAGACTGCATTAGTTCAACCAGGAGGCACAGATATATCTGCAAACAGTCATAGCTGGAGGACGAATCTGACCTGGGAAAAGGCACTCAAAAGTATCAACATTCTTGGGCCTCCATCCATATATCCAAGTGTTACATCATGATACCCTCATTTTCAAGGAATCAAAATCCCATCTAAACAACATGAACAACTAATTCCTTGACATGTACAAATAGTCCTTGGGTTATGATGGCAGTTGGGACTGGAATTTCCATTGCTAAGTGATATGGTCGTAAAGCATGATGTCACATGACTGCATTGCTTAGTGACAGCAATTCAATCCAGGCAGCCCCCATTGCCATAGTTAAGAGGGGACAATGGGTTATTAAGTGAGGACCTCATGTGACTGTGATATGGAAAGAGGTGCTTGCTTATGCTGCTGAGACTGTGTCCCAGGCAAGCAGGCCAGCGGGTGAGAGCTACAGATGGATGGGTGGGTGCTATGGGCAGGCGCTACAGAGGAGAGGTGGGTGGGTGGGCACTGCAGAGTACAGGTGGGCAGCCATTATGGAGTACGAGATCCCCATGCTACCTGGGGTCTGCGTGGGAGAAAAAGTAGCAGGAGCAACTTGTGGGAGCAACTTATGACCTCCTGCTGGCTTCCCAATTGAATTTGCTTGTGGAAAGCCTGCAGTGAAAGTCACAAATGGTGATCATGTGACCACAAAATGCTGTAACCATCATAATTATGAGCTGATTGTCAAATGCCCCGATTGTGATCATGTGACCATGTGGACACTACGATGGCTGCAACTTTGAGGACCAGCCATAAGTCCCCCTCGTTGAGTGCTATTGTAACTTTGAACAATCACTGAACATGTGGTCGCTAAGCGAGGACTATCTGTAAACACTTTTGCCCCTTTCACCACCACCTTGCCGTTATTTTATTAGCTTCAACTAATATTTCATTGCTTTCATCTAATTGATGAAAGAAAAAGTATAGATGTCTACAACAATACTAACAATAAAATGTAATTTTATGGAAAAGTAGTAATATTCCTGATATTAAGGATTCGATTCAAGCGATATGTGACTTACCTGTTTTTGAAAAGGCAATTTCACCTACTAATCAAAAAACAATTCAATATGTATTTTGTGGCATAGTTTTTATGATATTTTGTAATGGATCATTAATTTTTTTTCTTAAGATAGGTTTAGAAATCTACTTGACATTTGATCAGTATTGACTTTTATATAGAACGCCTTTTTTCTGTTTTGTTTTTTTCCTTCCTTCCTTCCTTCCTTCCTTCTTTCCTTCCTTCCTTCCTTCCTTCCTTCCTTCCTTCCTTCCTTCCTTCCTTCCTCCCTCCCTCCCTCCCTCCCTCCCTCCCTCCCTCCCTCCCTCCCTTCCTTCCTTCCTTCCTTCCTTCCTTCCTTCCTTCCTTCCTTCCTTCCTTCCTTCCTTCCTTCCTTCCTTCCTTCCTTCCTTCCTGGTATTTTTCTGTTTCTTTTGGTAAAATTTGTTAAGATAAAACATTTAAATAAAAACTTTAAAAATGTAAGATCAATAATTGTTGTCTCTCCATCTTGTTGGAATGATTATTCATGGCCATCAACCGGCCCATTACCAAATCAGAATACTATTCCTCATGAAAATAACAAGGAGATACAGAGCTGGGGTGTCCTGATATACTGATGGGGCCTCACTGTAAATCCTCTGCTGACCTCATCCTGAGATTTTATAGTGATATTTTAAAAGTAAGAGAAAAAAGACAGACTCTGCAGCACTAGGCAAGTGGTGATAAGGACAAGTGGGACAGAAGTCTTCTTCAGACCTTCACCTGTGAAAGCTTCCAACTCTGTAGAGAACAGGGCGTGCTTTGCTTCTGTGAGCTCCCAGACACTTGGATCAGATGGTTAGGTGAGCTCTGTTGATTAAAGTTGTTTTTCTTATAAATTAGGATTAATCTTGGCCATTGTGGTTTGGATTGTGGCTGCTGTTTTAGTTTTGGACGCTACTCAGAGTCACTGCTGTGAGATGGGCGTCCATATGAGCCATATAAGTAAATAAACAACAAACTCTACACTTTCAGCTGAAAGGTCTGAAGGAGAGGCATATTCTAGAATGTGCAATATTGGGGTCCAAAGCAAATAAGATCCAACCTGGGCAACGTCTCTCTACCTGTTGCATGCTCCTTGAAGAAGACCTGCCTTTTCTTGGGCTCACACAGTAGCTACGTGGTCTTGGGAAAATAAGCATTTGAGTTAAGGAGGCATTAAGGAGGTGGTGACTTCTTAGTCTCTGAGGAGGAATAGCGTTGAGCAGACCTCTTCTGAAACTAATGCTCCCAATGGAAAAAAAAAAGAACCATTTTATCATTCTGCCAGCCGTCACAATAATTCCAGCAAAATAGACAGGATATGGAGTGGCGAGAAACAGGAATCACTTTTATTGGAGAACTGCTTACAGAAAGCTTTTGAAATGAGGCCGAGGCCCACGTGGGTCTGAAGGATCACAGGTGGCCCAGCTGTATAAAAATGCAGTCATGCTGAATGAAGCAGAAGGAGGAAAGGAATTCATTTGGCCTCTGAACTGTCCCCCCAGATTTGCTGATTGGAAAAGATGGAGAACTTTTATCAGTTTTTAACTGTTTAGGTTGTCATTTTTATTACTAGCAGTCCTGAGGGCCCTTTGTTTCACAAGAAGGATCTAAGTCAAATGAATAAGAACAATAATTACTACTACTACAATATTATAAAGATAGTAATATTATTGTGAGAGAAGGTAATGCAATTTCAGGGCCACAAATGGTGCATGTATGTCTCTCTCTCTCTATATATATTTTAAACCACTGATGTAACGTATTTGCTTTCTTTAAAAAGGAACTTAATAGGCCTCCCTTGTTGAGACTGGAGAAAAATACTGAGGCATCACATCACGGGTGTCCATGTGGAGGGCAAGCAATCATGGCTTCTCTTGACAAACATGATGCATCTTTCATCATTTGTGCCACGATATTGTGGCATGTATTACTCACATTATCTGTGAGAAAAAACAAACTCTGAGATGTAAGAGGAAGGCAATCACTTCCAATATTCTCTAAGCATATCCCAGATGTACCCTGGTCTTTTCAGTGGCCAACACATGACATCTTTATTAAGAAATAGGTCAGAATGCAGTTGTATATTAAGTTCACTCTTTTTGCCCTAAAGAATTGATGACCTAAAGCTTCAGCACTGACTCCGCAATTGCAAGACATCTTTGCAGTGGAAAAAACAAGGCTGAAGTGACCTTCAAGTTTTCATAAAAGATGAATTGCTAAAAGTGTGTGTCCGCATGTGTGCATGTCACCTCTGTCCCCCTATTTACACAGACAGCGGAAGTCAGTCAGGATGGCTTTGGAAATTATCTGCAGAATATCATTTCAAGAGATAAATATCCATTCAGGAGATAAAGGCGGGTGAGAAAAAGAAAGGAAACGTTTGAGCGGGAGAAATGTATTATTATTATTTTTTAAATTGCTGTTTGGAGAGACCTTCCTATGAGCCTGCAGGATGCTTAATAGCACCACTGTTTTCCTGCTGGATTTGAAACATGAGCCCTTCAGCAATTCATGGCTGAATATTTTGGACAAGAGCACAAAAGGAAGTGCCATTTTTGATGAGAATAATGGCTTCTCCTCCTCCATCTTTTCATACTCACATCGAATGTGCTAGAGATAAAACTGGACAACCGAACCACACACACACACACACACACACACACACACACACTAGAAAGAAACAGAAATGGATCAAAAGCAGGGTGTCTGTGGAGGGGAGCAGCTCGAAAAAGTCAAGATGGCGACTGCGACCATGTGATTGCAGCTGCCATCTTGACTTTTTTTGACTCCTGCTGAGGACTCCCTGGATAGAAATGTCTCTGAGCAACACAGGTATCTGACTGAGGCTTTCTCTTACCTGTTTCTGTGTTATCATGTTCTGTATCTGTCAAGGTAAGGTTGGAGTTGGCTCGGCTTGATAAGCAGGAGCTACGCCCGGACTTGGTGCTGCGTCCCCACAACCGCACTGGATGTTCCGGTGACATGACTGCGTCCGTTTCGGTATCAGCATCAGAGCCCGCACTGATGGAATAGCTGCCGTGGGGCAGCCCTAAGTCAGTCCGGTATAAAGTCCCATGGGGTGGGGAGACATCTTCAAAGCCTAGTTCTTGTAAAGAGAAGGTGTTTCCTGGATACAAAGCAGGGAAGAAGAGCGGAAAGCATTAGGTGACAATCTGGAACCAGAGATGGTGTAGACGTTCTAGCTTTTCCAGTACTTGTAACATTTCATTGCCATACCAACAAGATAATGAGATGGAATAAAATGTGCAAACCTGCTGACTCTGACTGGATCAAATTTCAGTTGGTCTAAGACAGTGTTTCTCAACCTTGGCAACTTAAAGATGGGTGGACTTCAACTCCCAGAATTCCCCAGCCAGCCATGCTGGCTGGGGAATTCTGGGAGTTGAAGTCCACCCATCTTTAAGTTGCCAAGGTTGAGAAACACTAGTCTAAGTGATCCATTCTCCATCCACAGTCCCTCTAATCATGGGCACTTGTAAAACCAGCTACTTTGATCAAAATAATGGAACCACCATTATGCTTTAAGTTTATTTACTTATTTAAGATGCGTCTGGCTGTCCCTTTCATAGCAACGACTCTGAGCGACGTACAGAAGTTTAAAACTAGACGATAATAAAATGGTCAATTGCGTGATCCACGTAACCGAGGGCCGTGGCCAGGAAAAAAAAGAAAACACTCCCCATTTGCCACAAAAAGCAGCAATCAAACCAATCAACCAATCAGCTAGCCAAGATCATTAATATCCTGGCCCAAATACCTGCAGGAATAGGCAAGTTTTGAAAGGCCTTGCAGAACGTTTATGGGAGGTGGGCCATTTGCATCTCTGGGGTGATGTATTCCCCAAGGGCACGTGCTGCCTATTTTGTACATCACAACACCTGTATAAAAGCATCAGAGCTGGAGTCCCTTTTTTAGATCCTTCTGGTTTGATCCCTCCTGCGGACATCATTGCTGCCCATCCTCTTTATATATTCATTTCTTTTATTTTAAGGCCTATATCGGCACTTTTAAAAAGGGGTTGGCAAAAAACAAATAACCATGCTACTAATTTAAAGTTGGAGGAAGCATCTGGACTCCACCTTCCTGTGGAGTCCTTGGTGCTCTCTGAGCTTGGTTGCTGGCCTGCAGACATTTTATTACCCAGCCTAGGTAACATCATCAGTGTAACTAAGGGTGGGGTTTGCTGCCTGTTTATGTATGGTAGCTTGTCCTGCCAGTATTTGTGGGGGTGTAATTTCCTCCTTGGTGGTTCCTTGATTTCTGTCTGTTTGTCTGGTGCTGATCTCTGCTTATCTGAATCTGGGCTGCTGGAGGTGATATGCTCTAGTCTTTTTGTTTCCTTCCCAGATTTTTTATTGTTTCTTTTGAATGCTGTGTAAATGTGGTTTATCTCTGTGTATCTACTGAGGGCTGATTTGTCTGAAGGCCAAGCTTTTCAGAATTCTCTAGCACTGATGATGTTGTCTAGTCAGGTCCTGAAATGTCTGCAAGCAAACAACCAAGCTCAGAGAACATCAAGGACTCCACAGTTCAACCCTGAGCTACAGATATTCTCTTCTATTCGAATTATCTTCCTTTCATGCTGAAATATGTAAGTTGTCTTTAAATCCATCTAAAGGGGGCTAATTTACATCCTATCTAGAGGGACATGATTGAAGAAAAGGTTGCAGCTTGTATTCTAATCTAAACTGGTAAAAGGGATTCCCTGGACACTGTGCTTCCAAGTCCTGGAAGCTCAAGAAGATGTTACCTAGACGGGTAATGAAATGTCTGCAAGAAAACAACCAAGCTCAGAGAACCCCAAGGACTCCACAACTCACAGTTTCCCGATTTCTAGTCTAGCACCTTCACTGTTACACTCAAATGGCTCTCAAAAATAATGAGCAACTTAATCAAATCAGTGCCAACAGGAAAAAAAAATCAGTGGGTATAAAACAAAAGCTTAGTTATATACCCATGTCCATGGATTTGAGTTTTGATGCTTTCAGGCTTTAAACATTCATTGTAAGAACTGAATTGAACTTCCTTATATAATGCATGCAAGTAGACATCCCTATTTTGCAGTAGACCACTGAAGAGAGAGTGGTCCTATAAAAAACTGGACATTCATACCTGCTCCTTCGCCAGCTCATCACTAAAGAGATTTTATATGGAGTACAGCGTTACATGGAGATCTTTCATTTTAGGGAATAGGTTGGGCTGAGAATGACTGGCCCAAAGGCATCCAGCGAGTTTCCATGGCTGAGAATAGACACTGAACCTGGGTTTCCAGTCCTAGTTCCACTTGGTTCTCCCTCCCTCCAAATCCCATGCATCCATGCTCATGAACAATGCATTTTCCCTTGTCCATTCCAGTCAACTTTGGATGACCTGGTGCAGATAAGGGAGAGTGCATTGCTTCACTTTGACAATACTTGGGAAGAGTCATACTGAGTTTTATTACATGGAGGCTGAGCAGAGCCCTAATGCAGTGACATCTGCAAAAAGTTAGGAGGACAAGCAAGATGGCAGAAGTGGCCTCCCTGTCTGAGCCCTACACCTTTTGTACCTGGGTTACAAAAACAGTGTGGCTTGGATTATGGGGCCATTTCTGCCATTTTGCCTGTTTTAATGCCATTCTGGGGATACTGCTGAATAGAGGATCTCAGATTTCTGATGCTATGTCCTTCTGCCTGTAAACCACCAGGCCTTTATAGATCCTACATTGCTACAATTTTCTACCCGTTTATGGACTACAGGACACACCTGCAGAACAGCTGGCTCACTGTTTACCTTCTTTCTGAGACCAGAGATGTCTGCAAGCATGGTCAAAGAAGTCAAGCTTTGGAGCATCAAGGCTACCATGTTTTTTGACCACACCCTGTAGACACCCTTGCTGAGACACCTGCTTAATTCCATTTGTCATCTTGCTGGTGGAGGTAAACCTGAAGGAAACAGTGAAGCAGCATAGCAATTTTAAGACCCCCAGTTATTATATTGTTGAAGATGGAAAGGGGTTTGATGCAAAACACACACGCACGCGCACGCAGTATGCCAGCCAGTTTTTGGAAGCTACAGCTAATAGAGAAGAGTTGGGAAGGTGTGGGTGAACTTCCCACCTGTTTTATTAACTAAAATAGGTTGCTAATCATTCCAATCTGTTGAAGAAAACAAAAAGGCAAGCTGAAAATCAATTAATCCAGATAACATTCCTGGGTCTTCTTAAAGACAAACCACTATTTTCAATTCACCGCCTCATGGCTGTGAGTGGATTTGGACAGCCAGATGAATGCACAGAAAACTGCATTATCTTAGAAGCAGAGATGGTGCTTCAGCTTGGATAAATCTCCCTCTAGAAATTTCATTTTTTGCTTGATCAAAACATTTATTACTGTGTTGTTCAGGCCACAGGAGAATCAGTGGCATCTACAATAACCCATAATGATGTCCAGTGAGAATATGCACATCGTGATGACATCACCAAAATGACAACCCCTGATGGAGGGTAGACTTGAAGCTGGATCTCTCCACTCCAAATCCCACAACAGTCTCATGAGATGGGCTGGGCTGAGAGAGATTGGTCCCAAATAAACCAATGGGTTTCCATGACTGATGATGGACTTTATCCTGGGTCTTCCTGATCCTAGTCCAGTATATTACCCAGAAGACCACATTCTTCTAGAATATACAGCCAAGGGACAGAAGTTAGTGATAACACCTGAGAAGGGTCTTCAAAGAATTCCACAATCTTGACTTGGGCCAAGCTATGCCTGATGAATATAGCGGAACTTTATCTTGAAGAGGGAGGGTTGGGAGGAAACATTTAACGTGCATTGCTGCCAAGGACTTCCTAAAATGTTTTCCATCTACTTCTGATCCTGCTAGGATTTGCAGTGAAGCAGAGGAGGCCCCATTCAACTACACCCATTGGGACCACCTCTGAAAATATCCTGACTGTCCTTTTCAGGTTGGAAATGCAGAAAACTGCACAAGAAGCACTACAATAGGAAGTATTTAGATAAAAAGGAAAAAAAGAGAGAAAGAGAGAGAGAGAACCAGCCCCCACATTCATGTGTAGGACTTGGGGATCCACCGAGAACAGAAAATTGCAGAGTCCTCTGGATTATATTGCATTTTCCTAGATGTTTCTGAATTCTGTCATACACTCAAACATTTACTTCTTGCAGAATACAGAATGGGAAGGGCGGGCAGAAAATACTCCAGGCAATTCCCTGCCTTGTCTGCTGCCATGGCTGAAAGTAAGGAAGCAATTACTGCACCCACTTTAAAATCCTATTTGTTATTCAAACCTTTGATTGATCTGCAACCCCCTCAGTGCTCTAGTGTAGCCTCAACATACCTCCAAATTACTATCTGTAATGCAAAAAAAAAAAAAAAAAAGGGGGGGGGAATGATAAAATGCTTGACTGGAGCGTAACCATGTTAATTATATCTGCTTTTAATACACTTTAAATATGAATGAAATCAAATCAAATGTTGCTTTGGTCCCGATTCCTCTCTCTGCTCTGGGGACTGTGGCATCAGCATGACATTTAAAGATAAGGTGGCATGCTCAGCTATGTATCTCTGCCTGAAATAATTTGGAGCAAAACACAGGGTCAGGCCCATACCACAGGGGCAGAAGGAATGGCCTTGAAAGACAGGAGGAAGAGTGGCTACCAAGGCAATGATCAGATAAGCAGGGATTGAGCCCAGGTCAAAAAAATAATGTGAGAAAACATCTCAGACATGCCCCTCCCTAGTTCACACAAAGATAAAGGGAGGGAGGAGGGAAGCACGTTCAGATTTGCAAGATTCTGTTCCTATAGTTTTACAGTAAAAGTAGTACTGACCGACATGGCTTTTGTTTCCTAATCTGGTCTACCTCGAAGGCCAGACAACAGGCATGATCAAGGATCACATAACTAAGGAGTTTTCATGCAAGAATTAGGGGAAAAGTACAGAATTGTGGAAACTTCAGTAGGAACTGCCAGCCCTCTTTCATTAATGAGTTCATTAAGGCAGAGTCCCTTTGAATATTTTGAATTTCTTCTTCCTGGGACCTTCAGCATCTGCAACTGGAGGCTGAGCTGCCATTTATGAGATAAGCCACTAAGGAATTCCTCTCTCATCTGTGGATCAGTTTAATTTTCCTTCTGTTTCTTTCACTACCTTTTCACAATCTCTCACACATAGATGGCAGCAACTTTCTTCACTAAACTCTCTCTCTCTCTCTTTCTAAAACATATTTATTGAATTTCTGTACCAATACAAATAATGGCAATTGAGAACAAAACTCATACATTGTGTTGCATTTCCTTGAGTTGTTGGAAAAGCTATATAGTCAGAAAAATTGAACCAAGCAATGCAAGCTGAAGAAGTACAGAGGGACAAAGAAAAAAAAATAATGAAGATATTGTAGAAAAATAGTGGGATTTTTTTAATATTCAAAACTTTAATAGCAGACACATAAGCAATCTATCCATCAATCATTACACCAGTGGCTGTTCCCCCACTCCTTTGAAAATGTCATTAATGTGTTCTAATTTCCTTTTTCACTACATTTTTTCTTTCACCAAAGTATTCTGCCTTAATTCTGCTCTTTAAGGTCCACCTGCCTGTTTAGAAAGCAGTCAAGCTGTCAGATACTTCTGCTCACCACATCTCTCTGGAATGCATTACCAACTGAAATCTATCAAGTTGATGTTTAAAGGCCTTCAAAAAATTGATTTTCCATAGCCCTCATGCTGGAGTGGGTATTCGTTATGGGGACTGTTGTTTTTGACTGCAACCATTTTTTAAAGTTTTAACACTTTTAGATGGAGTGGTGATTCTTCTCCTCCTTCTCCTTCTCCTTCTCCTTCTCCTTCTCCTTCTCCTTCTCCTTCTCCTTCTCCTTCTCCTTCTCCTTCATCATCAGTTTATTGTTGCATTGCTTTCACTTGAGAGTATAGTACCTATCCACAGGTTAAAACAGGGTTTCTCAACGTTGGGAACTTTAAGATGTGTGGACTTTAACACCCAGAATTCCCCAGCCAGCCAACTCCCAATTCTGGGAGTTGAAGTCCACACATCTTAAAGTTCCCATGTTTGAGAAACACTGGGTTAAAATAATATCTTTCTGGGTTGAACTCAACTCATAACAGTAGGTAGTTTCATGTGGTTTTCTTGAGATCTGGGGTGATGTGTGTGTTTTCTTGCCAAGAAAATGGATGGATATGTCACTCGGACATGAGCTGGACTTAAAAGAGATTTCAACTTTTTACAGGAATCTCTCTTCCTGTCAAAGGTTCTGCTAACCCACATCCATATTCCTGCTCCCTCGGTGCCAATCACCCTTGTTTCAACTTCAGTCTCAGTTCCTCAAGTGTAAAATGAGAATTATTACTTCCAAGGAAAAGCTAGGCAAAAAGATTGTGAATCCACCTTTACACTGGTTCCCCCAGCACACTTGGTTTCAGGTAAGTGTGTGGCATGAACCTTACCTGTTATGGCTTGTAAATGATGGTTGATGGCTCAGTACGGGCACCTTCTCAATTGTGGTTTGTTCTATCAACTGAGGGAAACAAGCCACGGCCTGTTGGTCACTTTGATGCCCAAGGCTTCTTACTCAATCTGGTGTTGGGATAACCCTTACCTACCTGTCTGACAGTATTCGTCTGCTTCCTGTGGCACCATTTCTTTAACCCGGTTGCCATAGATCATCCTGGAATCCTGATCATAAGCTTTCAGAGTCTCACTGGAACTGTAGGACTTCTGTGGGATTTTGCCGTCCTCGCTCTCTGCTGAGGAACTGGTATAGCGGTGTTCAGGATTGCAGCGTTTGGTCAAAGAACGGTACGGCTTCCTATCTTTCACATCCATGGCCCTCTGATCTGTCTTTACTACATCAACAAAACGGTGTCCGTGAGGTGATCTGATCAAAATGTCCTGGAAAAGAGAAGTCACAGGTTATGTTGGTGTGGTAGTTGGTTAAGGATAATGAGTGTAGGAAGGTCCATTGCACCCAGTTGAGTCTACTGGTTCCTTAGGATGTTGTCAGGTTCAGCCCAAAGAACTCCAAGAGACAATGCAAATACAGTTCTGTTGCGTTTATTAGCTTCAACCTCAAGACAGAAATTTCTCCAAACTGAACCCAAGTTCCCAAGCCAGCAAGCCATAATACCATGAATTCCTTAGGGTGGTGCCAGTCTCATCTTCTTAAACTTCCCATGCTCCTGTTGAGGGCTAAGGAAATGCTTATCTCCCTGAGCATGGCCTTCATAACACCATTCCATCACAGATGTTCACCAACTGATAGAGGCACTCCAGGGCATGTTTCCATGCCACTCCATGGCATGCTGGCTGGGGAATTCTGGGAGTTGAAGTCCACACATCTTAAAGCTGCCAAGGTTGAGAAACACTGCTCCATGGTTTCAAAGAGGATATCCTCCTTGGTATGCCTAAGAACTCTGTACATACAACAGAATCAGGGACCATCTCCATGCAGAGGAGGTGCTCAACCAAAAAGTTACAGATTGTGAGCATTATCTATCTAGCACCCGTGAACAATTGAACAGCTCCATAAGTACATCTCATGGACAGGGAGTTCCTGATTAGATGTCAAATCAAATCAAATTGTTATTCTTGCAGTCCAACGCCAGCATACATACAAAAATAAGACTAAACTAAAATCATAGTAGGACAGGACCAGGGCAGAGGATGATAGAAACATAAGCACTAAAAGTGAACAAAGTAAAACAATACAAAACAGAAAAAGTACAAAACAACTCAAACCCAGTAAGAACAAAAATGCTGGGCCAAAAAATTAGTCCTAAATCTAGGGGAGGGGGTATCTATAAGCACTAAGATCTACTTAATTTAAAAATAGAGAAAATAGAGATTAACATTTAGAGCAGTGTTTCTCAAACTTGGCAACTTTAAAATGTTTGGACTTCAACTCCCAGAATGAAGTCCACACATCTTAAAGTTGCCAAGTTTGAGGAACGCTGATTTAGAGGTTAAAAATTAAGAGTTAAAAGGTTGTGGGATAAGAATAACTATTTCAGATTACAGTGCTTAAAATGTTTACGAGCCTACATGAACACCATCTAACATCAGCAAGATGGTCATGCATGAATGATAAGATGGCACCAGCTCTACTCTACGAAGGGCCAAAGAATTGCAGACCTAAACATCAGAACCTCATAAACTCTTTCCTTAGCATAACTGATTGTACTTTTTATTGATCTAACTGTATTTGCAACCCTTCTCAGTTCTACAACTTGCTAACCTCTGGAACAGTATCCTTCCAGAGAGCCATATGGCCTTGACCGTGATGGTATTCTGAAAGACCTCAAAATCTGTTGTCCAATGCCTTGGGGCAGTGTGATTTGTTATATAAGATCTTTTTCTGGTTATTCCCGATTTTTTCCCTCTCTTTTATTAGTCTTTACTTGTGAAGTGTAAGCCTTTAAATTTAATAAAATAAATAAATAAAACAAAATAAGCACTGAAAACAGCTGCCATTACATCTAGAAGATAAACAATAACGAACTCTGAACCCAATGAACTAAAATAGAAAGGAACTAAGATAGATGCCCTCATCAGATTAGCTGGGGCCAAGGCTCATTAAAATAATACAGATTTTTATGAAATACTTACGTAAATGGTACTAGTACGTGGGCTGTGCAAACATCCTGGCCAAAACTATTCAAGAGGAGGGGGGGCTACTACCAAAAAGACCTCTCACCCTATATACCTGTAGATGATATATCAACTCTAAAATCTGCTAAATAAACCTGAAATTACTTTTTATGACATGAACTTACTAAATGAAACATCCTCAATAGCTCAAAGTGATCCAGACGAATTCAATAAACATTTAACTGATTAAGCTACGGTGAACATTTGCAGCCTTAACACTTTAATGTTAATGTTTCATATATTCATCTAACTCATGGAAGTGGCATTTGGTTTGGTTGTGATCCTAATTAGGACAGAAATATTATTTCTATTTATAAAGACTGAAACATCTGCTGCTTTTTTAGCAGAGAAGCTTTTTCTGGCTTTTGACCTATTCACCAAATTGAACAGAAATTCTTCCTCTCATTGCTGGTTTCCTCCAATTTGAGGATTTATATATGGCAAGAATACTTCTTGTGTCAGAATCTACTGTCTCTGTCCCCAATGAAACAAATCGCCAAGTCTTTGAGGACATCTATCCCCAACATTTTTTAAAAACAAACATCCCAGGTGAAACTGCTAATAAAAATACAGAACTTGTTCCTCAAGATAGGCTCTCATCAGAGAACTAGGAATCAACCAATATGACACATAGGTGAAATTTTTAGAACGGAATTCAGGGGAGACTCAGGAAATTTTAGTTTGTTCGACTTAATGTCGGTTCTGGGCAGATAGCTGGAAAAGATAATTGAAGAAAAGTGTAGTTATGCAGGTAGAGGAACCAATTTTGTTAGAGGAAAGCCAGCATGGATTCCATCAAGGACAACTCTGTCTCATAAAAAGGAATGGGGAGACAATTGCAGCTGCTAAGATCAAAAACCCTTCCTGATTCTGGCATTTAGTGAACAGCTCCATTAAAAACAAAGATTTGGGTTCACAGTGCCAAACGCTTGCAGAAACCTGAGGGAGGTTCATATTTTCGCTATGAACCTGCACTCAAACTGTGACTTACTCTCAAAATGTTCTTCCTAATGTTCTTGGCCTCCTGGGTCCACATCTGAGGTCAAGGACCTCATTTCACACCCCAAACTGGAAAAGCCCAGAGGGAGATTTTATTCCCCTGGAATTAATAGGGAAAATAAAAAGCTGGAAAGTTTCAGAGGGGACTGATTAACTCTTGACCACTCTCTGGTCCTTCATTATTTTAGTTAAGAAATATTCTTCCTAGCCTAGAGGCTCCCTTTGTTGCATCCCCCAGAGATTTTACATCTGCCTTTGGTTTAGTTCCAAAGGAGAAGGTGTGGGAAAAACTAACAGGATCCTTTTCGATAAAAGTTGCTTCTTCTCATACAGTCCCTCCATCCCAAGACCATTTTGACACTCAGATGTTCCCCCGGGGACATCTTTCTGGAGTTGTCACTACTCAGACAGGGGCGAGACAGGGGTGTAATCTAGCCCCTCTATTATTTTATTTTATTTTATTTTATTTTATTTTATTTTATTTTATTTTATTTTATTTTATTTTATTATCAACTCAATAATCCAGGCCCTCTCTATCTTCCCACTCATCCCCTGCCTGTATCATAAGACCAAGTAGATCCAGCTGTTTTCTACATCGACAGCATCGTGATCATGTCTGTCTTCTAGGTAGGAATGCAAAGGGCACTGAATACTTTGGCTTCTTCCTACTCAGATGAAAAACTAGTAAAAAATTATCAGAAAACTAACATCTTAGTATTTTCATGGAAGCAAAATCCATAATTGGCAAATTAACTCTTATAAATATCTTGGAGTGCTTATTCCATGCTTCACTATTCAGGAGATACCATTTTTTTATATCTGGCAAGTGTTGTTTGGGGTAGCTCCTCATCTAACAGGAGATGTTTCCATTTGAATGGAGCCCACTTTATCCCTGAAGCTTGTAAGGTCTTTGTAGTCAAGGTCATTTCCCAGTGTCCAAATCTGCCCTTTCAGAAACCTCAACATCCTTGAAGCCAGTCAGTCTGTACTAGAGCTATCCTTGCAGTCCTAGTGGCACACTTTGTTTAGAGATGCGTTTAGTCTCCACAGATGGTAGAGCTTGTCATCATCTTTTTAACCTTTGGCTAAAGCTATCTTTTCCTCATTGTGTCCTCCCCCCCCCCCCGGCACTTAAAGACTACTTAAAGTCAATCTGGAAAAATGTAATTGGCAAGCTTTACTTCCTAGGACTCTCACTGGAGACTCTTGACCCATTAGGGCTTGAAAATGCCAGAAGTATCCTTAACTAGCTTGTTTGAGACACTGATTTTCAAATCAATCCAAGCCTGGTTCCCAGCCTTTTGGCACATGGGTCTTGCCTCTCCTCTATCACAATCCTGAAATTTCACCAGGCCTTCATTTTGGCTAGGATGAATGCTTTGCCTTCTGCTGTCCTGTTGGGGTGCTACTAAAATATTCCCCTACATCGACATAAATGTCCTTGTGGGGATAGCTCAGCAGAGTCCTTGAGCCATATGCTGTTTTAATGTTCTCTCTACAGAAATCCTGGATGACTTTCACTTACCCTATCCTGAACAAATTTCCTGGTAGAGAACATGACTTCTATTTCTCCTTTCTGCTTCCTGTCCATTATTTAGATATATCTTTCTGGGCTATCCAGTTCTGTGTCTCTACATGCACCATCTGCCTCTCCTTGGGCCTGAGCATTTGTACTCATTTCTTTCCTTTTTAACTTTATATATTTTCATTTTTATCTCTCTCACTTGTATCTGATTGCTAGCCTTACGGCTGTAATAAAAATTTGATGATGTTACTGAACAATACCTCGTAAACTTCTAGAGTTTCTTGACAGCATCCACAGGTACGTGGATGGAACTGACACTGCTGGCCCTGTATACTTCAGATTTCAAAAGGGACTTGACAAAGTTCCTCATGAAAGGCTCTTGAGGGTTTGGCATAAAAGGATCTTTCCTTTCATGGTAACTGGCTAAGACAGAGTTGGAATACGTGGATGATTTTTCTCAATGCAGAGAAGTATGTAGCAGGGACTCTGAAGGATCTCTCTTGCGATCTGTGTTTGTTTAAACTTTTCCATAAATGATCTTGACTAAGGGATAAGCAGTGAGCTGGCCAAATTTGGGGATAATGCTAGCCTATTTAGGACAGCAAAACCCCAAAGTGATTGTGAAGAGTCCAGAAAGGTCTCTTTGGCAAGGTGAATGGTCAGCCAAATGGAAAATGCAATTCAGTTTAAGTGAACATGAAATGACGCACATTGGCGTGGGAGGGAAATTTTAGCTTCATATATGTACAGTCATGGTTTCCACTGTCTGTAACTAACCAGAGAAAGATCTTGGGGTTGTAGTGGATAGCTAAGTGAAGATGTTAAACCAGTGTGTGGAACATGTGAAAAGGTAAATTCAGTACTAGGGATCATTAAAAAAAAAATCTGAGAATACGGTGATGCATACATGCACACACATATAAATGTTATTATTTACTTGGTTTATAGGCTGCTCCAATCAACCAACGTTGAGTGGTGTACTACTCCCCAATCCATAATTTGGATAAATAATACATGGTCCCCCATTTTCCAGGCTGTCCTTTCAACAGTCCCCAAGAAAATTAAGAATAGTTCAAAAGTTCACCAGGAAGGCAACAATTAACATCCCCCTGGGGATGAATGAGGGATTAGGAGTAAGACACCTACATCTCAAAGACTCTACTAATCACATCTCCTATTATCCCTCAATGAGCCTATCATGCAAGTAAGAAACAGCCATTCTGGAAGACTTATGGGGTTCCCCTAACCAGCTTTTTAAGACTGAAAAAGCTGCTTGGACAAGTAGTGAAACATCTCTACCAAAAAAAAAAGAAGTCCAGTTGTCATGACTCAACCTCCAGACAATTCCACCTGGATGACTGGGAATCTTCATAAACATAATACATAATAGTCAAAAACTAAAACCCAACCCATACAGTATAAACAATTATATGCACTTGGAGTCAAGCATTCCCAAAAAACATAATTAAAATGGCTACTTATCCAAAGGGACAGTCAGAACAGTCTGAGGCTTGATGGAATAGTCAAGTCTTCAACTGACTTTCAGAAGATTGAAGAAGGAGGAAGCTGTTGGTCTATATATTTTATTGGCATCTGGAATTCTGTGTACATTTCTGGTCTTCTTCTGGCAGAAGAAGACAATCCAAATGCTGCAGGGGCTCAAACACTTTCCCTCAGCTTGGGAAAAGGCAACTGAGGGGGGACATGATTGAAGGGTATAAAATCATGCATGGCACAGAGAAATTGGATAGGGAGACATCTTTCTCCCTCTCTGTAACATTAGGATCAGGGGTCATCTAATGAAACTGACCAGAAGGAGACTAATTTATTTATTTATCAAATTTGTCACCACCCATCTCGTTAAAAATAGAAAATAAATAAGATCCAAGAATAGATGTTAAATTGGCAGTAACTTGGGGAGCACCAGCCACTGCCAGGACTGGGTAAAATTCTTGTTGCCCCATGCAAGCTGGCAGAGCCAGGTCTTTAATCCTTTCTGGAAAGCCAAGAAGATAGGGGTCTGCTGCACCTCTGGGGGGAGAATATTCCAGAGGGCGGGGGCAATGGCAGAGAAGGCTCTCCTCTTGGGCCCCGACATTCTCTCATTGACGGGGCCTGCAACATGCCCTCTCTGCCTGACCAGGTGGGATGGGTTGATGTGATGGGGGTTAGACGGTCTCTCAGGTAGCCAGGGCCCATGCCATGTAGGGCTTTAAAGGTAATAACCTTGAATTGGACCCAGAAGCAAATTGGGACCCAATGCAGCTCCCAGAGTAAAGGTGTTACATGTGCCATTCTTGAGGCACCTAAGATTGTCCATGTGGCCGTATTTTGAACCAGCTGTTGCATCTGGATACTCTTCAAGGTTAGCCCCATGTAGTGTATTCTTAAAATAGACACAATCCCCCACTTTTTCATACCTCACAGAATTATTTACTACCATGAGATAGTACAATGGTCACTAATTGGGATGGCTTTCAAAGGTGATTTAATAAATTCATGGAGGACAGGTATATCAAAGGCTATTAGTCTTGAAGATTTAACATTACACTTACGGATTGGGGGTAGCAGGCCTCAAAACACCAGTTTACAACGGTGGGAGAGGGATTGTCTCTATTTCCTGCTTGTGAATACCCAAAGGCATCTGGTGGGCCACAGTGAGAAAGTAAATGTTGTTGTCATTATTAGATTTTTATCCCATCTTTTTTATATATAACTCAAGATGGTGAATATCATACCTAATATTCGTGCCTCCTATTTTCCTCCCAACAACAACACTGTGAGGTGGGTTGGACTGAGAGAGTGTGACTGGCCCAAAGTCACCAGTGTCATGGGCCAGGCTCAGGACTCAGATTCTGAATCTGACTCTGAAGAAGCTGCTCCAGCTGAGCCTGTGGAATGTCAGCCTCAAGAGAGACAAAGCCAGGAATCACCTGAGGCTGATCCAACACAGGCACCACCTGAGTAGCTGGAGAAGTTAGATGAGGAAAGGCCTTCAAAGTCCTCGCATCCAGCGAGTAAAGTGGAAAGCAGAGCAGTGAAGGTCTATGAGGCTCCTTGCCAAGCAAGGGAGTAAATTTCTTGATAGAGACAGCTGGCTGCAGCCTGACTGAAGAGGCAGTCCTGACCCATGTTCCCTTTGCTGGAAACAACCGTCTGATCTCCAGCTCTTGTGTGACACTTGTGTGTGGATTCTGCCTGTGAAATTCTGACCTCTGGACTGGCTGACAACCCTGACCCTGTTTTGGTATGCATGCTTTGACTGTTATCTCTTGACCTTGAGTAACCTGTATGCTACCATAGCAACTGTGTGTGAGTCAGTATTTGAAACCTGAAGCAGGACACCCAGCCAGCTTTCATGCCTAAGTGGGCCTAGAACTCACAGTCTCCTGGTTTCTAGGCCAGCACCTTACTCACTACACCAAAATGGCTCTCTTATGACCAACACAAGGATTAACCTGATTCAGCAAACCTATTCTTATGTTCTTAAGATGTGGCAATGGACATTAACTTGGGTGGCTTTCAGAAGGGAGAAATCCATGGAGTACAAACAGGTCTGTCAAGGGCTATCAGTCTCAAGCAGTGTTTCCTCCAGCTTGGAGAAGATGCCTTCAGACACCAGTTGCAAGAGAGCAACAGTAGGAGATGGATAGATCTCTCTCTCTCTCCAGGTGGTGAATGTCCCAGATGGCCACTGGGAGAAAGAAAATGCTGGAGCAAGTTAAGGCTTAGCTTTATTCATCAGAATTATCCTATGTTCTTAAGATGGTCTGATGGCCATTGACTTGCATAGCTTTCAAGGACAATTGGATAAATTTACAGAAGACCAACTAGTCTATCAAGGGCTACTAGTCTTGAAGACTCCAAGTTGCTCTGGCTTGGGAACAGTATAACTCTAAAATACCAGTTGCAATGAATACTCTTGGAGTATCATTGCAAATACCAGTTGCAATGGATACTCTTGGGACAATGGCAGGAGAGGGGTGTCTCCATCTCCTGCTTGTAAGCATACTGGAGGCATCTGGTCAACTACTGTGAGAAACAACTTGCTGAATCAAGATGGGCCTCAGGCTGATTCAACATAGCTGTTCTTAGATTCTTAAGAGGTGGTGGTAGTCATTAACCTGCATGGTTTTGAAAGAGGATTGCATTCATTTATGGATGACAGATCTTTTGAGGGCTATCAGTCTTGAAGACTCAATGTTACCTGTAGATTATAGGCAGTGTGCCTCCAAAAATGACTTGCAGGGAATAATGGAGATGGGCAGGTCTCCATCTCCAGCTTGTGAGTACCTCAGAGGCATATGGTTGGCTACTATGAGAAATAAAGTGCTGGACCAAGAGGAACCTTGGCCTCATCCAGCAGAACTGGACTTAAATGATGTTCCTGTTACCAACTGTCATTAGTATTTGTCTAACAAAGAAAGTTTTGATAAAATGTTTTAAAAAAATCTGAAATGAATTGTTAACATTTTTCCTCATTAACAAATGACAAAATAAATACAAAGTTCTTGATCTGGAACATCATGTCTTATGGATTGTACAGAATCCAACCATTGGAAACAAAACATTTTGTGCTTTACATTTTCATTTGTTTCCAGAGTGCTATTTTAGGAAAAGATGTTGGCAAATCTGATTGCAGCCCTACAGACATGTCTGGCCAAAAAAGGTTTACCATTATGTATGTGTTTTTTCCTCTTTTCATTTACTCCAAAATGTTGGGACTTCAGAATCCATAATTCCAGGCCAGCAAGGCTAATATTCTTGGGGATTATGGAAGATGAAATCCAGGTTATCCCAGTGAAATTGATGCACTGTGACAACACTATTCCATGTGCTTGCTTGCCTCACCTACTTACGACAGCAGCTAATGTGCAAGGCAATATTTACTTTATTTCTATAATGCTCTCCCACAGAGTCCCAAAGCAGTTTACACGCGAGCAATAAAAATAGTCTTAAAGAGAACTATCGCCATAAACTCAACAGTGGTTAAAGACAGAAAATAGGAAATGTAAAACAGTTTATTTTGGAAGAAGGAGAAGGACGACAAAGGGGAAAGAGGATGGGGGACAGAGAAAGTGAAAGTGAAAGAGAGAAGAAGAAAGGAAGAATGTGATCTAGTCCCTAAAGTAATAGCTATCATACACGTGCCTGAGTGAACAAGGGTTGCCTTGTTTCCTGAAAGAAGGCAGTGTGGGGGCCAGGTGAGCCTCTCTCAGGAGAGGACCAGAACTGGGGTATTGCCCCAGAGGAACCCTAATTCTTGGTCACTACACTGTGAACCACATCCCCTGGTGGGACTGTAACCAGTGCTTCCCAAAGCTGATGCTGGCATATGGACTGTATGGCCTAAGGGAAGGCCATTTTTAAGTATCTGAGTCCTAAGCCATGTAAGGGTTGATAGTCTAAACTGGGTCCTGGTAGCTCACAGGCAACTAAGGCACCCTTTCAGATCTGGTGTTCGTGGGCCACCCTCAGGCACTTGTAGTTCTTCCAGCACATCTTCCAGAATTGGTCCATGTAGAACAGGGTTCCTCAACCTTGGCAACTTTAAGACGGGTGGACTTCAACTCCCAGAATTCCCCAGCCAGCCTTGCTGGCTGGGGAATTCTGGGAGTTGAAGTCCACCCGTCTTAAAGTTGCCAAGGTTGAGGAACCCTGATGTAGAACACATTGCAGTAATCCACTTAGGTTATCAAAGCGTGGACCACTAGGCTACTATGCTAGGCTACTACAGTATTTATTGAATGGTCAGTTGAGTCTGCCTGGGGACTGCTCTTGAGTAGCCTAGCCACCATTGCTGCTGCTTTTTCATCACTGCTGTCACACACTAGGTACAAATGTCTACTCTAACCTGTGTGTGGTTGCATGTAACTCAAGCATTGTTCTACCTGTTCACTTGCTATCTATCAGTTTTATGGAGCAGCTTATTAGGCCAACCGGGGGTGGGGGGGCGGGTTAGGTTCCCTGTAACTAAAGAGGATGTTTGGGAATGATAACATCAAGGCACTTTTTTATCGTCCTGTTCCCCACAGTTGGACTATGATCTCAAGAAAATCCCTCAGGATTTTCAGGGACCCCTCTGATTCCATCCATCCATCCATCCATCCATCCATCCATCCATCCATCCATCCATCCATTTCTACAGCTTACGTGCCACTAGTGAAATTTCAGGACCGTAATAGATGATCTCTGATTGTCCTAGAGTATTAATAGAATAAAATTAAAAACAAAGCCAATTCATAATAATCAATCTGCTTCACCACCATTCAAAGGTAGCTTGGTTTTATTCATCTCCAAATGCTTCCCTGAGGAGCTAAGTTTTCATGGCTCTCCAGAGATGTAGTAAGGACGGGGTGGTCTGGATATCTGGGAATAAACTGTTCCAAAGAGTCCACCACCAAGAAGGCTTGAGCCCAGGATCCTTGATAACTGGCATTCCCTCTGTCCCAGATCATGCTGAATGGACAAATTCAACTCAGAGGAGACGGTCATGGAGATATCAGGCCCTGAGCCACAAAGGGCTTGTAAGGTGACCAGCACCTTGAATTACATCCAGAAGATAATGGGAAAACTCATTTCCCACTTCATCACTTTATTGCTGTATTCATCCAGATAGTGTTGATAGTATTGAAGTGATGACTTCAACAGATACTTATATTTCATTTGGTTTTTCACTACAGTATTCCAATTGGGATTAAGATCTTCCCACTGTCTCTCTCTCCATCTTGTAGGAGATTGTTTCAATGGGCATGTGTACTTTTAGGACCATCACCATGTCACTTCTTGTGTCCCACTTAATTGTCAAGTAAACATACAATGGGTCTTGCCCACGTGTATTTCTGGTTTAATGCTACCAGTCTTTGAAGTTAATTTGTCATCCAACTTTCCATCTTATTTATTGATTGCAGATACTCTTTTAAGTTTGGCAATCACCCATAGCCCTAGTTTATAGCTTCTGAGTGTCAGGAAAATGCTTATTCAAATGACCCAAACTATTCAAACATCGAGGAGATGGTTCTCTTTTCTTTTTTTGGCTGAGATTACAACCCTGTATAACATCAATTTCCTTGATAACATTTTCAACAAATCATCCCTTTATCTGTCAGTGTGGAACGATGCATGGGGAAAAAAAAAAAAGAAGTCACAATTTTGTGAGTCACAATAGAGAAGACTAAAATATCCCAGCAAGGGATGAGACAGGAAGATTAAATTTTTTAAGAAATGAGCAAAGCTTCAAACCATGCTTATTGTTGTCACAGTGATATGTACAAAGACCACCATGGGCCAAAGACTGATTTCTGATTTTCTAAGGACCTTATTTTTAGACCTTCCCAGGAGACAGATAATCAGAGTGAATTGTAAATGATAGGAATTGATTAATCAACATAACCCCTATGGTTTCCTAGCTTAATTTTTAATTAGGCTTCAGTCTTAGGTTGTACACAGTATATTTGGCTTTGATATGGAGGACAATATCATGAGGATGTTAAATTCTATGAAGAACAGTTAAAATGCTTAGCCTAAAGAAGAGAAGGCTGAGGGGAGACATTGTAATAGTCTTCCAATATTTCAAGAGTTGTCCCAGGGAAGAGGGCTGGATTTATTCTCCATAAGTTCCTGAAGTAGGACAAGAACCAATGAATGGAAGCTTTTCAGAGAAATAAGGAGGAGTGTCTTAACTATGAAGCAGTGGAACACCCTGACTCCTGGAGCTGTGCTGGAGGTTTTTAAGCAAAGCCTGGACAGCCATTTGTCTGTGATGGTCTGAGGATTCCTGACATGGACAGTCAGTTGGACTACAAAGCCTCCAAGCTCCATTCCAACCCTATGATTCTATAAAGAGAAGGATGCCTTTGAGGTCCAATGGGCTGGTAGAACACCTCTGAGGGAGACTACTTCACCTTCTGGTTGATGGGTGTTTTATGACTGGCCATGCCCACCCTGGCAGCCACTTTGTAAACAGGCAAGTCTCTTATGGCAGGCAGCCATTTTGTGAGAAGACCATTCACAGGCTCTCAACTTTCCAATGGTGTCTCCAGCTCTAACAGATTGTCCACTCCTGTTCTAGACTAAGAAAAAAGAAGTACGGAGTTTAGAGGCTGGGACGTACATTTCTCAGGCAGTCATGAAGGTTTCATGATGGTTACAGGCAGCGATGGGGGAATGCCTTGATATTTTGCTCATGCTTCAGCTGCTGAAGGCAGAGCTGTCAGTCATGAAAATAATTTATGGCAAGCCTCTGTTCTCTTCCTCTCTGTTACAGGCACGTACGCACATTCATACAGGCACATTGCCACATTCAAATCCAGTGGTGGATTTATGGCTAAGAAAGAGGGAAAAATCACTGATCTCAACTTTGTCAGCCTTACTAGGTAGACCAACAGGAAGTGAGACCAGATGAGCTAATTCTACTTTATTGTAAAGCTACATGAACAGCATCTTGCAAGTCTAAAAGTACATTTCTCCCTCCATCTCCTTTACAGCCCGAGAAACTAGGGAGGGTCTCTTCTGAGCCTCTTGCCCCACTATCCAGCTGTGGGCTATGCAGTCTCTTACCTGACCATTCCCTTGGCAGCATTTCTTGGCCCAGTCTCCCAAGGTCTTTCCCACATACCATTACAACTTTGCCTTGATTCTGCATGTCATTTTCAAACCCCAACCCAATCACAATACCTCTAGCTTCACACAACCCCATCAATCCAAATTAATAGAACACAATTGTCATGTCTCAGAATTTGGAAGCCCCCCACCCCCATCAACTAAGTGATGGCTTTATATAATGGCATGGTTCACACAAAACAGTATAAAAATGGATGGGCTCCTACAAGATGCCCAACTTCATTTTGAGCTAGTCCAGTATATTGTGGGAATCTAGCCTATTGAGAACAGTGGTACTGGATCTTGCTCCAGAATGAGTGAAACTCTAAATAGCTTTTTAAAATCAGCACATGTACAAACCTCTAGATGAGGCCTATTTATTCAAGCCACAGAATAAGGCTGCAGAATCCTGGAGAATGGATTATTTCAGGTGATTTTAACCGTAACTGAAATGATACACCTTGCAAGCTGAAAACTGTAGCATGGCATTTAACTAGAATCTTTCTCTTAGATGAGCTGATTTTTTTTAAAAAAAAGTAGGGAGCCTGTTACAGAAAATAATGTTTAAAATGATATTCCTTCACTAAAATGGTATATCCATTCTGTCCACTCCCATTAGGCCTTTCAGATATTCCTGGATCTCTCATTTTTGAACATATGACTTTGGACTGCTTTTCACACACAAAGGACTAGATGGTCCTCAGCTTAATGTTAGTGTATGGATGGGCTATGTTGTAGTCATCTGCGACCTCCTATTCATGTATACGAATAACCAGTATCTTCTACGTTTCCTTGCTTGGTCACCTACAGATTCTTCCTCTTCACCGGAAATGACCAGGACTATGTCTGTTCATGAATTTCTATCATCACTATCCTACAGCAGAATTCACAGTAAACTCGTAAAGAACAGTGCAGGGATGATGCATTTAGCAATCTGCCAAGCAATGTGAGCCATATCAAAGGGAACAGTATTTGAGAAAGGAACCAGTCATGGCTTAACAGACTCACTTGCGGTCTGGCCAGGCGCTTGGGGAAAAGAAATTTGGAATCTCACAGCATTGTCAAATAAATCACTCTCACGCTGCCCTACGGAATCTACTCCTGTCTTCTTTCTGTTCTTTTCTGCTGTTTGCAATGCAACTGCGTTAACAGTTTAAAAGCATCTCTTGGTCCCCGAAGTATCTGTGGAGAATTACTCTTTCCTTACAAGTGGGTACCCCTCTCTCTCCCAAAACAGGTGCCACTCAAGCCCCCGAGAAAGCACAATGGCTCGCAGACACCTGCCATGCTGGAGACAGGAAAGAACCTGTGTCTCCTTCTGCGTTCCAGCTTATAAAAATCCCAGAAGTCCAAAACTGGAAAGCCAGCTAAGATATCTAAGAAACCATCAGTTAAACCTCATCCAAAATCAAACGCCAACAATACTGGTTGCATTTTAAGGCTGTGTGGAAAATTCAGCCTGGGCCAAATTCAGATGCCAAGATATTTGTGCTTCTGATCATGTAGTAATGGTCCGTACAAGGTGTCCTTGATGGGAATTAATATCTAGGCTAAGAGAACATTTGCAAATCCACGTGCGTCACAGATGCCTGTGATTTTCAGGGAAAGTCCTACTCACCATATTATTTCAAAAGGACAACCAGGAGCAGCCAGACCCAGCTTTGGGGTGGTCTCTTTCTGCTTTTTTGAATGATATACCCGGTTTCTCTACTGCTAAGCTTTTTTAAAGAATTAATCTCTTCAAGTTGGTTCTCCTTATTTTAAATAGGCTGTTCTTTGTTAAAGGTAAAACCTCTTTCTTTTCTTTTTTTTATTAATTTTCCTTGAAGAATTTTTTTGCAGAGTAAAAACAATACCAATTTAAAGGAAAACAAAAAAAGCGATAAGTAAATAGAAAGAAAAGAGAAAGGACAGAAAAGAAAGAAAAGTAAAAGATATAAAGAAGCGGCTTCCGATCTTTTTTACAGCTACAGTTTTAAATGCACTTATATTTTAACTTCTCTCTCTAAAGTTATATCGTGGCTCCCCTCTTTCCATATTCTACCCTTTCGAATCATGAAACCATAAATTGCAAGTTCATTTTTTTTCATTTTCAGCAAAAAGTCCATAAAGGGTTTTCAGTCACTGACAGATGTAGTTCTTGTCTTTTCCCTAATCGAATAAGTCAATTTTGCCATCTCTGCAAATTCTGTTATCTTCGCCCACCATTCCTCCACAGTGGCTATTTCAGACTCTTTCCATCTTTGTGCATATAATAATCTTGCTAAAGATAAAACCTCTTTCATGGTGAATTTGTTTTCTACTTCCTCCAACCCAGGGATTTCTTAGTCTCTTGCCCAAGTCCCAACTGGTATGATCTTGCTTAGTTTTTCCAGATCAACAAAGGTTGATCTTGAGTCAATGGCTCTTAGCCTTAGGACTGCCCTTGAAGGCCATCTGCTGGGAGACGGGTGGGCTTCCTTGGGCAGTCAGTGGGCCACTGGGAGACTAGATTGCTGGACTAGATGGACCAGGGTCTGATCCAAACAAGGCATGGCTTATGTTTCTGACGCTATGTTCTTAGATATTGCCACCTAAAGGGACTAGTCTTTTACTCTGTTTTTCTCCTGCTTTTGATATCATGTATTTTTTACTACAATAAACCTACCTAGGCAGAACCACATCAGGAGAGAGAGAGAGAGAGTGCAAAGGACACATACAGACATTCTTTACATTATTTGCTGCATGAACCAACGGATGCAAGTGACATTGTTCACGCCGTTTGTGCAAGGATGTAATGACAAACAGGACATCATTGTGTCTTCTACTAGACACCAACACATCTGGCTTCAGTGAGCAGCTTAAGAGGACCTCTTTTTAGGGTTGCCATCAAAACTCCATCTGCTCAAAGGCTGTCCAAGTCATTCCTGGAGTTTCTCTCTAAGGACTCAAGACCAACCTTATAAACATCTGTCCTTAAAATGCTGGGTTTTTTACCCATTATGCAAATGGATTGTGAGTTGCCACTATGTCTTTTTTCCCCCTCCCCTCAATTTTTAAATAGTTTTTAATTGAAGTTAAACTACTGTTGGTTTTTGTTTTAGTCTCCTGCCATCTGCCCTGGGTGTGTTTCTTAACTTATATAGTGCAGGATATAATTTTAGCGTGTATGTACCTTTAATTCTTGCCTTTTACATCCATCATCAATATTTCTTGCTAGAAAACAGGCTAACTTTGGCATTTTTGCAAGAGTCATACCCACATTAAAATAATATTTATTGATTGTATTTATTTATCATATTTATATGCCACCCACTCCCGGTCAAACCCAGCTTGCGGTGGTCACCCTAGTGAGAGCAAGATGTCCTTCTCAAAACTATGGCACAGTGATGAATCCCATAGGTTGATTTATTTACCCAGCAATTGCTTACATAAAGATTTTTTAAAGTTTAAAAAGAAGCTTAGTCCCACTGCAGTCTTACATATAGTCAGCGGCAACCCCAAAAGACATTGAGAGTAGCGTTTGTGACTCAAACAAGCCCTTATAAGACTTAATAAGATGGTAGCTCTAAACCGCTAAGAAAGAATCAGTTTAGCCGCAAAAGGTCTCTGATCATATGATTTCAAAGCAAGTCGGGAGCTTGTTTTCTGTGTGAAATGCATTTTAAGACAAAGCAATAGCAATGTTGGCTTCACTTTGATCTGAGGGAGGAATTAAGCCATTGACACATTCACTCATGAGCCTCACAACCTTGAAGGATAAATTAAACGGCCTGGGAATAACTCAGAACAATGTCTGTGCCATGTAAAAAACAAACTCCAGCCCAAAATTATAACGTAAATACCACAGAAGGCAAATGAGAGGGTCCCCAGGAGCACTGAGGCTTCCGGTGTGTATAATACACCTTTTCACCAATTATTTTTCCTTCTATTTTACTAGAAGAAATGTCCTCTCCATTCCAGCATTTAACCGAGGGCCTGTGAAATTAAGCATATCATAAACTAAGAGTTAGGAAGTGGGATCAATTTCACAGCTCAGCTTTTCCTTATTTCAAAGGCAATCCCTTCCATTCAGTTTTGCTCCCCTTAAGTTTACACTGAAGAAAACTTAAAAAATCAGCATGCATTTTTATGCAGGGACTTCTTATAGATTGCCTGGACAGTGACACCCAGGTTTGAAGGGGCAGGACTATCAGAATGCTCTAGGTCAGCGTTTCTCAACCTTGGCAACTTTAAGATGCGTGGACTTCAACTCCCAGAATTCCCCAGCATGCTGGCTGGGGAATTCTGGGAGTTGAAGTCCACGCATCTTAAAGTTGCCAAGGTTGAGAAACACTGCTCTCAAAGATCATAACTAGGGAAGAATGATGGTCAATGACCAAGCATTGGTTTGCAGACAGATGGATTAGGTCTGGCATCTTCCTTTGAAAGATTTGTATTTATGTGTGTGTGTGTTTGTGTGGATTTATTTTTCCCTGCATAACAGTATTTATTTAAATATCTTAAATAAGCCAACTGGGTAATGGATTCACAAGGATTCTGGGGTACCGCCAATGAATCCATTGGTGATGTTTTAAATATTCATATGCAAACATGCAATAAAGAATAAATTATTTCTGAGCGTGTATTCTGAAACACACACATTTGATATTCGTAGTTTTAAGTAGCAATCTCCAATCTCCTAAACTATATGAATAATAATAAAAAATAACAATATTCCAAAAAAGAAGAATCGTGTGTTTTGTTAATTCTGGAATTTGATAAAGTTTCTATTTGCTACTACTTTCATTTCTATTCAGTAGCCTTCCCAAAGCAATTGACCTCCACGTTTGCAAATTCCAGACCCCCACGCCTTCCACACATGGAGGGCTGATCTTAACATAAGACATACCTTATGCTAGAATTGCATGTAACTATGTTCTTCAAGTTTTTTCTGAAGTGACTTTCTTTCCGGTATGCCCCTTATCTGCTTTACTGTTATATCCTTGCTTTAAGGAGGGCAGAAATGGAAATACACACAAGCATCTTTTCATTTTTACAAAGGGTAGGTCACATAGCTTACCAGCTGCTTGGAATATGAGTGCAATTCCCGAAGATCCACTTTCTGTCTAGTTCTGCCCGTTACTAAAACAGCCAGTCTTTTCAGAGGGGCACGTCTTTCTTTGTGTTGTGCTACCTTCCCCCCCACCCCCAAATTACATTTGGCCTTTATAAATACTGAAAAGACAAGATAACCAAAGCTGAAATGCAACTCTCCTGTGGTTTTTGCAATTAGCATCTTCCTCTAAGCTATATAAATTGCACACATTTAATATATTGTTATCTCCCATCTGTTTACATTAATTTTCATTTTTACAATAATCCACTATAACAAAAGCAGAGCCAACTTCTTTCTTTTTTTCCCTCCCTCCCTTTTTTTTTCTTCCTTGGTTTTCTATGAAAGCCTTCAGGGAAACATGTAGCTTTTGATCGCTCTCAACTTTGATGTAAGCAAATGTTTTAAGTTCTGCTCTGGCAGAATCTCTCGACATATTCATTAATGATGCAAGTTCTTTTCTCTTTCCTTGCCTCTTCTATTTATAATTTAGTTTTGTGCGTATTTTATCTTCCATGTAGTCAGGAGGACAAAAAAAGAGAGGCAGAGGAATGCAAATTGAAGTTCTTCCTTTGTCTCATTGTGTTCTCAACTCTGTTTTCAGTAGAAAGCGTACTATGGGTTTTACTGACTGCATGGAACAAATTAAAATTACAATTATTAGATGAAATATAGTTTTAGCCCAAGGAACATGTTGCCTATAGGTTCTCACATGTTCACAGACAAGATCAAAACAGCCAAGACTACTTGATCAAAGCCTCAACCTTTTTAATGTGTGTCAGTTTACATGTTTTATATGTAGACAATGCATACAAAAAAGAGGAGAGCTCTGACAGGTGGCCACCATTTTGACTTTTGTGCCCCCCATGGACACCCCTGTCTACAGATATCAATTCTGGCACCCATCATGCTGCCTGCTTGCCTTAAATTCTAGACTCTTTTAGTTAACTGCACTTTTATTTCAAGAATGCCCTATGAGTCCAAATCCAGCAGGAGAATTATGGTTGGGCATTGTGGAACTACTAGGCTGGAAGACCGGTGAAATGGAACCCCTCTCTCCTATTTCATACACACTGTCAACCCTTCCTGCAGACCAGTCAAGAAACAGACACCACCAGAACTACTGAAACTGTTGTAATAGGGTATGGTAACAAAATCTTGAAAGCCTGGCATAGTTTCTCTCTCCCTTCCTCTTATACCCAAGAAAATCAAGTTGGGACAATCTTGAGCTTCTTCCTCATCCCCTCCTGTTTTTCTGGGCTAAGCTGATTTTTTTGGAATGTGTAATGGCATGTGGGAATGACCTTGGGAGGCAGAAGGAAGAACCTCAGCCTAGACGACCATCATGCAAAAGATCTCTCAGCCCACGGAAGGAAAAGGAGCGTGGGAAGCATCTCAGAAGGGACCCTCCCTAGTTCTCTGGAAAGTAAAAGGAAAGGAGGGGAGAAATGTTTTCAGATTTGCAAGATTCTGTTAATGTAACCTTACAATAAAGATAGGGTTAGTACTCATGGTTTGTGCTTCTTGGCTGGACTACCTTGGAGGGCTGACAGATCAGCTGTTGCATAATTTCTTCAAGTTTATCTCTGTGTTCCTCTACATATGTTATGCAAAGCACAGAAAGGGAATAGGAAACAGGAAGCCAAAACAATTAAAAGCATGAAATCAGGAAAGGAAATAGCTAAACATAATACAGAATATATAAACTTAGCTCAAATTACACCAACACCATTCACTATGCTTGATAGCCTTCTCTTTTTACAAACCATCCTTGTTTCCATCACATCCATAGATTGATTCATGCATTGCCCTTTTTTTAAAAAAAAAATGTTATTCTTTTCTCATCTCATCAACTCCAGTGACTTTCTTGCTCTTTCCTTTTGTCTCAATCCATTTACTCTTCCTTCATAAATTGGGTTGTGATTATATTTTCTTTTCTGTACCCCTGATGCAGGTATGAATGAAGAGGCCTGCGTGTCTTATGTGAGGATTCTACATTGTACACCTGGAAAATAGGTACAGAACTGTACACCGCTACCGAAATATATTAGAACTATAGAAAGACGGAGAGACAGACAGACTGATCTTGCCGTTCTTCCTGGGGGTAAGAAATCAATTTAAGGGCAGGAGATAAAAAAAGGGAAGGGAATACTGCCAAAACTAGTTTACGTCAAGACCGTTCGCTATAGCTTTCCTTAACTGAATAACGGGATGTTAGAATTAAGTCCCGCACTATGTTCTTTCTCTCAGCCCCATTAAAGGGTTTTCCTCCACTCCTTGAAGTGGCTGGCACAAAAGGATGCTGGCGTGCTTTTCATGAACATTGTTGCTCTGCTCCTTTTTGCTCAGTAACAAGGACCAGGCACAACGCTGGGTTTTTAGTGTTAACGTGGGACGAGTTTAGGAAAGGGATTAGTAGATTCCCAAGGCCTTACTGCAAGTTCTCCAACTTTCCCCCAGTTAGTGCTGGGTTTGCAGCTGATCTTCACTGGTAGCCCCCTCAACCCAACCCACAGCTGATATGTGGGGTGGAAGGGTTCTGGTTTTATGACACTGCAGGTCAGCTGGAAGCCCACTGCTTGATCAGGAGGGTTGGGTTGGGGTCCCCATTAAAGCAGGAGAGGCTCCCTGCAGTGCTGAGTAACCCTCCCATCCATATTCCACAGGTGTGGAGAACCTCTGCCAACCCATGGGACATGGGTAGGGGAAATATTATTCACTGAAGTAGGAAATGTCTCTGTTTTAGTGCACAGCCCTCTTCCACCCTCCAGATTCGTCTGCTATCCCTCTCAGCAGACTGCCAAGACCTGCTGGGATTGTGTAACGAAGTGGGAGAGCGCCCCTGGAATACCTGTTGAATGTTTTTCAGGCTGCTTTTAAACATGGGTTCAGCCCTCCTCCAGAAGGGCTAACATGTGCTTAAAACATAGAGGGCAGTATCTCCCTTCTGCAGTACTGGATGGTAAATATAAAGAAGTACCATTGGCTGAAAGGCCCTGCCCCTGTGATTCCAGAGAGGTGGAAACAACAGAACATGTTCTTCTTCATTGCTCCTTTTACGGAAACATTCAACCAGATTCATCCTACCTTTGATTAGTATCTACTAATCCTGGTTGCCCAGACTCAGCCTATGCCCAGATGCTGCTCATAGACAAACGGCCTCCTGTTACAGCATGTGTAAGTTTTGTGCAGCAGCACAGAAGATCCGCCGGACCCTGATGGGCCAATTTTCCGCTAGCTAAACGTACTCTATGTAACTGAAATCCACTTAAATTTTGGATTTTATCACTTTTTTGTAATTTTAGATGTTATTATGTTTTATATAATTTTAGTGACTGTTTTATAACTTACATATAGACTGTATCCTGGACTTCACTCATAGATGCTAGTTAGGTTGCTTTATAAATATATTTTAACTTTGCCTTACATTTTATTTTGTTTATTCTCTATTAAGATACATATATTCACAGAGCACTCTGCTTCTATTGGTCTATGACCGTGCTAAATAAATTTATAGTGGGCAGTGGGAGGAGCAGTAGTTGTAAGCTGGGACACCCTGATTTGCTCTGAAGCCCACTTTCCAGTTTCCATAGTGGGAAAATTATGTACAGAAACTTCCGATATCTAAGCACAGCCACGTTCCTGTACGGGTAATCCTTGCTTAATGACTGTTCATTTAATTACAGTTTGGAGTTATGATAGCCTTGGAAAAAGTGCTTTATGACCTGTACTCGCACTTACGGCTGTCGCAAACTGCTGCACCATCCCCCGCAGTCACGTGATTGCGATTTGTGACCTTTTATATGATGGTCGTTAAGCAAATCACTGAGGTCATTAAGCAAATCACATGGTTATTAAGCAAATCACGTGGTTGTTAAGTGAATTCCAGCAATAAACATCCATTGGGGAATCTGGATTCACTTAATGATCACATGATTTGCTTAACAACCGTCATAAAAAAGATTGCAAAATCAGCTCCGGTCACGTGACAATTTGCTTAACCACCAAATCATTTAGCGACCTAAATTCCAGTCCCTACTGTGATCAGATAGCAAGGACTACCTGTATTTTTGGAAGGGCCCCTTTGCACAAGCCTTTGTCGAAGCAACACAGCCCTTCAAACCTTGGTGCAGAATTAAAGGGCCTTTCCCTACTGCTGAGCAGAAATATTCTCCAATCATCCTTGAGCAGGCAGAAAGCACAACCAAAGTGGCATTGGCTGTCCTGCTGTCTGATCCCTCTTTTGCCCCTTTCTGCTTTCTTTATTCCCAGTCATTGTCTGTCTTCCTTCCAAGGTAACGGGATACCCTTTCAGGTTGGAGTAAGCGGGAAAATTCCTGAGCTATGCAATCTCTCCAGGGTTTTGTTTTTTGCAAAAAAAAGTGTTTTGGACATTGCTCACATAGCATCTGTCTGCAACTTCTGTGCCACAGCTGTGGAGGGCATCCAATGATCCCTCCCCCCCCCCAAATCACATTTGCAGTCCTGGTGTTTTGGAAACTACAGCCCAAGAAAATGTGACTTTAATGCTAGTATTGCTAAGGATGTCTTAAGCCTGTCTCAATCATGGGCAGGGGACAAGATGGGCAAGTTGTGGAGATGTGGCAAGAAAAAGTTGTTAAGGCTGCTTTGTGCTCTGGTGAGATGAAAGTCAGGAAAAGTCCACTCTCTGATAGTGTAATGGTATGTGGGAATGACCTTGGGAGACAGGAGGAAGATCTGCAGATGAGGCAGTGGTCAGATAAGAGGCAGCTGAGCCCGCAGCAGGAATGAGGTATGGCAAAAGGGACCCTCCCTAGTTTCTTGGGTTGCAAAGGCGAGGGGGGAGAGATGGCCTTTCAGACTTGCAGGATTCTGTTAATGTAACCTTACAATAAGGTAGAATTAGTTCATTTGGGTGTGCTTCTTGTCTGGACTACCTCCCAAGGCTGACAGATAGTGGCAGGTTAATGAGGCATTAGGTCTCCAGAGCAAAAGAAATATGAATGGAAGAAATGAGCAAAAATGTGAGGGCCAAGGAAAAAGAATCCCATCGCCTCTGACAATTGCCTTGCAATCTTGCCGATAGGGTTATAGAACTCACAAACTTTAGAGCTGGGTGCAGAATTGCAGGGTGAGCTGAGTGGAAAAATGTGGCTCAAGGAAAACAGAGCTCTAGAGAAGCTGGAGACAAAAAGATTTTGTCTGACCGGGAAGCTAAGCAAACAAGATTTCTGAGGACTAAGGGAGCAAACAAGAGAGAAGACAATGGAGACCCTCCAAGTCAAACAATGAGAAGCCCTTGGGAAGAGACTTAGCTGCAACATAAGAGGGTAGTCAATGATTTGTTTAGAAGGTTGACCCTGATGTGTTTAGAAGTCTGCTGTTTGCTTGGGTGGCTCGCCTGCCATTTTCTTGCACAAAAGTAGTTTTATAATCAAGGAACAGGGAGATGCCCTTTCTACCCACTTGCAGACTTTTCTTCAACTCCATTACTCAGGCTAGATTCAGTTTAAGGTCAGAGGAGCCCTCCTGCCATGAACTTGCATTGACTTGAGAAAGCTTCTGGCCTGCGTTTGTCTCTTTATTTTAAAGGCAACTCTGTGTGGGCTTACCTACTTCAAGGAAGTGGGGGACACCGCACTTCTTTCTCACTCTTTTAAAAATAACAGGTTTCAGACCTCCAGCTCCTATCCCCAGTTTCATTTTACCAGCTCTGAATCACCCTGCATATAGCTCCAAAGGAGAACCCCCAAGTTCTAAGATTGTAAAGGAGTTGGGAGTGTTACACTGAAATCGCTGGAAGGTGCAAGGCTGAATTTCTCAATACTTTTTGATGTTATGGGGGGTGGTGGTGAGTCAAAATAGGGGCAGATAGTCCAGCAAAAACTATTTACTCAACGGCAAGCAATGGACCCTGCCCAAAAATAGCTAATTGGCTGCTCATGTTGGTAAGATAATCTTGGATTTTCCAGGCTGGAAGGTCATCATGAGCTATGAGTGGCCTATCCCTGCCTTAGCATTTTTTATATAGCAAGGATTACTGCTATATAGAAATATATACCTCTCTCTCTCTGTCTCCCTGGGCCCTTACTGCTTCCCTTGCTACGTTAAAAGAGCCCCCTTTTCTTGCAAGGACCTGCTCTTGTCCCTTGTCCACAATGTTCTTTCTGCAAGCATTGACCAGAAAAGAACTTTTCGTACACCACAGTTTTTACAAGAACCTGATGTTATTGACCACTTATCTTCCATTCCTTTCTTAATGATCTTCCGAAATAGACTGGCTATTTACATCGAAGGCAACCCAATCAAAGACAGGATTGCATTTTTTTTTTCTTCACTGCATTGAAACCACAAAAGTGCTCTTTGCCTGGTATGCTTCAGTTCATGTGTGCGTACAAATGCTGCAAATGTCCTATATCAATTATGGAGTAGCATTTGCAAAGTGCTATTCCCCAGTGATGCTGTCATGTTCTCTGGCCAGAGAATCAGGCACAGAGAATTATGAAGAACAGCCATTAAGTGGGGAGGAGAAGCTTGTACTGTAAGTAGTCTGTAAATCAATGAACAGCAGAGAATGATGCCAACAGAGGCAGATATTAATGAGTGAACTGCATGAAACTAATTTACATTGGATGTCCTTTGCAGGCCAGGGAGGGACTTTTTAACACATTCTGACAAATGCCATGTGCATTGATCTGCATCATTATTTCTTGTTTCTCTTACGTATTACATTTATATACCACCTCTTCTCTTTTTCTTATACACCACAAGGCAGCCATCATAGCCGAACCCCTAATTTGAGCCCCCAACAACAACCCTGTGAAGGACTGGCCCAGAATTCCCTAGAACCTAGATCTCCGCTCCTGGTCCAGCATCTTCACCACTACACCATCCTAATCGATATTGCTCTAATATTATTGATTTCTATAAATACTTCTATCCAACCAGGTAGATGGAAAACGTCCTTAAATGATTGTCGACGATCCTTGGCTTATGAGATTTATATCCTGCCTTTCCTTCATGACTACAGCACCTTGGCTTTTGGGCTGAGAGAGATGTGCTGGCCCAAAATTCTCCAGGTCTTCTCCAGAGAGTGGGAAATAAAGCCTGGGTCTCCCCATTCCCAGTCTAGCACTTTACCCATTACCCCACACTGGCTCTAGGGCTAAGAGGCAGACTGGCCCAAACTCTTGCAGGATCCATTCAGTCCCACTCTCCAACACCAGAATGGTTCTTACTCTTATTATGAAATATGACTGCTGCTTCCAAACAGTATATCCTAAAACCTCTATATGATCCAGTATAGACTTTTGGGAGGAAATGAAAAAATGATCAGGCAGGAAAGAGATCAGAAGAGTTTATTATATGAACAAAGATGGAAAGTTTTGACACTACCCGCTATGGAGGAATGATTGGTGAAATTGACAGATCTTGCTGAGAGGGATAAATTAACCTCTTTGATTAGAAAAATATAAAAGCTCAGACTTCTCCCCTAACCTTATTCCAAAGCAGGAAAAGAAAGGAAGGCTGCTATTGCTTTAAATAATACAGTTGTGGATTCCCCAAATCCATCTTTTCCTCCAGTAATTAAACCCCAGGCAGCTTTCCATCCTAAACTGGGAATGAAACATTCATGTGGCCTGCAGAAAGTTGCCCAGGCCTGGCTCAAGTTTCAAGGAGAGCCACCACAAAGTGCCTGAGATGGAGCTTAGCTAGTTAGACAGAATACTCGTGGTTTGGGGTTTGTTGAGTTCCCCAGCCTTACTTCCTGTACTCATGAAGGTTGCATTAATAGAGCATACTGATCCCTAAATTCAGATAAACAGACCCTAACAGCATGCTGATGACTAAATTCAGGTAAACAAACCTGAGCAAAAATGCAGTGCTCTCCCCAAAGAAATCATATTCAAGCTCCAGATGATGGTCTGATAAACACCACTTGCTACGATGGTAGCTGTGTTTCCATACAAGGTCAGTCTCACTCATGACAAGCATAATGTATTCTGCAATCCCAGACAGAAAAGAAGCACAGCTTATGGACTGCCCAAGGCAGAAGATGTGGTCTTTCAGACTCTTTAGAGTCTGCAGAGCTGCCATTGGAAGGCAGAGGGGTACCCCAGGACCATCTCTTTGGAAGAACTTTGCCCAGTTGGGTGGACAAGAAGAGTCAACTCCAGTTCCTTCTAGAGTGGTTCACTCCAAGGGCCATCCAACTCTGTCTTGCCTTAACTTGACGGCTGGAACCATATTCCCCTCAGTAGCTTGAACCAAAGTTGGCGAGGAGGGGTTTAGACAATACAAGATCCTAAACAAAGCTCTGCTGGATCAGGCTAGGCCTCTCCAAGTTCAGGGTTTTCTTTCTTCCAGTGGTCAACCAAATGCCTCAAGCATGCTCACAAGGAGTGGGCGGAGACATATTTCCCTCCTGTCCCCATTTCCGTGAAACTGGGATTGGGCTCCAACTTGGAGGTAACACTGAGTCTCCAAACTGATAGCCCTTGATACATTTACCCTCCAAAAATGTATCCAATCCCTCTTGAAAGACATTCAAATTAGTGGCCTTCACCATAATTTGTGGTAATGAATTCTGAACATTAGGTATGCCTTATGTGAAGAAGTACTTTCTTTTGTTTCTTGTAAATCTCCTTCCTATCAACTTCATTGGATAGACCCTAAACCAGTATTTGGTAAGAGGGAGAAAAACGTATTTGTGTGTACTTCCTCCATGGCATGACTTTACACACCTCAGTAAAGTCTCCCTTCATTCTCCTTTATTCCAAACGAAATAGTCTCATAGGTTCTAGCTTCTTCTCCTGATTATTCTGATTGCTCTCTTCTGCCCTTTCTCTGTTCCATCCTTTATCAAATGTGGCAACCACAACAGTCTAAAGTATTTTCAGGCCTTTGGCTGATCCTGGCTACATTCACAGAACCCTAAATGTGAGTTAACAAAACACAGTTGCTGTGTTCTTATAGCATGCAATGCTCAGACAAGTAAACCCTCATGATATCTTGATTCACACAGCATGCTATGTTATGGTCTTCATGCTGATCCATAAAATCGCCCAACCCATTTTAGCCTAGTCTCAGGTATTCTGCAAAGTCAGCTAACGTCAGGCACTCAGGGGCATTGTGGAGACATTGAAATGGTGAATGGTTTCTCACAATGATAAACTTACCAACATTCAGTACATTTGTACCTACTGGAATTTTGATCCTTGAAGACACCAAAGGTATCCGATATTAAGGCTATCCTGACTTTGCCTGATATGGGAGGGGAAACTCTGCCATATCATATGCTTTGTCCTGTGAGGAATATCCCTCTCCCTCTCCCCCCCTCCACACGATCCAGGATTTCCCTGTATGTAGAAATGTAGTTGATCAAGGAAATAGGCCAAACCTCCTCCTTAAAATCCCAATTTCTGTACATGCATTGTTATTTTATTTTTTCTCATGGTGGAACAATTCCTATTCCATGCAGTTCTGCGGAGTGCATAACCCTGGCATTGAGAAATTGCATTCTACATTGTGGTTAATTATTTTCCAGTTCACTTTCTTGCTCTCTAAATCAAAATATTGCACACTATAATAGGGAAATTGAATGTTGGGAGCCTTGACATTTATTTTAATTTGCTATTTCTGTTGGGATTCTGCTGGTTATTCCACTTTCAAATCTTCATCGTGGTAAAATGTCAGCTCTATTAACATCCTAAATGCATTTACCTAAGGGCCGCCTAGTGGAATTATATACTTTATTTCAAAGAAGGTTGGTGGATGAGAGAAGGCCTCCCAGGATGGGTCAAGTACCTCAGTGATAGAAAACCCCTCCTAGAAAATCAAGAAATGCTTCCATTACCTGTAGACAAACACTCTAATTAATTTTGTTTGATGAACAGTATTACATCTGTTTTACACAACAAATGAACTGCAGTTTCTAACCACTGCTGGAAAAGAGGCTGAACCACGTGACACTGGTCACTGCACCAAGACCAGCTATCCAAACTTGGTAGCCTCCTAAACCTAATTTGGTTGGAATTCCCAACCGATATGGATAAAAAACAAGCTCTGGGATTATATTCCAACATGGCTAGAAGACATCAGCCTGATCAAACAAAGACATATTTACTTGGGCCAAGCGTATTATTGACCTAATGGAGATGCCATCACCCCCACAAGAGAAATAAGAACATAGCCATAGAAGTTATTTCTACAGGGTTGGGCAGATGTAACCAGACACTGTCCTCCAAGGATGCATCTTTGACTTCAGAGAAGAAAATTGGAATATTTGTAGGGCTGTTAGGAATCTTTCCCAAGACCCATGGGACTGCAGCTTCAGCTAGAGATTTGGTGATGGCAGAAGTGGTATAAGAATCCCCCTATGGAATACTTTTTAATGATGCCATATTTCACATTTTTATTTGTAATATAAATGGGATCAACCATAGCATGATACATAGTGGATGCTATACCTATTCCAAGTTTCCCCATTTCACATATATGGTTTTATCTTTTTTTTAAAAAAAAATTCTCCTCTAAAAGGTTGTGTTGCTCTCTGTGGCCACTGATGCTGTATTTCTCATTTGGCAGGTTTTGGAACCTCCCCTGTTTGTTTTTCCATATATGTTTTGACTTCTGCAGATTTGGAGGGTTCTCCCCCAAGTCAAGTGAAAACAGCCTCTTGTACCAGGATAATGCTATTTGGGGGGTCCTCCAAGAGAGATTACATTTGCTATATTGAAGTTTGCTTGCAAATACTCCTTGATAGTGGTGCCTACTCCTTGAAAGGATCTCACTAGATATTCAACAAGTGTCAACTATTTCTTCATTTAGATCAAGATCCACTTTTTCCATGAGGGCACCTATCGATTGATTGATTACAACCTGTATGCTATTCAATTCCCAATGGTTCCAAGTAGCTTCTATCAAACAGTAACAACATTAAAACAAAACCACAATAATCTAAACAATAAACATCTTCTAACAGCCCCACCCAATGGTAGTAGGTTCATCCCCATTGTCCTCAATTACTTCTCCCCATGTCTTCAAGGCTCTTTGAAAACCCAACAGGGAAGTAGTGGTCTGGGTACCAGATGTAACAGTATGCGGGAATGACTTTGGGAGACAAGAGGAAAGCCACAGACTGGACAACCAGCATGTAAAAGATATCTCAGTCCACAGAAGGAGATGGGATGTGGGAAGTGCTTCTGTCGGGACCCTCCCTAGTTTTCTGGAGAGTAAAAGGAGAGGATGGGAGAAATACGTTCAGTCTTGCAAGATTCTTGTAAGGTTCAATGTAACCTTACAATAAAGATAGAGCTAGGATTCACTAATGTGCTTCTTGCCCAGACTATCTTGAAGGGCTAACATCAGCAGATAAGCTGTTCCACAGAAGAGGACTATCACTGAAAACTTTTAACTATGGGGTCCCCAGAGATGCCATTCTCTTAGGGAAGGGACCCTTAACAAGCCTTCTCTCCCAGATCTGCCCACATGGGCAGGCCCAACCCAGAGCAGGCAGCTTCAAAAGGAGCTAGGACTTGAACCAGGAAGGCCTTTCAAGCTGATGACCACCACCTTGAACTGTACTCAGAAGCAGACTAGCAGCCAATGCAGCTCCTGTAATGGTGGTGGCACAAGAAGATATCTAGTTATTCCCATAGCAAAAGAAGTTTTAACTATAGGTTTAAGAACTTAAAAAAATTTTTTTTTGGAATAAACAGCAAAAGAGTGATTAAAACTTTGATTTTAGAAAGTTATAAATGGACTAGGGGTCCAGATAAATTTGAAATAACATTTTGGAATTGACTATAAAGAATCCTTCCTGTGGAAAAATGCTTTTGTTTTGATTTTTTAAAAACAAAACATAGTAAGAAAAGACTTTAAAAATTGGAGATTAGAGGGAACTAGAAGGAACTAAAGATTACACTCAAAGGAGAAGAACACTCAAACTCAACTTTCAATTACAAAATGAAGCAAAATATTATAACATTGGACATATTGAAGGATATTTTTGAACAATGGACCCAGAAGTTAATTTTAAGAGTGTCTGCCTCTATAGCTAGACTGTGTTTAAAAGATGTTATGGAAGAGGAACAAATTCTAGCTGACAAGTTCAAGACTGGGTGGATTTAAAAATGATAGGCTACAAGAATGACATGGAAAGAGATATTACACTGGACATACAAAAGAAACTGGTTGATGCCTCAATAATTAAAAGGAATAAGAGAGTGACCTTTGTAATTTTCCTATATTGGATTTACAAAAGAGGCTTGTTAAAGTTTTGAAGAATCTCATGGGAAGGGACAAAGAAAAAATAAAATCAAGTTCTACGACATTATTTGAATGGACTAAAGATTAAGATTGTTAGAAGTAAATGGAAGGAATACAGGTTTATTTGATCAAGGTTAAAATAGATACATTGTTATCTCTGGTAACCCTTAATGGACTTTTGCTGACATCAGGACTGAAATGACGAGGCTTTAAGGATTTGTTTATAGATAAGAGATGGGACATGGGAAAAAGAGATCATTTGTTGTATTTTAAGAGAAGGTGATAAGTTGCTAAAATTGTTTATACTTGTTGTGATGAAGGGGGAAGGCCTTCATTATATATTTCTTTTCTTTTTCTTTACTATATTTTTCTTTTTCCTTTTGTATTTCTCATTCTTTCTTTTTTCTTTCTTTTCTGCAGCTTCTGCTTTTTCTTTTTATTCTTTTAGTTTTTTTCAGTTTGTATTAGTTTTTATTGTTGTAATTATAATTCTTAACAAAATTATTGTAAAACAAAACAAAAGAGGAAGAGAAGAAGGAGAAGGAGAAGGAGAAGGAGGAGAAGAAGACATCATTTAAGTATTCCCATAATAATATCAGGTCCAGGGGAGTGGTCCCTTTGGGTCCCCTCTATTAAAGAGTGTCATCTAGTGGGACCCAGGAACTGAGCCTTTTCTGTCACTGCAGTCACTCTTTGGAATACCATCCCACCAGAGATTAGGTTGGCCCCAACCCTGCTGGACTTTCAGAGGTGCTTAAGAGCTGGCTGTTCTCCCAGTCATGGGGTTCGCGAGGTTAGTCAACCTTCTGAGGTATTGTTCATTTATCATTTTCTTTAATATATACATTTTATTAAAAGTTTTGAAGAGAAGATAAAAACTAACAACAACTAATATAGAGTAAAGAAAGGGAAAAGAAAGGGAAAAAAAGACCAAGGTGCAGAAAAAAAGATAAAAAGAAGTAGAAAGAACCAGCTTCCGATTTTCTTTGCGGCAAATACAAGTATGATTGCAAAGTTCTTTCTTCCTCTATGGTCACAGAAAAGAAAAGCTCACTTTTTCCTATTATCTAGATTTTGTCTAATCATCAAAACCCCAAATCATAAGTGCATTTGTTTCTGTTTCGTGCCAAAAGTCTATCAGGGGTTTCCAGTCAGCCATAAATGTAGATATTGTCTTTTCTCTAATCAAAGAAGTCAATCTGGCCATCTCCGCAAGTTCCATCCTCTTCACCAACCGTTCCTCCATTGAGAGTAGTGTTGAACTTTCCACTTTTGAGCAGATAATAATCTTGCTGCAGAGTTATTGTTCATTTTTGGTTGACAGGGTTTATTCTTGGCTGCCATTTTTCTGCTTTTAAGTTTTTGCTATGCATGTATTTCTATTTTCTTTATTGTTATATTGATGTTTTAATTATGTTCACCGCCTAGAGTCTCCTTGGCAAGGTGAGCGGCAATATAAATCCAATCCAATCAATCAATCAATAACTACATGCTGCCCAAGTTGAAGTTTCTAGGAAGGTCTTCAAGTGCAGCCTCATGAAGAGAACACCGCAGTCACGCAGTTGCATTTTATAAAACGGTTTTAACTTACTGTTGTTTTATTATCCCTTTTAAATTTCATTGTTAAACCACTCTGAGATATTTTATGGGAAGCAGTATATCAGTGTTCTAAATCAATAAAACATACATATATAACATTTTTTATTATCTATTCATCATTCATGCAAATAAAATAACATTTAAAAAATATTCCAAGCTGCTATGCTGATTAAAAATTTAGCCTAAGTACATGCATAGATAGTAGGCTTTGCAGTGCAATGGAAATAATTTGGAAAAGCTGTTTCAAAGTATGCAGGAGGTATGAACATTGCTTGTGTTTTCAACTCTTTAAGGCAACCGCCTCTTTTTTTCTGGGATCGTGCTGCAGCTTTAGAGTTGCATACATTGTTTTGATGGAGCTCACACTTCAAAGCAAACTGAATCCGAAGCATTGCATGTCCGTAATTCTCACTGCCCACATTCACACAACATGTTTAACTTGATTGCTGAATTAACTTATTTTTGGGTTTGTATTACTTTAGGTAGAACAACCAATCTTAGAATTTACAATGAAGGTATCAGTGGTGGAGAGCTTCTGCCTCTTAGGATCCACCATCCACAGTAAAGGAACAAGCAGACTAGCATTTAGTAGAGCAGCCATGAAGGCCTTAGAAAAGATATTCAGATGCCATGACGTGTCTATACCAACAAAGATCAGAATCATGCAAGCCATAGTAATTCCTGTGACCCTCGATGAAAGCGAAAGTTGGGCTTTAAAGAAACAGGATAGGAAGAGTATTGACACCTTTGAACTTTGGTGTTGGAAATGTCTCCTGAGAATTCCATGGACAGCCAAGAAAACAAACCAATGGATCATCAAACTAATCAATCCAGAGGTCTCACTTGAGGCACAAACAACCCAGCTCAAATTATCGTACTTTGGACACATTATGAGAAGACCCAGCTCTCTGGAGAAGGCTTTGATGCTGGGAAAGGCGGAAGGAAAGAGAAGAAGAGGATGGCCAGCAGCAAGGGGGATGGACTCAGTTACAGTGGTGATGAGGGCACTGTTGGAAGAGCTGAAGGACCAGGTTAGGGACAGATATCATGGAGAAGGTTTAGCAACATGGCCACTAAGAGTCGACACAGACTTGATGGCACATAATCAATCAATCAAGCAATCAATCAACTACATTAATCAAGTGGGCAGGGTTTGCATAAAATACTATGCTACCCCCAGACCCTAATGAAGATGAAGCTAATCTGGTGGAAGCAGAACCACAATTTTTTCTCTGACCTGATACCTGCGCTGTCCAAGGGCAACCACTAAAACACAACAAGACTACGTAGCTGAAGCAAATGAAAAAGCACAAGAAGGAAATAAAGATGGCACCAGCTACACCCCTTTTCTAATGGTGCTGCAGAGTTGAAATTATCAGAGCGGGAAAGTTCATTCTTCAGTCAATGCTATTCTTGCTTTGGCTGGCTGGGCTTCATAAACCAAATTTAACAGCTGGATAGGTTTGTGAAAAACTTCCAGTTTCTATTATTAATAGAAAAAAAAAAATCAGACAATGGCAGGGTTGGAACTATTCTTGTGAGCTTTCCCACACATGAAGCAGTGGTGGAGAAACTGGGTTTTGTGCAAAAGATTGCCCTGTTGTACCCCGTTCAGCTTCTTGACAAGTTTCTCTGTAAAATACTCATTTATGGGTTATATGCACCAGAGGAGAACTGCATGATACCTTGGGTTGGACCATACACTTCATGGTCTAATGGCTAAATTCCAACAACATTCTAGTTATAACCTTGCTTGTTAAAGTTCTTAGGGTGCTGGATAAACCCAACCCCTTTGCTCATGTTTCAGTCTTCTGTGTGAACCCAGAACGAGGGCTAATCCAGCAATCAAGCGGAGTGTGTTCTGCACATCTAGCCATTGTGTGAATCAGCCCTAAAAGGGGAGGAGGGGAATATAGGAAGGACAGCAGTAATCCTTTCTTTGCACTTCTTCTAGTACTTGTTGCTTTTTCAGGTGTCCATGCGTGCACCCCCACGCACACACGCAAACACAGAAAGGGAACTTCTTGCAAATCCTGCAAATTTGGAAATCAGTCAATTAAATCTGCAACAAAAACCCAGCCACGAACCCCCAAATAGCAATCCAAACAAGTCTTCTTGTTATATATTGTCTATTGCATCTAGTAAAGATCCTCTAAAGATGGATTTCGTTCTCTTCGGACTGTATACTTGGAAACTTCTAAACAATCAAACAAACAACCCTGTAGATGCATCACCATCCATGATTCCATAAGTGTGTGTCTGAGTGAGAGTGAAAGAGAGAGAGGGGGGGAGAGAGAAAGCAGGCTAGCAAAACCCAGCTGAAGTTTTAAAATACCTGCTGCATTTTAAAATACCTGCAATCCCTACCATTCAGTTAAATATATACAGATCTGTCTGGAATTCAGTATCAAATTCCAGATTTCAAAAATATTTATGCAGGTGCTGCTTGCCCAACCATTTATGTGTATAGAGAAAGATGATTTATTATAAACAGAACGCAATGAGGAGATCTTGACATCATTTTAAAGCCTGGGATTGGGATGAAGGCATGTTCAGAAACCAACAGACTTACTTCTTCCAGATGCTTCCGAAGCACGGGTAAATTCTCACTGCCTTTGGCCAACCTGAGGTCTACACGGAGAAGTTTTGTTTGCTGAAAAACATCCCTGCTTCTTTTCCCATTGCAAAAGGAGGTCATTTCAGAGCAGCCATCGGTAGGAGTTCTACAGGGACGCCGTGAAAATCCAGCAAGCCTGGGGGCTAGCACACCAGCCTGGCTAGCAAAGGGAGAGCCCCTGGTACTCCACCACCACCACACAGCTTGAGGGAAGAAGTCAACGACATTGGGTCGCCTTTTCTCTGCCCCTTCTTTTTGGGAGGCGGAAGGGGACGGAGCTCCCTTCCTAGCTGGGCTCGATCTTTCAAGTCTGCAGACCTCCTGGAGGAGCCTTCGGCAGAAAACTCGGAAGGGCCGACACAGGCATGCTCCTGGGGGCTGCCCTTTGGCTTGCAGCTTTTCATTATTTACACTTTTCTCTCTGGATGCCTTAGAAAAGGCCTTTCTTTGAAGACCCGCCCCATCGCCCCCTCCTTCTTCCTTCCAACAGGGGCCTGTTGTGATGGAGAAGCTCTTCTAATTTAAAACTACAGCCCAGCCAGACTCAAAGACGGGGCCAGGTGGTGTCAGGAGAAAGAAAAAGAAAGAAAGAAAGAAAGAAAGAAAGAAAGAAAGAAAGAAAGAAAGAAAGAAAGAAAGAAAGAAAGAAAGAAAGAATCATTATTTCAGGCCAAGAAGCTATGAAAACCTATCCATCTTTGTTTTCCTTCTTTTCAGCAAGGTAGATTTTGCACCTTAAATTAAACGCCTCTTTTTTTTAAAAAAAAAAGAAGAATAAAAAGTAGCACCAAAACAAAAAAAACAGGATGACATAGAAAAGACAGGCCTTCTACTCATCATGTTCTTTGGGGCAGACTGTGAAATATTCAGAAACAAATTGGCGGAGAACTTATTTACAGGGCTTTTGACACCAAGCTTCCTCTTGTCCGGTTATTCTTGATAAAAAGAGGCTAAACTCAAATACACAATGAGTTAAACTTCTCGTAATGATTTTCACTGGTAGCAGAATTCACTGGTCTGTCCAGTGGTTTGCCGAGCACCTCTCTCTCACCTTTGTCTTAAACTCTTTTGAAAGCCACTGCCAAACCAACTTTCTCAGCTCCTGGATGTGTGAATGAAATCATGTGCAGTGAAGCAAAAGAAGAAAAAAAAAGAAAGAAAAGAAAAGAAGGAGCTATGACTAGGTGAGCAGAAGAGTGAAAATATAATGAAGAAAACAGATTTCTTAGTTTGGTTAAGAAGGTAACTGGGTCACTTTCTTCGGACTTTCGAACATTGATTTGTTTTTGTTTTAATTTGCTGTCTCAACCCATCAAACTATAGAACGAAAGGGTTAAATAAATCCAGCACTAACTTTATAATCACTCAACACCTTGTTCCTCTTCCTGGTAAAGAAAGGAAATGCAAAAATCTCTCTTCTGTCAGTTGGCGGTGGGTAGGGCATTGGCCTTGGTGGAAAAGTAGAACTGTTATTTTCATTTCTCCCTGCAAATGGAATTCTGGCCCGCCTTTAAGTCCAAGATGATGACGGCTGGAAAACCTCTGATTGGCAAGCTTTGGGGGAGGGAATTGCCCTCCCCAGCCATTGATCAGAAGCAAATGCTGAGCAAAAACTCGTCAATCTCCTGCTTGACTGTTAACCTCTTGTCTAATTAGCTTAGGTTGGGGAGCATTAGCAATTAGTGTGTTTGCCAATACAATTAAGCTGTTTGCACACACACAACTCAAGAAAATAATTCCTTGAGGGGGGCATGCCCAGCCCAGTCCTCTCCCTACACTGTAGAAACCTGCTTGCTTGATTGTTCTTTATCAGACTGGTGGAAAATTAATGGGTGTGAATCCTCAATCCTTTTCATGCCTGAGAAGGTCTCAGGAAGGATATGTGTATGTCTGTGTCTGCACAGGTGTGCTGGGAAGAATGGGGATCCAAGTTCAGGTATCAGGTTGGTCTTCAGGTATCAGGTAGGTCACTTCCCTAGATCTTTCAAGGGTACAAATTGCTCCAGTTTGGGGACAATGACAGCATTAAGTCCCAAAGACATTTGAGGTATAGGAAGTCCTTCACAGAGTCCCATACTCATGGTCAACTTGAATTGTCTCAAGAGGTCCAAGTTCGGCTGAACTCCATAGCCTATCACTCTCTCTCCAGAACTCTGCACACTTTGATCAGCTGTGGGTGATAATTCTGTGTCAGGTGAACATGATATAGAACCATCAAGAGAAGCTCTCTCTCTCTCTCTTTCTCTTTTTGCAAGTTTTGTGTGTGTGTGTGTGTGTGTGTAACTGTTTTTCTGAACATTCACCATCCCAGGAATGTTTCTACTTTCTCACCCTTGAGCCTAAGTCCTTGGATACAGGAAGCAGATAGAGTGGGTTAAGGAATGCGATATGTATGTAAAATCCACTTCAAATCTTTCTGTGTATCTGGCAGCCATTCAGATAAGAAAATCTGAGAGGGACTCAGCAAGGTTGGAAACCTGTCTTAAAATTGTGGAGGACATGAACATATATGAAATACTAATTTTGTTTAGTTTATAAGAGATACGTGCTTTAGTGAATTTCCTTCCTTCCTTCCTTCCTTCCTTCCTTCCTTCCTTCCTTCCTTCCTTCCTTCCTTCCTTCCTTCCTTCCTTCCTTCCTTCCTCTCATCATTTTTCTGAGGCCATAATGATCTGTTTGGGCCAGAACTTTTCAAGATGAGATGTTTTGCACTCCCCTGCTTTTCCTCTCTGTCTTCCTTTCCTTTCCTTTCCTTTCCTTTCCTTTCCTTTCATTTCCTTTCCTTTCCTTTCCTTTCCTTTCCTTTCCTTTCCTTTCCTTTCCTTTCCTTTCCTTTCCTTTCATTTCCTTTCCTTTCCTTTCCTTTCCTTTCCTTTCCTTTCCTTTCCTTTCCTTTCCTTTCCTTTCCTTTCCTTTCCTTCCCTTTCCCTTTCCCTTTCCCTTTTCCCATCCCATCCCATCCCATCCCATCCTATCCTATCCTATCCTATCCTATCCTATCCCATCCCATCCCATGAAATAATTTTTAAAATATTCAACAGCATTTAATGGAGAAGAATTCTGGCCAAATTGTGGGAGGAGCCAGGGGGGAGATACCACTGAAGCAAGTTACCCCCAGAACTGCATAAAATATAACATCATCCAATTGCAAAATTGCCTGGCGCAATATGGTTCATGGGGTCACGAAGAGTCGGACACGACTTAACGATTGAACAACAACAATTGCAAAAAACTCTAAGAACCCAGGGTAAGCATGAAATTAAAGCAAAATTATCTTGAAGATCAGCATAAACAAAAATAGAGATAAGCCTAAACAGATCTATTTTGCGATGGAATTGCAGAGAAAGGGTAGCACTACCCCATCTTTTATTTCTCCCAACATGGTTGTTCTTACTGGTAAATCTGGAAATTCAACCGGCGTCCTATCCCATAACCCAGTAGAGTTAAGCACTATGGTCCAACACTGTTTAAGACTTTAAAGATCAAAGTCCGAATTCTGAGTTGGTGACAATCCTCCACTTTGGGTGGAATGACTGTTTTCTAAGTTCAAAATCTTGCTTAATTTGATATTGATGAAAATCAGACAGGTTTCTTATTTAGTACTTCAGCCTCGTGAGACCTTCTGAGTGGGAAGATGCAATGTTGCAGAGAAAGTCCGCTTTGTAGAGCAAACATATGCTTGCTGACTTATCTACTTATCTCACAATATTTATAACCCACCCCAATCATAACAGACTACATAACATAACCAGCCCAACATAAAAGACAATTGAGTGCAAAAGATAAAAATGAAAGCAAAAGCTTGGGGTAAATTGTTAAAGTAATATCCTAAAATGATAGTAATTGTATCAATTTATGTATAGGCAACTATAAATCTAAACTAATTCTAATTTAAGGGCCAAACAGAATTAACTGTTCAAATTCTTTATGAAATGCCTGCAGGTTTGAGCCATCTGTCTCTCTGGGGAGAGGATATTCCAGAAAAATGAGAAGGCCTGTCACCAGGTCCCATGGACCTTGTGGGGTGGGGGGGCATACAACAGAATCTGTCCTGATGACCAGACTGGATGTCTAGTTTCAGTTCTTGTGGAGCTTTGTCTGAGATATTCCAGAGTTAAAAGGCCTTTAAGATAATACCTTGCATTCTGAATTGGGCCTTGAAGCCTACTGCTAGCCAAAGCGACACCTTCAAAATGGGACCATTTCTACCTTGAGAGTGTGAAGGTTTGCACAAAGTTTGCATACATGGTGTGCTTGAAATGAGCCAGTTCCAGAGTGTGCTCTTGTGATAACCTAGCAACTTCCACAAGTTTGGGGCTATGAATTTCCTTCCTCTCCAGCCAACATGGAGAACGGGAAAAATGCTTACAGTACTTGTAAACATCTGGAGACAACACCTACTTTAAGATTTATATGACAGATGCCAACAGAGTTTGTTATGTAACCTGACACAAAAGCTTGCAGCCCTCTCTTGGAAGAGAGAAGATTCAAGACTCACTACGCTCCTGTAGATGGATGGATCTGGAATTTCTGGGTAGCAGGAAGCGGAAATAAATGGAATTATGATGCAGTTTGGGCAGGGCTGTGTCACTCACATGGATGGGATGCAGATTTTATTTTGCATTTCTTTGGTGTTTTAGGGAGCTGGAGGGTCCTTAATAAAAAAAAAAAAGGATTGGATTGCACTTGGGTGTCTTCATCATGAAAACAGCAACTGGGCATAGAAGTTGCTCCAAACAGTTCAAAAAAGAGTTTGAGAACTACATCTGCTAAACTCTATTTTAGTATACAGTCATAGCCAAATGTGGCCATTATGTTCAACAATTCATCCTTAGTCTTAGTCATTCCATGATTATTTGTAGCAATTTCATCTCAGTCTTTTAAACAAAGGCACTGTTTCTTCCTCTTGGATTAAAATCTTTCCTGTGGCTCTAGATATTTTATCAGGTCAAGTGAAATGAGCTTTATTTGATTTTTTAAGGATACTTCGGTTTTGTAAGACCAACAAGAAAGAGGCAGCTGATAGGTGAGTCTGTGGAGGAGAAAATGGGCTTCGACATTAGTAGGTCTGATAAAGGAGACAGATTTTGACAAGCCATCTTGGTGCCAGACCAACTGATAACGTGATAATAAATGTTACTTATTAGGTGCTTTCTCAGGTCTGTGCTTTCATGAAGGGTCAAGCCTTAAGAAGACATTTGTTCTCAACATCAGAAAAACAACTTGCACAGCTGGTAAGAAAAGGCCAGTCCTTGTTTTGACCCTGGAGATCATTTAAATCCAGGGTATTTTATGTCTCTAACTATATACCTTTCCTTTTCAAGTCTCATCCAAACGGGCTGTCGTTAGAGATGGTTCAGAAACATATTCCATGCATATTTTCATGAGAGATTCCACATCTCCTACTTCCTAAGAACTGGAATGGGCACCGTGCCAAAATCTACACGTTTCTGAAAGTTGTAATGGACTTATTTCAAAGAGGGGACAAAGATGAGTAAGGAAGTTTGGACAGAAAAAAATACATTGGGAAAGATTACTTGGAGAAGGGATGCAGACTAGAAAAAGAGCACATGACAGTACGTATACAGGTAGTCCCTGGGTTAAGAATGCCTGGTTTAAGGATGACCCATGGTTAGGGGTAGGGTTAGGGACAACCATATTGAACTGCCCCTGCAGGCAGGAAGAATAAGTAAATAATAGTACAGGTAATCCCCAGGTTAAGAATGCCCGGTTTAAGGATGACCCATAGTTAAGAACAGAGCCTACTGTAGCAAAATTCGAGTTAAACACACAATTATTCAAATTCATTACACAATATTATTTATACGGCATGATACAATAATACTGTTCCAGCTTACATACAAATTCAACTTAAGGACAGACCTTGCGAACGGAACTCGTTCTTAACCTGGGGATTACCTGTATTAGGAAAAACATGTGTAGAACTGTATATGGATTTTTGTGCAAACTCTCTTGTCTAACCTGGGCAGGAAATGGGGCAGAAGAAATTTTAAGTTGAGAAAAAAAGAGAGGCTTCTCTCAAACTTCACCAGTTTGCCCATTCCTGATCCTCCCAAGACAAGGTCAAGGTGGAAAAGAGTGAAAGTTCTGAAATTACCACAGTACAATAAAAAAATATGACAGAACAGTAATCTCGTTGAAACATGAAATGGGAAAAGTTAAGTATGGAAGATATAAAATTCAATAGTTCTGGGATCTCCCCAATTATATCTCTGAAATGTTAGTTTGGAGTGTCTTCATAGCATCACCCAGTCATCACTGAAGTGATATAAAGTCTGTCTACATTATTGATACTTTGATACAGTGATGATTGGATGGCTCTAAAACAGTGTTTCTCAACCTCAGCAACTTTAAGATGTGTGGACTTTAACTCCCAGAATTCATGCTGGCTGGGGAATTCTGGGAGTTGAAGTTCACATATCTTAAAGATGCTGAGGTTGAGAAGCACTGCTCCAAAAGATGCTATAAACCATTAGGGTGGAAATGACCTGAAAGGAATGAGACACAAGATTCTTCCAGACTAGCAGCCTTTTCATCTCCCACATTTTCTGAACTCTGAATTCAGACTCATCTGAGATGGAACTGGGCTGTTTTATTTCAGAGGTTAGGATGCTGTGAAGATGGGCTTCTATGTTTGGGTGATGACTCTTTATTAGAGCTGCCAATCAAAGGATGGGAACCTCAGGCACCTTTTCTCATGTTATATTCTGGCTGACCCCAGAGAACCACAAACTGATCAGTTTTTGCTCTTTCTGACCATCAGCAGAGAATCAGTGTCCATTAGCTGGCCAGTAACTGAGTTCTTAATCTCTTCCATTCACGCACTCACAATGTCCCTTCTGCTCTTTAAAAAATTGACACCAAATAAACAGCTAGTATTTTGCCAAGTTTTTAATCTGAGTTTAACTTAAAGAAGACAATACTTTTACCTAACCACACCAACATGCCAACAGGATGGACACCATGGCCAAGGACATAAAGCTACTGCATCAAGATGTAATGAAGTTGCTTGCAGTTATGGTGTCACAGATTCATTTCTTATTACTACCAAGACTGTCTCTTTGCCCAGAAGTCCTTTTCTACCCTCAACAGATTCATGTGGAATCCTGTAGTTCAAATCTATTTATATTTCAAAGCACTACTTTGCATTTAGCTCTGAAACGAAAGCAGAGCCAATGGAGATCAAAGATTATAACATACATGTTCCCGCAGTTGCCATCTTGACTTTTCTGACCCCCTCCCTAGACATCTCTGGATAATAATACTGAATTAAATCTCATTAAAGAAGACTTCAATCTGTTCCTCCCAAGACTAAATTATTTTGCAGGACTGGCATAAAGCATCTCCTTAATTCCAGGTCTGCCTCCTGTACCGTGAATACAATAATAATGGGGTTCCTTTATAGGCATTCTCAAGGAAAAAAATTAAATGTTTATAAAGTTTTTTAAAAAACCACCTTGATAGCTAATAATCACAGCTATACTTAATCCTGGATTTCTGACCTGGTTTTAAATGAAGCAGCAATCACTTTCCATCAGAGAAACTGCCTCCCACAATCACTTAAAATAAACCAGGGGTTTGCTTTTCTAGACAGTGGGCACATCAATCTCTGGAGTGATTTAATTCATTAGCTACAAACAGTAAAAGTCAGGGTTGGCTAGTCTCTCCCCGAATGGATGGGAAGAACAGCGACCCATTTAGCCTCATTATGTTGAGTTCTGCAAGGACTAGATGGTTATTGTTTTAAACAAAGGTGAGCTCAGAATCTGGGGCTCGTGGCGTTTCAAATTTATTTATAGATCGAATTTGTCACCGCCCATCTCGTTGAACGACTCTGGGCTTTACAAATGGTTTAACTGGATCACAAAACAGTGAAAATCAATTAAAATTACAAAATTACAATCTACTGTTCATAAACAGAAAATAAATAGACCAAGAATAATTGGCAGTCACTCAGGGAATGTCATCAAGGTGCCAGCCACCCCCAGGATTGGGTAAGATTGTTGTCACCCCACGCAAGCTGGCAGAGCAGGTCTTTAATCCTTTCCAGAAGGCCGGAAGGGTAGGGGCCCGCTGCACCTCTGGGGGGAGAATGTTCCAAAGGGCGGGGGCAACAGCAGAGAAGGCTCTCTTCCTGGGCCCCACCAGTTGACATTCTCTTGCTGATGGGGTCTGCAACATGCCCACTCTGCCTGTCCAAGTGGGACGGGTTGATGTGATGGGGGTGAGACGTCCTTCAGGTAACCTGGACCCATGCCATGTAGGGCTTTAAAGGTGATAGTCAACACTTTGAATTGGACCCGGAAGCAGACTGGGGCCCAATGCAGCTCGCACAGTAAAGGTGTTATATGTGCCATTCTTGGGGCACTCAAAATTGTCCTCATAGCCGCATTTTGAACCAGCTGTAGCTTCCGGATACTCTTCAAAGGTAGGCCCTTGTAGAGTGCATTGCAGTAGTCTAGCCGAGAGAGGTCCAGGCCATGAGTGACTGACCGGAGAGCCTCCTGATCCAGGAAAGGGCGGAACTGGCATACCACACAGAGGTGGGCATAGGCCCTCCTGGCCACGACTGCCACCTGCTCCTCAAGCAGGATTCATGAGTCCAGGAGGACCCCCAGATTATGCACCAGGTCTGTCCGGGGCAGTGCAATCCCCTCCAAAACCAAAGATGGTAAATCCTTGGATGCAGAGGGGCCTCCAATCCATAGCCACTACGTCTGTAGGAGGAGTAGAAATATAGAAGAATGTTGCAAGTCGTAGCAAGATTCAAATATACGCACACACCAAAATCATCTTATTTATACAATCACTACCATCTGTAGATCTATTTGGAAAAGGCTGAATTCCAAAAAAAGGATCTGGGAATGTCAGGGCAGGATGCCACAGAGCATATTTTAATTGAAAACAGGACTTTGCAGTCAAGGCTGTGTCAATCTTTTAAACAGCAGAGCTCAATGCAAATTACTCGTAATTACTTGGCATTATCAGCAACATCAGACATTCTCTATTCAGGAACTCGCTCATGATTCAAGAGTTGAAGGACAACATTTACCATCCTGTATAGCCCCAAAGAAAACTGACAAGCAAAACCTGATAAAGTTTCAAAAAACTTCTTCCAACGGCAACATGCTTCCTCTGCTAATGTTTTTCAAAAAAACTTATCTGGGTACAGAAAGCATAGCGTTGCCATTTCTGTTTAGCTTCTCATCTTACAGTTGGATGTTGTCTGGCTGAAAGTGTTTGATAATATTGTGGACCACAGCAGATGTAGAAACCTTTCCTATTCAAGATTTTTGACCGAGTCACTGAAGATGACCAAGGCAGTTTGGTGTAGTGGTTAAAGGCAGTGGGCTAGAAACTGAAGACTCTGAGTTCTAGTCCTGCTTTGGGCACCAAGTCAGCTGGGTGACCTCAAGCCAGTCACTCTCTCTGAGCCCTAGGAAAAAGGCAAAGGGCCAACCACTTTCAAAAATGCTGCTAAAAAAACTGCAGGGACCTGTCAAAACTGACTTGAAGGCACCAATGGAAGAGCAATGAAGGCACACACACACACGTGCACATGCACACGCAGATGCACACACACACAAGTAAAGGTTACCTCTAGTCATCAGCTTCATCATTGGTCTAGCCAGTATTTCCCCAGATGCTGGCTGGGGAATTTTGGGAGTTGAAGTCCACACATCTTAAAGTGCTAAGGTTGAGAAGCACTGGTCTAGAATGTGTTGGACACACCACACACATATTCACTGCCTTATTAGTAAATAATCCTTGGAGAATTTGCACATTTCTTCCTGTTTTTTTTTTTTTAATTTGCCCCTTTGTTCTGTTATTTCATCTTGATATTATATACCAGTGCTTCTTAAAGTGTGGTTGGAGAACTGCTGGGGGGTTCTCCAAGTCCTTCTCAGGGTTCTGCAAAATCAAAATTATTTGCCAGATATTGAAGATATTAGCAAAAATGTAAAACAATATCACTCTTCCCATTATTATTTTTTATTTGTTAAAAATACAGGTTTTTTTCATTAAAAATATTTTATTTATGTTAATATCTCATGGGTTTAATGTTGTTATTTTTACACAGCTCAATAAATAAATACTCTACAAATGCATCGATTTTAATTTTTAATACTTTTTTTTTCTTTTTTGCGCCTTTGAGTCAGTGTTGAGTCCTGGTGACTGCCTTGACTAGTCCCTGCAGTTTTCTTGGCAAGATTTCAGAAATGGTTTGCCATTGCTTCCTTTCTAGGGCTGAGAGAGAGTGACTGGCTCAAGATCACCCAGCTGGCTTTGTGCCCAAGGCAGGACTAGAACTCAGAGTCTCCTGGTTTCGTGCCTGGTGTCTTAACCACTACACCAAACTAGCTCCCTTTTAATACAGTAAATATTGATAAATATAACCTATGCAAACAAAAGGACCTCCATAATTTTTAAAACTGGGAAGGGGTCCTGAGAGCAAAAAGTTTAAGAAACCCTGTAATATACCATTAAAAGTTTCCTTGTGTATTGTTTATATATAGTGTTACAATATGTTTCACCTAAACATTGGAATAATTGGATTATATGTTATGGATCTTGGCTTTGCGAATTTGGATTGCAAGAAAGAAATGCCAGCAAAGCTGTTTTATGGCAAAGCTTCTGCAAAATCTAAGGGAATCATCGTGCCTTTCGACTGCTCTCAGTTTGGAACTCTTCTAATGTATGACCTGCTTACAGCTATAAGCATATTTCAGTTTCTAACACTAGTTTTTATGGGTCTTGGAAAATACCTCATTCTAGTAAACAGACTTTCTATAATCTGAAGAGAGGCTTTATATTTTAAGAGTTCAACTCCCTTCATGTCACAATGTGATGCCACACAATTTGCTTTTGTTGATTTCTTTTAAAATATAGAGTAGGCTTTCCTAACCAGTTGTATGTACACTATTAGTGGTACATAGAAGTACTACCTTCAAGGGAGCTCGGACAAGAAGCACAAACCATGGGTATGAACACCACCTTTACTGTAAGGTTGTGGTAACAGAATCTTGCATGTCTGAAAGTTTCTCCCCTCCCTTACTTTTACTTTCCAGAAAACTGGGGAGGGTCTCTTCTGAGATGCTTCCCATATCCTCCCTCCGTGGGCTGAGATACCTTTTGCATGACGATTGTCTAGGCTGCGGCTCTTCCTCCTGTCTCCCGAGGTCATTCCCATAGACCAGTGTTGTCCAAACTTGGCCACTGCTGGCTGGAGAATTCTAGGAGTTGAAGTCCACTCATCTTAAAGTGGCCAGGTTTGGACAACACTGCCATAGACCATTACATATACAGTGACCTATCCCAGATATCACCATAGGCCCTCTGGAATAACTCAGTTTTCAGTAGTTTCTGGAAGACTAAAACTGGAAGGGCCAACTTCACTTCAAGTGGGAGGCTGCTCCAAAGATTAGATGCTGCCGTGTTTCAAACTCGGTGAGACCCCGGTTCTTTGATAGAGTGGTAGGACTTGACATAGTAAAAGGTTTAGAACCACTAATCATTGCATCAAAAATTGTCTTCTGGTTTTGCTGCTCTAAAGAAGCATGTATGTTTCCTAGCAGGCACCTTAAAAGCCTTTGTATTTTCAGAGGCTGACTTTGCACTATAGACTTCATGGCTAAACCATCTGGCTCATTTTTGAGTTGTGGCTGCCTTCTCCATCCCCATTTGTGTTGTTCTGATGGGCAATTAAAAATGGCTTGTTCACCACCACCACCACCACCACCCCATCCCAAATTAACACCATCCTGATTGTGTCCTTCCAGAAACCCATGTCAGATAACAACTGTGTAAATCCCACGGGGTTCTTTTGGGTTGTATGCTGTTGTGAGAGGAGACAACTCCATGATTGTCTTCCCTTCGCTCAGCCTCAGTTTTGGCCCCCCACTCCACAGCTAAATGTCTGCACAGCCCCTCAGAGATACCCTCATCCTGAGCTAAAAGCTCGATTGTTTTAGACACAAAAGAACTGATTCCAGCTTCAGCTTGTTGTCTCCCATTTTGCATATCCTTTATTTGCCTCTTAATTGGCATTAGGCTCAGAAACCAGTCTAGGCAGCCATGGAAATGAAAAAGGAACTAATCCATCCATATTTTTTTTTATAAAACAAAGCAGGATTTAATTAATCCCCCCCCCCCACCTACTGTTCCTGTTCCTAGCTCATTTCACAGATTATTACTGAAAAGATGTCTTTGTTGATCAGAGAACCTGCAATCTTTTCTTATGAAAATTAATGATTTTTTAAAACTATTGCTTTTAAAGGGGAAGAAAGCATGGACAGATAAATGACAAGAGTATAAAAACAAAGAAAAAGCAATTTGTGGTCTAAAGACAACCTTCTCTAAGCTAATGCCTTCCAAATGTGTTGGGCTACAATTTCTATCATCTCTTTCTGAAGATGATGGATGTTGTCTTTCAAAAACATTTTTGGGAGAAGGCTGCTCAAGACTTGAAGGAGCCCCAGTGGATTCTTTTGGTTTTGTAAATGGTGACTTCTTCCCAATGGCACCCAGAAGCTCAGTTCTCCAGACAGTCTTGCTAATTTTCTAGTTCTACCCCCACCCCTGCAAAGGAACAGATCACAGCCATGCTGTGACATCACAAATGCCTGTTTCTTTGATGCAGGATTGAAGAGCTTGTAGAGGGTGTAGGAAGATCCTGAAACTTACAGGAAATCAGAGTTCCAAAATCTGTAACAGTATAGCAGAGGGGCTAATTTTTTGGTAAAACAATCCTACAGAAGAAGGAAACCAAAATGATCCACATTAACTAATATGAAGGTGGGAAGCCAGCAGGAGAAAGAGTCAAATCCAGCTTATTACAAAGAGTAATCAAATGTATTACTGTGTACTGTAGTGTGTACTGTGTTGGGTATAAGCTGTGGACTTGTGCTTGGTGGATTGAACTCCTGGCTCTCAGAGAACAAGTTCTTTTCCTTGACACTAAGGTGGCTGAGCTGGAGATTCCTAGAAAGGCAAAGAGTTTTCTAGATGGGACCTCCTGGGATCTGTTAGCTTCATCCCAGTTCCAGGATGACAACTCCCTTTCTATCAGGAGACCACTGTCTTGGGGAAGAAGGAGATAATTTTGAACATAAGGGAGATGCTGTCACAGAAGAGACTCAGTACTTGGCTGATGAACCCACATTGTCGTGTATTGACTATTCTGGGCAGAGTGCTTTTGGGTGTGGGCAACTGAATCATTAAAAATATAGAGAACTGGGTTTGTAATGGGCATGGAGAGAGCATGACATACATACCTGATGTGAGGATTGTGGGCCTCATGTATCTTCTAGAAAAGCTTCTGGATAGTTGTCCACAATGTCACTGAGGACTTTGGAAAATATTAGTAGCTAGTCCTAGAAGATGTGTCTATATGATCAGAATAGTACAGGCAATGGTATTCCTTATGACATGCTATGGAAGTGAAACTTGTACTTCGAAGAAGCAGGATAGAAAGAATATTGATGGTTTTGAACTTGATGTTGGAGAAGAATGCTGAGAATACCATGAACGGCCAAGAAAACAAGCAAAGGGGTGACTGAATAAATCAATCAATCCAGAGTTCTCACTCAAGACACAAACTATCAGGCTCAAATTATCCTTTTTTGGACACATTATGTGAAGAACCAGCTCTCTGGAGAAGGCACTAATGCTGGGAAAGGTGGAAGGAAAGAGAAGAAGAGGATAACCACCAGCAAGGTAGAAGTTACAGTTGCAATGAATGCACCATTGGAAGACCTGAAGGACCAGGTTAGGGATAGATCATCATTGAGAAAAGCTATCTACATGGTTGCTAAGAATCAACACCAACTTGATGGCACATAATCAATAAATCAGGTTGTAGACAAAGTCCAGGACTGCCAAGGTAGTATTCTCAAAAATGGAACCTGTTCCATGGGCTGGACTATCTAAAAAGGCAGAATTCAGGGGTCTCAATGCCTAAATGAGATGATGGTGTCGGATGGAGAGGTTTGGAATTGTTAGGAACAACTGAGAAGCATTTTTAGACAAGCCAGATGAGGAGGAGGAGGAGGAGGAGGAGGAGGAGGAGGAGGAGGAGGAGGAGGAGGAGGGTACCTCTACTTGAATTAAAATGAAACCAAGCTGCTGTCATATAACATGAATGGTGAAAAGTATGAAGCAGAATCCCTCAAAGATCAGTGTTGGGAGCTTTTTAACTTCTTCCTTAATGATCCTAGAGGTGTGTAGTTAAAGAGGCCAGTTTGGTGGACAATACCAAAAAACCTAGAGTGATTGTGAAAAGCTCTAACAAGATCTCTTTAAAGTGGGTGGTCAACCAAATGAGAAATGCAATTTAATTTAAATAAATGTATAACGATGCACAGATGGGGTCTGATCAGAAAGACATTTAGAACTGACAGAAGAAAATGCTTCTTCAGACAGCACCTAGTTAACCTGTGGGGTTTATTATTATAAGACATGCAGGGGAACAATGAAGGGAGTTAAAAAAACATCCTTTGTAAACAAAGCCCAGAACATTTGGCATTGTTTAACTTAGCAAGAAGGTGACTGAGGATTAAGGTATATAAAATCCATCACCTGAGCATTCCCAAGGCAACTGGTTGGCCAAGGTGAGAAACAAATTGCTGGACCAAGATGGTTTTTGGTCTTATCCACCAGAGCTAGTCTTACATTCCTTTAAGGTCTGGTGACAACCATGAACTTGGATGGCTTTCAAAGGGGATTGGATAAATTCAGAGAGGACAAGTCTATCAAGGGTTATCATGCTTTGTCCCAGTGTTACCTCTGGTTTGAGGGCAGCATGCCAAATGCCACTTGCAGGGGAGCAGCAGTGGGAAAAGGGCTTATGACCACCTCATTATGATATCTGGTTGGCCAATGTGAGACATAAACTGCTAGACTAAGATGGACCTTGGACTGTTCCATCAAGGCTATTCTTATATCCTGATGTTACATTTTTCTTGCAGACCTTACCTGTAAGTACTGTAATTATAACTGCAGGGCATTTGCATATTTTAAATAAAGCAGACATAGATATTGTTCTCTCTATTTCATCACTCAGAAAAATGGGAAGCCTGGGAATATGCATTCAAAAAGTGGCTTCAGAATTTCTGTTTTTCTGTCATTACAGTTAAAACTTGTATTTACCTGAAAGGAAGACTAACCTTTTCCCAAATAATTGACCTTGAAAATGTGAGGGTCATCTTAGATGCAGTAATGGAAACAGATGAGATCTTTCTATCTAATCTTCCAGGGAACAGAGAGGAGTGGGTGCATGTCTTTTAAACTCAGGAAGATCTTCCTTTCAGATAAATTCAGTACTTCAAATGCTGGAACCAAATTGCCTAAATTAATAATATACACTCAGCTTGCACTGACTCTAATACTTATGCTACTTTTTAACAGCTTTCTCTTGCATTCACATCTGCATCCAAAGCATTTTTAAAGAAAATTGCACAATTATGAAAGAAACACTACATTTTAAATAATCTTATATAACTCTTTCTGAATGCAGTCAAGACTTACATATAGCTAACATCTTCAGAAGATGTTCTAATTAGTGTCTGCTGTCAAGATTATTTAATAGAGCAATAGCTTCCTTTACTCATCATGAGCTGCAAAAGTGCATAACTACATTACATGTATGGGTACTTTCACACGCATAGTACTATTTAAATGATTTCCCCCCGCCCCTGAACTCTTATGCCTGTTTACTTGGGGGGAAAAAAACCCTTCCATTATTAAGCAGCCTATAGAGAGAATTAGTTGTAGTTCTGCATTTTCCCTTTTATAAGGCTCATAGATCAGGTTGTAATTATTTAAACTTCATATATGGCAAACTGAAGCTGAGAACTAGTGCACTGGCTCAAGACCAAACTGAGTCATTGGATTACTGCAAGGGTCTTGCCTCAAATTGAATCCATGAAACTAACATTTCACAACTATCTCAAACATATATTTGGGGAGATGTAAAAAATAGAGTTGGTATTAAGACATTTATTTAAATATGGAAGTTTTTTCACCACAGGATCTCTCAACAGAATGAATGAGAAAGAAGGTAAGGAAAGAGAGTGGGGAGTATGAAGAAAGATATTTGATGGAATGACAAAATGAAAAAAAAAAAAGCTGTGAAACAAGAAAAATACGTGTAAGAGAATGATTGCTGCAAAAAATGAGGAGAAAAATATATAATGTATAAGGGGCATGGAAAATAGATTGATGCAAAGAATGAGTTAAGGAAAGCAAGGCGCAGTTAAGATTTAAAAATGCAGGAAATGTGGAGCAATTTTGATGAGAAAAAAACAGTTTGGAGGAGGGTGAAGAAACAGTGAGTCTCCAACACAATGAATACTGTAGAATTAAAAATTAAAGTGATTTAAATGATTGGGATAAAATTGAAGTGAGGGGATGCTGGAAGGTGTCTTTCAGAGATCCGAACAAAAATGCGTCCTGCATGAAGAGAAGGATGGAAAGGAAGGCCATAAATGTGAGCACCCAAGACAGATCGATGGAAAGGAAATCATAAATGCGGTGAGAATGTTGAAAAATGGTACAGATGGTGTAACTGGAGGAATATGAAAATATGGATGTTGTTTGCTTAGGAAATAGCTCAGTGAATTGTTTAATGGGTGTGAAGGCTGGATATGTGCCTGATGACTGGAAGAATACCATGATTGTTCCCCTACATAAAGGGAAAAGTAGCAAGAGTGAATGGAAAAACTACAGGGAATGGGATAGTTAAGTGTGTCAGGGAAAGGATTTGGCAGAATTCTGATTGAAAGAGTACAAAAGATGACAATGAGCAACATTTGCTTTCCCAGACACACTTAACTATCGCATTCCCTTTAGTTTTTCCATTCATTCTTGCTATTTTTCCCTTTGTGTAGGGGAACAATCATCAGCTGCGTATGCAGCCTTCACACCCGTTAACCAATTCACTGAGCTATTTCCTAAGCAAACAACATCCATATTTTCATATTCCTCCAGTTATACCATCTGTACCATTTTTCAACACTCTCAGTGCATTTATGATTTCCTTTCCATCGATCTGTCTTGGGTGCTCACATTTATGGCCTTCCTTTCCATCCTTCTCTTCATGCAGGACACATTTTTGTTCTTCAACAACTCATTTGAGAAACAGATTAATGTAACATCATTTATTGTCTCTTTGTTGATTGAGAGAAACTTTGGATAAAGCAAACAGGCTTGATTTATAGAATGTTTTGTGTGAATATGGAGTGGAAGGTTGGTTGCTGAATGAGATAAGATGTTCTGGGAGGGAGGGAGAAGAAATTTAAAGCTCATCAAATAGTTCAACATTATCCAGGGAATAAGTCAAGGGTATCCGACGACCCTTCATTTAATGTATGTATGGCTACATACAGTATATGCTTGTGGTGAGGTCTATGGGTGTGCTGGTTGAAGATGTGAATGTCTGTGTATTTTTGCACACAGTTGATGCCATGTTGCTGCCTGAGAAGCTGAATGATTTGCAGGGATTGTTGGATAGATTGTGTGATGCAATGAGAAATATGGTTTTGAAGATATTATACATTTCAAACATAAATCAGTTATGTCTGACAGGGAAAATGGATTGAACAGTTGCAATTTATGCCTAATATGTGAAAAACAAGAGCAGTAGCGGGGGTGGCCATAGGATATGGCCCCAAAAGTCAGGAGGGTGGTTGCAATAACGCAACCCCCATAAAAAATGGGCGGAGCTTCAATTACACTGTTGTGGCTGCTGTTTTCACTTTTTTGATCGTATCCTTTGGACATCCCTGGGAAACAGATATATTTTGTACCTTGGTAAAATGTTTATTAGAGATGAGAAAACAGATGGACAAATTTAAGGGTATTTAAATGCTGCCAGAAATATTGCAAAAATTTCACTGGAGGAATACCTTTTTTAAAAGAAACAAAAATGGTTGTACAAGAATGTGCTTTTGCCCAGTTTGCTTTATGGAAGTAAGATTTTGGTATGTTAGGAAACATAAAGTAAGTTAAATGTAGGGGGGATGAAATACTTAAGAAATGTGTACAGTAAAACAAGAAGAGAGAAGGTCAAGAATGAATGAACAATCAGTGAATATACAGTTCCTATGAGAGGAGGGGACAAAGCGGTCCAGCCACCTTTCCTCTTGGAAGACCCAAAGCCCCAGTAGCCAAAAGGCAGAGTGAGGCAGGATTTCCACATATAGAGAAATAAACCACTTATAAGCTCCACAGAACTGCAAAATTAATTTTTTTTCCTGTGTTTTCAAATCATTGCTCAGCCTTGAACATAGTGGACATTGTGGATGATGGAAGTCTGGATGAAATTCTCTTGTGGAAATGCCCTTAGCTTAGCTGGTAGTTAGCAGTTCCAACTGAGGAAATGATATTTCTTTTTGGGCAAAAAATCTTCCAGACACGCTGTCAAAGACAGTGAAATATACTAATTTCTGTTCTTTGCTACTCAAACATGCTGAGTTTTATTCTGCAAAAATCACAAGGCAAGACCATTGTCCCTGATTTCACATTTCACCTAGTTAGAAGTTCCTTTGTGGTACTTAGAGAACAATACTTGGAGCACACACTTGCTTTAGGAGCCACTTTGGGGCTCCTGTACAAGCTTCTGATGAGTTATAAGCATCTTTTTTTGCTGAGCTATTTCTGGAAAATCTTGTTCAAATCCATCTCAGATAAGACCTTTTTCTCCTTTTCCATTAAATTCTGGGTTTTGGCCATCTGAAGTGAAGTGAGCATCCTTCAATCCATTTACTCCTAGATATTCACCTCCCATGGACCTCCCTAATTGTGAGTTAGGTCACAGCTTCTCAGACTGGGGAAACTCTATGTGAACCTTATGGTAGTTTGGAATAGAGGCAAGGAATATAGAGCTCATGGCTACCTAGATGGTATGAGCTATACATCGACCGCAGACACACCATGGGACATGTCTAAGCCATAATGTGGCTTTGCATAGTCTTGGTATGGCATGACATACTAAATGAGACAAGCTACTGCAGTGTTTCTCAACCTTGGGAACTTTAAGGTGTGTGGACCTCAACTCCCAGAATTCCCCAGCCAGCATGGCTGGCTAGGAAATTCTGGGAGTTGAAGTCCACACATCTTAAAGTTGCCAAGGTTGAGAAACACTGAGTTAGTGGGGGACTGTAAGTTCTAGTCCTGCTTTAGGTATGGGAACCAGCTGGGTAACTTTAGGCCAGCCTACCTCTCTCAGCCCTAAGAAGATTGGCAATAATAATAATAATAATAATAATAATAATAATAATAATAATGGTGTGGCATTTAAACTATGAGTTAGGCAGCATCTCTAAGAAGCTGAGATGATGTCAAAGACCCACACATACGTCATGACCTCCTTGAGCAAATGGCAAACTTATGTAATGACATTATGACATCTGATGCAAGTATATTAATCCGGGGCATTTGTTTGATGATGTCATCACAACCCATGTTGTCTTTTGCACCTTTGTCCCTCCCCTCCCTTCCTTCCCCAGATACCTCTCCATGGTTCATGGCTAACCTGATTGGGCAAAGTTGACTCTGTAAAAAGCCAGCCTAAGCTTAGTATATGTGAGGATTCAGATGATGGCTTGTTCAAACTATAGCTTAACACAATGCAGGTATGTAGCCCATACTGGGAGCCTGTCCTCCCCCCTCAAGAAATGCCTCTGGCATGGAACCTGGTTAGTGATTGGGTTACTGATTAGTTGCAGTGATTGGCAAGCCATTCCTACAGCACGCATGAATTGCAGAACAAACATCAGGAGCCCTGAAACGTTGAACGACTGATCAGTATGCACATTTTCTCCTCTTTGTTATTGATTTATTTCAATGCCTTTCCTCCAAAGAGCGTGAGGGAGCTTATAACATAATTTTAGCACCGAAACACAGAATGCAAAATCTAAAATAATTGCACGCAGAAAGTGCCCTCATTTTTAATCTGCAGTGCCCCCCAACAACGTTCTATAATGATTACATTTTTGTACATTGAAGCAACTTTGAATAAACAAGATTAGAAGTGCATTAATAATTATGTTATGGGGGAGGGAATTCATTAAGGAAGACTGGCAGATGTAAGCAGTCAATACCATACTGAGTTCGACTCTCGCTAACCTTCATGTGTTCATGCACGTTGTGCAAGCAAGTGCGGGTGCATGAATATTCAACCAAATTGCTGGATCTCCTTTCACTTGCGTTGTGTTAGTTGTTTTGGCTTCCCTGAAAATTTGGAAGCATCACTGCATTACTCCCGCCGCCCACTTCCCATCCGTTACTGTCTAATTAGAAAAGTGCAAATTAAATCAAATTTCAATCTGGGATGGGTCCAAATTTCAGACGTTGAACTGTGAAAGGAAGGCTGTCTGAAGTGCTCTCTGGGCACATATGCCGTTTCTCCCCGTGAGGCTCAGCAAGCGCGCAGGGATCCAATCTGTGGCTATTTACTCTCTGCCAGGATATTGTTGCTGTTGTGCTTCTGAAACTGACAGTGCAAAGCACCTATTCGCTCTCAGTCAAGGGAGCTCAGATCTGAGTTCTTATTGTTCAGTGGTTAAGAACATGCTTTTTAAAGAAAGCAAACATATTCTCCCATGCAGCCATGGAAGCCAAGTTCATTTATCCTTAACAAGCTGCACGTATCGGTAACGTGAGTTTAATTAGCGCTGAATCTTAATGGACAGGGGTCACAGGTCATGCACATACTTTCCACGCAGAAGGTTCCAAATTGGATTCCCAGTAATGCCAGTTATAAAAAGATGTGGAGCAACAAGAAGATAGAGAATTCAGGCAGAAGTTCCTGAAGGAAAGGGTAAAGGGCCACCGGATGTATTTCCTTAACACATGCAACTAGCTTCCCCCAATTTATTGCATTCCAGATTCTGTCTGGGAATTCTGTCTTCGAGAGCAATCACCACGTTAGTTTTAAATTGAAGGCATCCTGCAAGAAGACCAACTTTCCATGAGTTTTCTCACGAGAACTCTTGAGGGTGCGTGATGCTTAAGAAGGGAGACCATAGTTTAATGAGGTTCAGATGATGTAATTTTAATTTTTCCACCTGGAAGTTTTATTTTTTTAAAAAATATGTCATTAGGGTAAATGACTGAGAGTCTCATGAGTGTGGGGGGAAATTACTCTGAGTTGAAAGGAACAAAGCCTGTGATTTGTGTGTTATACATGACTGCGCGCTGTCTCCTCCAGTAAACACTGTATGTTCACTACTATGGCACACACAGGGGCTGAGTTTATTTGTAGCAGTACCACATCAGGCCCCTAGATGGCAGCAGATATGGAAACCAGAAGTATCTGCTGCCCCCTTGTGGTCGTTCTGGGGCGTGCACCCCACATCTGATGGGTGTGGTGTAAATGCCATTTGTGATCTACTTCAGTTGCTCTTTGTCAGCTCATCCTGCCTGATGTCTCCAAAATGTGTCTGACTACAAGCTTCACTCAGCAGAGCTGTGCTGCCTGGGAATGATGGGAGGTGTAATCCAACTTACCTAGAAATCACCCAGTTGGGGGCAGCTAGTCCAGATGTTCACAGCCCCCCCAATGGGGTTGAAGTTAGTACATCCAGTGTCTTACAATTGTCATTGACTACCTCACACTAGTAATACTCAGTTATTTTCCAATTTAATTCACTAACATTTGTCAAAATACTGAGATTCTCTTCAGAGGGATGGTTCTATAGCACCAAAGCACATTATTATCTGCAAAGAAAGGCAGGTAGAAAAATAGTATTTTGTAGCAGAGAGCCTACTCAGATAACCACTGGGCACTTTTCATTAATATCGGGTGACAGATGCAGTTTACAGAGATGTCTATTGCCTTCACTCTCTCACGCAACTTTATCTTTTTCTTCGTCCAAACAGCATAATGGCTGGAACTTTGCCCCTGCATCACTCACATCTATCAATTCTTTGCTGGGTGGGAAAACATATCATCTACTTATTGTAACTATATTAAGGGACTTGCCAGAATGTGGCAAAGAGATGCAGGGATAATGCAGTTAGACATCTGATAGAATGGACTGGGCTCTTCGTGCACACACACACACACACACACACACAAAGAGAGATTAAAAATAGCCACCTGCTTATTTTGCAGAACGGGTTCCAGTCTTGCGATAGAAAAGCAAAAAGCAAAATCCAGCTTCTGCCGGCTGGTGCCTTTTCCCAACCAGAACAACTTTGAAAGCAGCGGAGTTTGCCCTCTAGAATAGGCCATGCTGAGTGGAGAATTCCAGAGTTAAAGTCTACACATCTGAAAGGTGTTCACGTTGGAGAAAGAAGGCCTATAGGATATCCTGCACCGACTTCTTTCTGGATTCCAACAATCCACCCATCATTTCATGCTTCATTTCAGCTGTACCTTTTGTTTTTGGCTTGGTAAGTGGGTAAGAAGCCTTAAGCTCCCCCTGCCATCACAGAAGAAATACAGGCAGAACTTCAATTGCACCATCATGGCCACCATTTTGATTTTTTTTTTTTCCCACCATACCCTGGGAACACTCCTGCTGATGGGCGACAGTTGAATACATTTCCCCTCTTCAGAAAATGTTCCACAGAGGCAGGAGCAACATCAATGTCAGGAAGCAGAAAGGAAGGCAGAGGAATCCTAGTAGGAAAAACTTGCCATTGAAGCTGCTGGTACAGGACACAGCACAGCAAACCCCAAAGTTTCACGTGGCCTGGAGCGAATCCTGTTCATATGTGATTCTAAATGCCCCAAAATCAGAAGGAAAGTGTAAGGGGGCTAAAAGTAACTCCTGTATGAATCCTGCTGGGAATGAATTCTGAAATTATCCTGCAGAAAATCCATGGAACAGCCAACAGTGTCTGGAACCAAGCTTGGCCAGTGTTTGATGATGGGTGATGGTTGGGGGTTGAATTTATCTTCCAAACTTACAACGTGGTTGAGAAACAACAACTCCTCTTCCTTCTTCTCTCTTAAAAGTTCTGTGGTCGGATGGTTGACCTCTTAAAAACTTAAATGAGGAAGGAGAAAGGAATCTGCCATCTATGGGTACAATCTCCACTCAACTATTCTTGCAATGCTGGGACCTGCAAATGAGATGCTTGGGCCATGGCCGGTCCATCTCTGGTCTACCTCAAAGCACAGCAAAGCAAGCTTCCTTGCTTCCCTACAGAAACAATCTTTTTGAACCAGAAAGAAGGAACGGGACTCTCTAGAGCAGTGCTGTCCAAACTTGGCCACTTTAAGATGAGTGGACTTCAACTCCCAGAATTCCCCAGCCAGCATGAATTCTGGGAGTTGAAGTCCACTCATCTTAAAGTGGCCAAGTTTGGACAATGCTCTAGACAAAAGGAATCTTTTATAGAACTTTGCAGGCTGAAGTGGAAAACATTAAAACTGCTATCAATAAGAGAAAGAACAGACGTTTACCCAGATCATCAACGGAAGGCAAAGAAGCATTGGAGCACGCAAGGCTCTTAAGGCCTGCATCTTACAATAGTTGACAGATGTAAAGCATTGTCATTATGCAGCGCTGCAGAACTGAACAGCTCCTTTCACCAGCACATCCTTGTTTTTTGCTGGTGGTTCCTCAAATGCATCTTTTCCCAAGAGAATTTGGCAATGCTGAAGTAGAAATTGCCACTTGACTTACTATAGCCAGAAATTACATGGACCTGTCCCACTCGATCCGGCAGGAAGGGTATGTTACGGACCCTGTCGACCAAAGAATTTCGACTGGGGGGGTCCAGAAGGAGAGCCTTTTCTGCTGTGGCTCCCACCCTCTGGAACATCTTGCCCCCTGAGGTGAGATTGGCCCCCACTCTATTGGCCTCCCAAAAGGGTGTTAAAACTTGCCTTTGCCAACTTGCATGGGGACCCAATGAGGGTTTGCAGTACCAAGTTGGTAACTTGGTAACTTTTTAGTTGGTAACTAAAAAGGCTGTCTCCACCTTTTTAGTTTGAATGTTTTTAGTTTTTAGCTTCAACTTTTTTAGCTTTGTATATTTTTGTAAAGATTTTATAGTTCTTTTTATTTGTAAGCCACCTAGGGTCCCTTATACACTGAGATGGGCGGTGTGTAAATTTGATAGATAGATAGATAGATAGATAGATAGATAGATAGATAGATAGATAGATAGATGGATTGAACCACACAAGGCTCCATGGAAGTAGGCAAGCAAGAAAGAAGGACAGAGATTATGCCATTGTTCTTGAATCCAAACCTTCTGATGTACAATCAAAGCTTGCAAACTTTCTCTTCCCTGACTCTCAAGAGTTACAAGACCCAGGGCCCTTAACTGATCCCTAAAGTTCCTTCACCATGCTCTAACAACACCCCACCATGCTGTCAGCAAAGCCAAGTTGGCATTTACACTTCATCCTGTTTTGTTTGGTTCTCTTCCAGGGGTGGAAATACAGCCAGGACCTTACAAAAGCCTTCGCCACTCCAGAGATGCCTAATCAGACTCAAGGATCTTGTTGAAGACCTCAGCAATAGAGGGCACTGGTGATATTGTGAAGACCTCTGCCACCAACAGATCCAAGAGGAGATCAGAAGGACAGGATGGTTATGAAGACCTCACATCTTGCAAACTTTCTAAAGCAGTTGTAGGAAGATTCAGATTTTGGCCAGGTTCTTCTCTATCTGACTGGCCATTGTGGTCACTGCCTGCCACTGGCTTGCTGTAGGCACTCGGGAATTTGACTGGGTGCCCAAGGTAGCACATGTTTGTGAGTTTTCTGGCCATGAGTCCCGTAAAATGAACTAACTAGGCCAAATAACTTTAAAAAGGGAGTAAGGAAAAGTAGAGAAAGTTTGGAGATCTCAAGTGAAGAAGTCCTGGGTGGGTGTTGCAGCTCACAGGTTGTGTGAAAGCAGCACGAAGGCTGGGGCTGAAGTCAAAAGCAACAGCAGAACATTCATCCCTGCCCCTGGATCAAACAGGATAAACCCATTCTACGATGGAACGGCCTGCCTTTGGTGTAGGAAAGTACGGCAATGTAGTTTACACCAGATCTTAACCCAACTCTGCATGCACATTTGTATGTACACTTATCTTTATATTATATTTTAAGGATTTCTTTTTCTTAAAAGAGCCAGAGCAGATCAACAGAGGCCAGATCACTCAATCCATCATGAACTAAAGCAGCAGAAGTTCCTTCAGTTGCTGATAAAAAGAAAAGATAGGGGAGATAAACTCAAGTGTGTGTGGCGTTATTGCTCTCTCGCTATTTTAGACCAAGGAGGGACAATTTTTCAAGAGGTAAGAGCCGTGCTTGGCCTGGGAGAAAACGTGTGGGGACCAAGGACAACTCTCAATGCGATTAATCTAGCTGCAGTTAGAAATGGAGATTAACTGCGCTTCATTTCTCTTCAGATATTAAAAACTTCCCCCTTCTATTTTATTAAAAAGTTATAATTTAGCAGCAATTTTGGGGGGAGATCTGATGCTGGCAGACAAGGCAGAGATATAAGGGGCTCCAAGCCACAGGTGGGCCAACCACAGCCGAGACTTTGTACATTGTGCCTCTCCAACATGTTTTTGAGTTATGTGTCAAATTTCCTCTCCACCCTTAGCTTCCTGCTTTTTACAGAGATTCAAGTTTTGATTCTCATGAAATCACTGATTAGACTCCTTGTCCATCAATAAAAGCCAGTGATCCTGACTCAATTTGTCCTTGAGTGTCCTTCCTTCCTTCCTTCCTTCCTTCCTTCCTTCCTTCCTTCCTTCCTTCCTTCCTTCCTTCCTTCCTTCCTTCCTTCCTTCCTTCCTTCCTTCCTTCCGTTTTAAATCACCCAACAGACAAAACTGGGCAGTTTGCAACAAAACACCCTAAAAAATACAATTCAAATTAAAACATATACAATCAAATCAAATCAAATGCAGGATGAAGGCACAGATAAATAGATAGCAGCTAGGCAGACTTTCAAAATCTAAAACAATGCAAATTCAAATGTGATTAGAATACAGTTAAAAACTGATTAAGAAGTTGGGGAAAAGAGTGTCTTCCTTAGGCACTGAGAAAATGCTGATGTGAGTGTCAGTTGAGTCTTTGTGGGAAGGGCATTCCATAAATGGTGTCACCACTGAAAAAACTCTTTTCCTCTTTCTATCGGTTCACACGATCCTCCGAGCCAACAACCCCAGTCTGATGTCCTGCAAATGTGTTCGACTACAAAGTGTGTCAACAATCGGACCCCCACCCAAACCTGGGGAAAATTATTCTGAATCCTTGGCAGTCATTCATTGTGGATCTCCCCACTCCCCGTTTCATCCTGAGCTACTATTTATTGTGTATTGCTGTGGATGAAGTGTAGGGTATAAATGCTTGTGGACCTCAGCAAAAATCAGCTTTTGGTATTTTACTAGGGTGACCTTCAACATTTTGCTCAAAAAACTTTATGAGTGGCATGCAAATTGGACTTTCCTGCCTAACATAGTCATGGCCCTGATGGAGGGAATCAGGAACCCATTTTTTTCCTACCTCTCTGTAGGTGTCACCGGGAAGTTCACAAGGCAAGAAGAGGATAAACATCAATATCAAAGAAACCACCAACCCCATCATTTGTCCTCACAACTGATATTCATAGGTACCGTCCCCCTCCATATAGAGGTTCCCATTTCAGAAACATGGATAATAATATCATGATATGTTCTCCCTTAAATTTGCTAAATCTTCTTTTTTTCAACCAGCTAGCCTAGAGAATTGACTGGCCCACTATGCAATGTTGATGATAACCATCTGACCATCATAAGATTTGTTCTGATAGAGCAAACAATCTAAGGCAGCATTCCTTCAACAAAAACAGCCAGGCATTAAGTTTTAGAGAAGCATATGTAGAGAATCACAAAGGTTTCCTTGGAGGGATATGTAGCGCAGTTCACAAAACACGATTTAAGCCTGGGAGAGGAAGAGAATGTTAGAAAGAAACTCAAGATTACCCCGCCTTGACTCTCTTTCATATAAGAGGGAGGAAGAAAAGTGCTGTCCGGCTTTCAAGATTCTGTTACTACAGCCTACATCGATAAAGCAGAGCTCCAGTATTCCTTGTGGAGTCAGTTTCATGACCTGGCCTGCCTTGAAGGACTAAGAGCATACGAGCAGAGACATTTCCCCTATTGTCTTTTTCCATAGCTGAGCTCCCCTTGGCTGTGCTGCCCATCACACAGCTTTCAACCAATTAGGGGCCTTCGCAAGAGGCTGGGCGGGCCCATGGTGAGCCAAAATGACCTCACAAGCCTGATCATGCACACCAAACATCATTTGTCCCCTTGCAGATGCCTGTGGGGGCCTACCACATGGGTTGGACTATGGAACCCATTTTACAACCTAGCAAATTTTTTCTAGTGCTGGAATTGATTTATCTTAGCTTCTCTCCTAACTGCATGTTCCCAAACCCTCAGGTGGTGATAAGGACTCCTTCTGAGCAAGTGTGAACAATTGTATCAAAAGCCTTCTAGAACAGCATTAAAACCCAGATGGGGAGTAGGTACTTACCTGTTGGAAGTATCTAAGAATAATCCATCAAATGATGCTTGAAGTATGCAGTCCTACCCTGGGTATGTTCTACTTCCACTTTACCTGTTGAGAAAAGAATACCTTAATAAACACCATAAAGGGGAACATGGTCTTTCTTCTTGTGACATACGGAATAACAATTACACAACCAGAAAGCAATGATAATTCTGAAAAATTATCCAAGCATTGGAAATAATTGTTGATACATCAAGAATCTAGCAAGACAGGGTGGTTGGGTGGGTGGGGTCAAAAAAGTCAAGATGGCAGCTGTAACTGCATGACCAAAACCCCACCCCTTGCATTGCAATTGTTGACCCCCCCCCCCATCTCCTGTAGATTGCAAGGATACAATTTGGATTCCATTTTATGTTAATCAAAGCCTAGATATCGGTGGATGAATAAACAAGAAATTAATGAACACACATACATACAAATCTAGATTTTTAAAAAATATTCAGAATACTGGGTGCTTTCTTGGGAACTTCAGTGCTGACTACCTGCTTTGATACATTCCACCTGTTGGGTTTGCATATGGAAATAGTTTATAAACATATTATCACAATGCTTAATATTGATTGTAAAAGTCGAATGGATTTTTATTTCCCTTATTCTTAGAAGCATAAACATAAGGCTTCTTTTCTCCACATTGATTGGGAAAAGCAAAACAATCTTTACATGACTCATGTAACTGAGAGAAAGAAATGCTGATTTAAAACTCCTTTTTTTTAAAGGTTGGAAAAGGCAAAACGATCTTTACATGATTCATTTAACTGAGAGCAATTCTGACTCAACTGCTGATTTAAAAAAAAAGTTCAGAGAAGCTGATATTTAGGCTGAGTTCACACAACATCATACTATGTTTTTAAAATCATGGTGTGTTGAATAAAACACAAATGGGTAAGTTTGTGGGCTGCACTAACCCAGAGAATTTTACTGCAACACTCTAAAATAAGTGATTTTGTGTGCCTCCTGGAATAAAACTAATGATTTCGTTGGGATTAGAGCTGGGCAAGAAATAAATATATGACTCACTAAAACAACCTTTCTCAACTTTTTAGCCTGGAGGAGCCCTTGAAATAATTTTCAGATCGCAGGGAACTCCTGCATAAAAATGGCAAAATAAACAAAAACTTCACAAGCAATGCACTTCTACACAACCCACGTTTTACAACATTTACAATGAGAGCAAAGCAACTGAATCATGCCATGGAAAAATTCCCGTCACTGTGCTAGCTTTGCACGGCACGTAAAGCTAAAAAACCTCTCCCTCTCCTGGGGAACCCCAGCTGAAAAAGGCTGCATTCAGAAGGACGTAACTTTAATCATATGTTCTTGATTGAAGCTTTGCTTTATCAGCATATTGGTAAATTGGATCTCTCTTACCGCCCAGCAAAACCTTTTCCATTAGGATAGGCTAAGAATGTAAAAGGATGGATAACAATACAGAACTTCTCCAATACATCCTGTTCTACGAACACACCAAATGCTGCAGATCCACCATGTTGGAAATCACCATCAGCCAGCTGGAAGCTCTCTCTCTGTGATGGGGGATGATGGCTTTGACAGACAGCTAGACCTGGAGTTTTTGCCATCTCTGGAAATGTGGTTGGGTTATGCTCTGTTTTGCCTGGATAATCCTGATCTGCTTCTAAAAAAACAATGGTCTCTTCCTAAGTTCCTTATGATCCCACCAGACTGACAATTCAGTTTGACACCTACACTCCCAGGATCACAACCCTGAGTTTCATGCACCAAGCCATAAAATCATCATCATCGTCATCATCATCAATATATATATGCTGCCTGACTCCCAGGGGCTCTGGATAGTTAGAAACCTGGTTAGAAACTTCAAGGGTTGAGTTCACAATGGAATCCTAGATCTGGAAGGGGCCGTTTGGCCCCATAACTGATCCAAATTAAAGCAACCCTGACAGATGATTGCTTGCACACATCCAATGAAGGGGAATCCACCACTTCCTTAGGTAACTGGTTCCCTGCTGAGTAGACCTTACTGTTACACTTTCTTCTTTACGTACAATTGGAATTTTCCTTCCTTTTACCTGAACCCATGATTCTCTGTCTTGCCCTCGGGAACAACAGACAGCAAATCCTAATCTGTTCTATGTGACATCTCTGAAGAGGGCTACCAGCCTCCTGGTCTGAAGGCTAAACATCTCCAGCTCCTTCAGTGTCCTTCAATGTCTCCTCCACAGAAGGAGGAGCGCCTTCTCTGCTGTTGCGCTCACCCTTTGGAACATTCTCCCCCCAGAGATGCGGTGGGCCCCTACCCTCCCGGCCTTCCAGAAAGGATTGAAGACCTGACTCTGCCAGCTTGGGTGGGGGATAACAACTCTACCCAATCCTGGGGGCGGCTGGCGCCTTGATGATGCTCCCTGAGCGATCGCCAATTATTTTGGATCTATTTATTTTCTATTTATTATTGTAATTTTGTAAGTTTAACTGATTTTAATTGTTTTGCAAACCACCCAGAGTCGTTTAACGAGATGGGCGGTTACAAATTTGATAAATAAGTTAACTAACTAACTAACTAATTAACTTAATGTCTAGTCTCCAGATCATCCTCAGTGCCTTTCTCTGAGCTTAAAATGCTGCATCCAGAGCTGCAGATTCATACTTGACAAGGTGAAGTGTGACCAAAGCAGAATAAAGTGAAATGATTATTTCCGGGAATTTACATTACAAGTAGTCCTCACTTAATGACCATTCATTTAACAACCATTTGAAGTTATAACAGTGCAAAGAAAAGTGACTTATGACTGGTGCCTCAAGTTACAACTGTCACAGCACCCCTGTGGTCACGTGATTGCAATCTGGGCGCTTGGCAACCTGTTTGCACTTACGAGGGTTGCAGCGTCCTGGGGTCATGAAATAGCCATCTGCGTCCTTCCCAGCTAGCTTCCGGCAAGCAAAATCAATGGGGAACTGCATGATTCATTTAACGACCATGTGATTCACTTAATGACCACCACAAAAAGGTCATAAAATCAGATCCGGTCACTTGATGATTCACTTAATGACCGCATTGCTTAGCAACCTAAATTCCAGTCACAACTGTAGGTGCTAAGCAAAGGACTATCTGAACTGCAATGTACTCTACATGGGGCTGCCTTTCAAAACCACCCAGAGGTTCCAGTTGGCGCAGAATGCAATGACCCGGGTGCTCACAGGACTCACTGGTGGGCACTTATTTTGCAGCTCCTGGATTGGCTTATCAACTTCGGAGGGGAATTGAAAGTGTTGGTACCATTCTGGAAGTGGTTAGGTGCCTGGTTATCTGCAAGGCTGCATTTCCCACTCCAGCTGGCCCAACCATTCGGTTCATGCTGGGAGAAGCAGTTGCTGGAATGACCTCCCGTTGGAGGTTCATCTATCTCCAACATTGACTTCTGGAAAAAGCTGAAGATGGAGCTTTTCCCTTGGGGACCTGATGCCATACATCCTCTTTGGGTTTTATCTATCTGATTCTTCTGTTTTTAATACTTTATTTTTTAAATTTATTTTTATTTATTTTTATTTTATTTCCGTACCCCATTAGGCACCAAAAGTGTTGGGACTGGAGCGACCAAAATCTGATATACAAACAGACCATCAGCATTTGGAATGATGCTCTTCAACCCACCCCAATGGAATGGTGGTATTTCTGTCTGGTATCAATCCCCGTTTACTTTTAAAAGCTATCGCTAAGTTATTTATTTAACTATAGAGAGCTGTCAACTTTTTACCCTGAGAAAACTTCTCTGCCTGCAAACTCTTTTTAACAGATAGAAATCTGGGAGAGACAGCATCTTTATAGCCAGCAAAACTTCAGGAGCTGTTAAGATTCTGGTCTGACTTGCAACTTTGAAAATCATAGGACATCAGTCAGTGGAGGAAAAAGAAAATAAAGAAAAAACACCTTTAGAGGACAGGTTGTGTCCCTGGTTTTAACCTCTAGAGCAGTGTTTCTCAACCTTGGCCACTTTAAGATATGCGGACTTCAACTCCCAGAATTCCCCAGCCAGCCATGCTGGCTGGGGAATTCTGGGAGTTGAAGTCCGCACATCTTAAAGTTGCTAAGGTTGAGAAACACTGCTCTAGAGGTTAAGTGCTATAGCCAAAACTAGATCTCTTTCAGAAAGCACCATAAATAAACATGAATAACAACAAAATTGATTCCAAATCTACTCCCAGTGTAATTTGCACCATACCGGATACAATATAATTAGCAAATGTATGGCAATAATACATATTTGGCAGAACAACCAGGGTCTCCTAACAAGGTGGGAAGAAACTGATACTATAAACCAAGCTTGCATCCTCATCCTCATCCTCTCAGTTATTTGAAAGCACAGGAAGTACCCACGTCGTGCAAATATTTCACCAAGAAAAGAGTTGAAAACTGAGGCTTTTTGACTCAACGCCCAATGTAAATCTTTCACAGAGGCACACAAATTCTGCATTTGCATTGTTACAATTAACACTCTTCCAAGTAGAAAGCATCCAGCAATATTAATTACAGGAACTGCGAGATTCAAATAGTCATAAATCATTAGACAATGTAATGCAAACTCTTTGAAGCCTTATCAAAAACCAATTTTGCATGGCTCTGGAACATCTTCGGGCCCGCTATGCCTTTCTACCTCATTTATATGGCATCTGTTATTGGAACAGCCCTAACCTGAGCTTGACTGAGATGCACCAAAAAACTCAACCAGTAGACAAAAGAGATTATTTTTTCTAAGAGTTACTTTGGTATAACAAAGTTGACTTGGAGAAGGAGAAGACTGGTAACAGATGAACCCAATTTGGACAAGTGATAAAGCTGGATTTCCGGAGCCTGGATTAATAAAACTGCAATATGTAGATATCTAGCTAAGCCTAGATCAACCTATATCATGGCTTCACCTATTGTGAAAAACAAACACTGTCACTTGCAATTTAACTATGGTCTTACTACATGGATTCAACTGCATTCAATAATATGGTTTAGCGGTGCAACTCACCTGGGGCGTTTTTCTGACCCCTCCTTTAATACAAAGTACGGTAGTCCCCGGTTTAAGAATGAGTTCCATTCATTCCCAAGATCTGTTCTTAAGTTGAATTTGTAAGTAACCCAGAATACTATTATTGTATAAGTATATTGTGTAATGAACTCGAACCATTGTGTATTTAACTCCAATTTTGCTACAATAGGCTCCGTGCTTAACTATGGGTTGTCCTTAAACTGGGTGTACAAGTCTGGGTGGGTCGCAGCTGCCATCTTGATTTTTTTGACCCCCTTCTTCAGTATTCCATGCTTTCTCTTCCAGAATAAGCAACCACAGGCTATTCTCTAGCTCAGTGTTGTCCAAACTTGGCCACTTTAAGATGAGTGGACTTCAACTCCCAGAATTCCCCAGACAGCCATGCTGGCTGGGGAATTCTGGGAGTTGAAGTCCACTCATCTTAAAGTGGCCAAGTTTGGACAACACTGCTCTAGCTGAATTTTCCCCATCATGATTCTGTGCAAATAGCCTGTGATCCAACTGCCATGAATGGCTAACCAAGGATAGGATGGAGCTTTCCAGATCCAAAGCAGGAAAGATGCTTCAAAGGGGCAGGTTTGCACTTGTGGAACCTGTCAGAGCCCCTTAAAAGAATTAAGTTGTTTTAAGATCATACTAACCACATTAAAAGTTTCTTAAAACTCAAGTCCATGGATTTTGTAATGGAGGGAACTTCAGTTTCTGTCCAGGTACCTATTGCCTATATACTATCAGTTCTTCAAAGTAGGCTAGGTCAGGAAACAGTCCACAAGAAATACTAGAACGCTACTTTATTGATCTAGACCAGTGTTTCTCAACCTTGGCAACTTTAAGATGTGTGGACTTCAACTCCCAGAATTCCCCAGCCAGCATGTGTCCAAGTGTCTCTAACAACGCCAAAGAGAATCTTGGGTACATTTTAAAATGGAATAAGCGAGGGGGGGGGGGGCGCATTTGCCTGTTTCAGTGCAAAAAAAAAAGTAAGTCAATAAATCAGGTGCAGCATGTTGTTGTGAAGAGAAATATGTGATACCATAAAAGTCACCTCTCCACTTTAAGGACCTCTGCTGAGAATGCTTTGTCAGTTGAAGGCTAGAAGGTGTGCTGAGGCCAGCATACCTGCCCAGGAGAAGAAGACAACTCACTGGGTCTTCTGCAGAGCTTCATCACTGCAAAAGTCTTCTGTACCTCTTTGTTACCCTCCGGTGGATATCCAGAGTTTTGCATCCCATGGTTTTTTTTTATGACAGTGGTACTGCAGCTAAGCAAGAAATTAATCAGTTCAGCTAACCATGGCATAGGAACACACCATTCTTGTGTGTTAAATCAAAAAGACATGGGTTCCTACCACTGGCATCTTTAGTGTGGCCAACCTGGGGTCATGGGATGAAATGTGTTATGATGTAAACTCCACCCTTTACATACTTGCATGTGACATCATTCTGCAGGTACAAAAGGGCAGGGCTTGCATGTGCATGTCATGATTTCATCATTTTGATATCATCCTATATAGGAACGGATACCTACGGCTCCAGTCTTCCTCACCACAGCCAAATCAGTGTGCTGCATTAAATCATGATTTTTTAAAACATTCCATTTTGAATAGCCAACAATAGCCTGAGTTCACAACGTTAAGCTCTAAACCATGATTTACAAACCATAGAAGCCAGGTCCATACAGCATTCTAAGCCAAACAAAACTAACCACAATGTAATTTAGTGAAGTAGGTAAACCCAGCTATCATAGTCAGCCGGACGCATCTGCAGCAAGTCAAAAAAGTCAAGCTAGCAGCTGTGACACATGTTAAAAAGGGGTGGGGCTTCAATCATGTGGTCATGGCTGCCATCTTGAATGTTTTTATAATCCCGCTGTGGGATGTCCTTGCTCTCAGCCTAACATAGAGTTGTGAAGTTGCCACGGTGAGTAGTAAACCATGAGCTTTATAGATGAAGCCACCAATAATGCAATTATTATTAAAATAAATAAATACACCAGTAGATTTACTGATAGAAACTTCTAGATTACAGTTTCTCAACCTCAGCAACTTTAAGATGTGTGGACTTCAACTCCCAGAATTCCCCAACCAGCATGCTGGGAGTTGAAGTCCACACATCTTAAAGTCGCTGAGGTTGAGAAACTGTTCTAGAGACAGGCTACAAAGAGCTATGCATTGTAATGATGTTTTTTACAGACTTAGACTTCATCTCCCATACTTCAAAAAAGATCTGCCAGCTAGAACCTTCCTTCTATTTAAACTCCTCTAGGCACTAACTCTACCGCGCTGTATAAACAACATTAACGCTTGACTTTAAATAATGAAATGGGGGGTGGGACTGCTTAATGTATCTCGAGGAGATCTGAAAGCTAATGCTCTAATCCTCAACAAATTGACAGGATCTTTATTCTGGGAGATGCAAATCGAATAAAAGCAAACCAGTCCTTTCTTGATTCCCCCTTAAAGCTAGCTCCCATCCTCTGCAAATTAATTTCCCTACAGGGGAAAAGTAAAGGAGGAAGAAGGAAAAAAAAAAAATTAAAAAAAGGAGGAAGGAAATCCACATTACTGTATCTTGCCAATTCTGGATCAAAAGTCCATCCAAGATTTCTTTTTGACCTGAGCCAATTAGACCCCTCCTGTGTTAGAAGTTCCAGCTGCCAGACCACTATTTCGTTTTTCTCTCTCTTCTTTTGCATTAAATTTCTCTCGGCAATGTTTAAACCCTTTGATCTCCCTTATCTCAACGGAGGGATTTGAAAGCCTATTTGCGGGACAAGCTCAACCCTTTCTTATCTAACTTGAAACTTTGGCTCCCCCCCTCTTTTTTTGGCTGGTTGTCTTTTGAAAGCGCCTCCTTCGCTCGAACACACAAACTCACGTGTTTTGCTTCCTCTCTTTGGTGGTGGAACAAGATGGATTTCACCCAGTACTTCAAAGCAGCAAAGGAGAGATAATACCGCTCCATATTGTCTTAATATCTGGCACACGCTTGCCAATTTTTTTATTGGATCCAACCCTCTGAAGGTGCTGGCGTATAGACCCGTTTTATGAAACAGAAATGAAGGGAAATGATTTTGGCCAGTTTCCAGAGTAGGAGGAAAGGGTCTCTGCTTTGAGTCAGGCTGAAAACATGGTATGGATCTCATTTTGGAAAGATAATTTTTTGGTCTGCTTTTCCGTTCCACGTGTGCAGTTCATGCTGAAGCATGAGATGGAAAGTCAGGGTGAATGCCCCCAAATACCACCTTATTTTTGCCTCCAAAATCCAATTTATTTTCCAAAAAGTGATGGAAACTCTAGGAAAACTAACCCTAACCTAACTAGATAAAGTTGTCTCATTTAGTAGAGCAGGATTCCCAGCAATGGGGCACTTACCAAGTTGATTTTTATTATCTAGGTAGAACAGCTAAAATTCTACCATGTTTTATTAACATAAAGCTTGTCTACCTGGTTTCCTTTCTGTCTTCCATCAACTCAGGGAGAGGCTGTGTTAATGGGACAAACTTTGCCCGGAACAATTAACAGGCACAAATTTGATATCAGGGCTCAAAATTGGGACAATGTAATATCAGAGCATTTCAACCTCCTAAGACGCTCTGTCGCAGACCTCCATGGTGGAAGAAAATAAGACTTTCACAGCACCATCCAGGGAGAATTGCTGAACTCCCAAACTTCAGAAGGTTTCAAGCTATCTCCAAATATCTCCACAAACACAATGGGGTTTTAACACACTAAACTGTTATTTGATAGGGACTTGTGGTCCATCTCACACTTAACCTACATCTGCATAACCATCTTGTCTTTCCCCCACCCTGCCTCATGCCAATTTAAATCCTCCATCAGTCTAGCCCAGTGTTTCTCAACCTTGGCAACTTGAAGATGTGTGGACTTCAGCTCCCAGAATTCCCTGGCTGGCTGGGGAATTCTGGGAGCTGAAGTCCACACATCTTCAAGTTGCCAAGGTTGAGAAATACTGGGCTAGCCACTCTGTATCTGATAAAGTGAGCTTCAGCTCACAAAACTGATGCCTTTTAATAAAATGTATTTGAAAAGGAACTACTAGACTCCTTCTGATTCTTTTTCTAAAGGATATGTGCATCTTAGGAAAGATGGAACTAGTTTTGACTAACTAGTGGAATGTACCTTTTCCGGGATGGAGAAATTACAAACCACGACTTTCTTCCTCCTGGAAAGTTTCATTATAATAACCGATCACAACTCCCAATATGTTAATCCCTGATTTTCACGACCGGAGGCAATCCATCATTCCATCTTTCAGTGCCATGTATTATAGCTATGGTGCCCAGACACAATTTTGTCTTTTTTGTTTAGATTTTTTATCCCTTTATTATTTTTATAACTAATTCAAGGTGGCGAACATACCTCATATGCCCTCCTCCTCCTATTTTCCCCACAACAACAACCCTGAGAGGTGGGTTGGGCTGAGAGAGAAGGACAGGCCCAAAGTCACCCAGCTGGCTTTCGTGCCTAAGGCAGGACCAGAACTCACAGTCTCCTGCTTTCTAGCCTGGGGCCTTCCCCACTAGACCAAACGGGCTTTCCTCCTGTTTCCCCCCCCCATAACCTCAAAAGAATAATTGAAACTCAGAAGTCTGCAACAGCATTGCCCATCTTAAGGTTGCCTAATAAATATATTGCCTTCATGGATGCTTGGATTTTTCAGCATACAGTATCTATTATTGCTTTTAGCGGTGGTCATAATTTGCAATTTATAAAGAAAAGCCAAACCAAATATCTACTTCATCAAAGCATGGATTATTTCTTATGCTTTGCAACTTGGAAAAAAACACACACACCATGTTTGACTCTGACATGACAGGAACAGTCTGAATTCTTGGGAGAAATGGTAAAATAATGATTATATAATCTTGGAAGAAGAAATCTACATTGGATTTGCAACAATGAATTGCTGAGATGTCTTTTTTCTTGACCTTCTGAATTAGCAATTTATGTCATCTCCTTTTGAGAAAAGGAGAAGGGAGTAGGTTTTTTGAGCAATTAGGTCAATCTTTTCAGAATAGTTCTGTTTATAATCTGTTTTTTTCCCAAGCCTTCCCTATCCCCATCCCAATTTTTATGATGATAATGATGAATTTTGAAGTTATATTATTTCATTCATATGGTTGCATGGAGTGATACTTTCTTTTTGTTATCTGTTTAGCACAATAATATTATTTTTTAAAGGATCCTTTGCCTATCAGCATCTCACAGGATTCTTCTAGGGAACAGTGTTGAGAAAGCACCATTGTTCTAAGGATAAAAAATGCCATCAATCAAACATTTCAACACCCCCCGCCCCATTTTCTTTGCAGGTAAAACCACGTGCACCAAAAAACCCCACACCCACCCACACCCACATACACATCTCATTTAAAGCTCATTTAAACCCATCTGAGAAAATGTCCTGTTGAATTAATGGCCCTCACCTCTATGCAAATCCTATGAGGCTTGCAGCTGCCCTCAATGGCAAGAATTTATGATTTCTTGCCAACCCCTCTGATAGGAAGAGAAGTTTTTGAATTGTTGAAGGAATTCATGTGCAAGAAAACCCATGAGAATATAGCCAGTGCAGAATTAAGTGTGAGACCACCCTTAGCACCGGGTTGGACTGTGGCCCCAGTTGGCTGTAACAGAATGTCACAAAGTTGAATAAAATCACACACTTTTGATATGGTATTTCAAGAACAGGCTGTAAATCATCGGTAGGTTCCACCCAGTTGGACACAAATTGGAGTCAGAGCCTGGGGTTGAGGCTTGTCATATTTCATGGGCAGAAAATCAGCCCCAGAATTTCTGGGGTCATAAGGCAGCTTTGCACAAGCCAGCACCCCCATTCTCATGGGTGGAAAAGACTGTTTCCCAAGGCACATTTCTCATAAATCAACCAGCAGGTCCCTTAAGCCCATCTGATTTTGGCAAAGCTGACTTAAGAAACTGAAAAATGAAACCATTTATTGGAAGATGGTAATTGTTGTTACAGGGGGCAAAAGAGATGGGGGAGGAAGTTTAAGGTATTGTAGACCATCCAGGCCAAACAGGAGCTCCGAAAGAGGAGGTAGGAAACTCCAATTGCTGCAAAGCCATGACAGACTCCTGGGTTGGTCTTCCTACTGCTTTTTTTCAGGTCAAAAAGCACTAAGGGTCTGAGTAGTGACCAGGGACCTCTCTTCTTCCAAAAGAGAGGCTGGTCCAGAAGCAAGAATAACTGTGACTTACTTTAATCTAGCTTTTAATTTTGTGACAGTAAATCAGTGAAATGTAGTTGATATGAAACTTTCCTATTTAAATAATCACCCCCTCCTATTAAAAATGATAGACCCTGGTATCTTCTGGAGTGGCTCTGCAAGTGACATTGAAGTTTTCAGGAGGGTTGTGGGGGACCTGCCTTATAGAAGCCTACCTTAGAGATTTCCACATGGAATCACAGAATCCCAGGGTTGGAGACCTCAGAACATCCCAGACGAATGGATGTCCAACCTTGGCTTGAACCCCTCCAATGACTCCTCCCTATCTCTCCAATTAGCAGGCTGTTCCACTGCTTCACAGGTCTCATGGTCAGGAAATTGCTCCTTATTTTGAGTTTGGATTTCCATCTATAAAGCTTCTACACACAGGTTCTTGTCCTGTCCTCTTCCTTGGGACAGCCCTTCCAGTATGATGTCATGGTCTGTGAGAATGTCCTTGAGAGACAGGAGGAAGAGCCACAGCCAGGGCAGTGGTCAGATAAGGGACATCTCAGCCCACAGATGGAAAAGGGGTGTGGGAAGCACCTCAGAAGGGACACTCCCTCGTTCCCTGGGAAGTAAAGGTGGCGGCGGGGGGCGGGGGGAGATGTGCTTTCAGACTTGCAAGATTCTGTTCATGTAACCTTACAGTAAAGGTAGTGTTAGTATTCATGGTCAGAGTTTCTTGTCTGGGCTACCTTTAAAGGCTGACCTATTGGGAGACTACTATCATGTCTCTCTGCAGCCTTCTCTTTTTTAGGCTAAGCATACCCAATTCCTCTAATCATGCTTCATATGATTTAGCCTCCAAGCCTCCTGCCATTTTTCCTATTCTTCCCTGCACTCTTTCTACTTCCTTAATTTATCCTTGCAAGGATTTCTATGGATCACAGTTGACTCTCTGACAAAGAGGACTCTTGAAATTCCTCCCCCTTCAGAGAATAGAATACAGCCATTATAAAGCTCAGGGTTTTCCAGCGAAACCAATTCAAAGTTGCATTCCTCTTCTGAACTCTTTTCCGACTGTCAACATTCCTCTTCCCAGACCAGGCAATGTTCAGGCCTGAGCCGGTATTTCTGAATCTCATTTAAACCACAGAGCATCAGCGATTCCGAAAAGTTCAGGCCATTTCTTGCTGTGAGCATGTGACAAGATAGGAACCCCTGTGGGGCGATGCCTGTTAAGATAAATGCTTCTATCGGAGTTCATAATGCTGACTTGCCTGCACGTTTATCCATATGGTATTAAAAGGGAGCACCAGCTGTGGGCATTAGTGTGATATGCTTTCTCACCATCTAATAACAGAGCAAGCCATATGGAATAATCTACCAATTAGGAAGAAATGATTTCCAAAATGGGGATGGGGGGGAGGGGGCTCTATCTCACGGACAAAGTTATTAGTTATAGGTAGTCCTTGGGTTACAACAGCAGTTGAGACCGGGATTGCTGTCGCTAAGTGATGCGGTCATAAAGTGTGATGTCATGTGGCCACATCGCTTAGCGATGGCAATCCAGGCAGTCCTCGTTGCTGTCATAACTCCAAGACGCGTGGGTCGTCAAGTGGGAAGCAGTGGGAGTCCCAGGTAAGGAGCGCGGGGGTGCTATGGGGGAGGCCCTGGGAGGCCCAGCGCAGGCTGCATGTGAGTTGCAGAAGGGGGTGGTGTGGTGGAGGCCACAGGCAAGTGCAGGGAAGCCGAGGGAAGGAGGGTGCAGAAAAGCATGCAGGAAGGCAGGGGGGACTTACCAGAGTGACCTGCAACCTTCCCTGCCAGCTTCCTTATTGACTTTGCTTGTGGGGAGCTGAGAGGGAAGGTTGCAAATGGTGATCATGTGACCACGGGATGCTGCAACTGTCGTAAGTGCGAGCTGGTTGCCAAGTGCTTGAATTGCAGTCATATGATTGTGGGGGTGCTGCAACAGCGGGAACTTCAAGGACCAGTCATAAGTACCAGTTGTTCAGCGCTATTGCAATTTCGAACGGTCGCTGAATAAATGGTTGGTAAGCGAGGACTACCTGTGCTGCATTCCAGAATCTGAACAGGGGTGTGCAAAATGCATAACAAAAATGGTATGTTCACGTGTGCCTATGCAGTCTTAAAGTGTCAGCCTTGCGAGGTAGTCCAGACAGGAAGCACACCCAAATGAACAAATTCTACTTTAATGTAAGGTTACGTTAACAGAATCTTGCAAGTCTGAAAGTACATTTCTCCCCCGTTGCCTTTACAGCCCAAGAAACTAGGGAGGGCCCCTTCTGAGATGTTAGCTATGCCCCCATTCCTTCTGTGGGCTCAGCTGCCTCTTATCTGGCCCTTCCCCTGGCTATGGCTCTTCTCCTGTCTCCCAGGGTCATTCCCACATACCGTTACATAAAGGGACACACAAAGACTGGGGTCCCCTCTTGTGCTAATGTGGTTTTGTGCAAACCCTTCTACCATGGTTGGTAAACGATGGTTTATGATTTAGCATGTTGAACTCAATCACCTGAAGTCTATTCAACAAACTAGGGCATGGAACCCACAGCTCAGTGTGCAATGTGAACACAGCCAAAGAATCTTGTCTGGTTTATAACTATTGGTCACCTTCTTCCCAGTGTCATCCAGACATATTGGGATAGCAGCTCTTATAATTCTGCAGATTATAGTCCACCCACCCTTAGAGGATGACTAATCAGAATGTCCCTCTGAAAAGTTGTCGTCTTCTATTCCTGAAATTAGTTCTAGCCTGTCTTGAATAACTTGTTGAGAGAGGTACGGCTATGTGCAAAAAGGGCACGTTTTCAAGAGCTGGGCAGGGCTTTGGATTCAAAGATAAAATGGTACATTGGAGCACCTGGGGGGAATCAGGGACCTGGCACCTATCTGCAACTCTCTAAAGCAGCTATGTCTTTTTCCAGAATGGTATGGTTGCCCTAAGCAGCCGCAGCATGACCCTGGGAAAACATGCATTTATTTGAAGGAGCTGCAGAGCAATGCTCTGTGTATGCTCTGGATTCTCCAAAGCACATTTTTGCCTTTGAACCTGAAGTCTTGCATGGCCCTCATATTTTCTCAGAGTGGTAACTGGATCCCGAAAGACCGAGTGATTAGAGAGCTAAACAGCCTGCCTGTGGGTTACTAAGAAAGAGGTGAGCTCACTTAAGCCCACCGGAAACCCCTTTCAAAAATACAAAGAGCCAAGACAGAGATGCTCAAGGCAACACTGGATGGCTGGAAGCTGTGATTTTAATGTTCAGCCATGTGTCAGAGTGATGTTACACTGGAGGACTGGTGGGAAATTAAAATGGCAGCTTGATCCACAGGACTGAAGCAGTGAAGTAGAAAACCTGTCAAGTCAGGCCCCCAACTGGTACTCATTAGCAAACTCTAAGAGTACTCCTGCCCCAGTAAATGGTTTCAGGATATTGAACCTGACGGCATGTGGAAAAGCTTCCCTGTGCCTAGTGAAATCAACATACGATTCCCACAGGTTAAGCCAAAACAACAGCCCAAGCAACATTAGGAAAGAATTGTTAGAAAAGAGGAATCAATTTCAATACTTGCAAATTCTGATACAAACAGGATGATGACAATGATGATGATGATGGCCTACTCCAAAAGATTTTAATCAGCACTTCCTAGGATGAATGTTTGGGCTGGCATTCAGTCATCTGCTGGAGTCTGGAGGACATCTACTGGTGTCCTCCAGATATTGGGAAAACTCCCAGAATTTCCAGCTACCATGATAACTGAGGATTCTGGGAACAGGGACAGATGATCTGGTTTCCCCATCTCACGAGCATTGCCACCTACTTCGCAAGTAAAATGAAACAAAAACAAAGCCCTGAAGAAAATACATCTGGAAATGAATTATTTTGATACACACTTTCATTTGGAGTGTGTGTGTGTGTGTGTGTGTGTGTTTCAAACAGATTCATGAAAAGACGAATCTGTGACTTAAAAAAGGCCTTTCAAAGTAACTAAACAGAAGATTTCTCCTTGTTGCTCTCTCAGAAATGATCTAACTTCCGAAATGACTTCAAAGTTCTCCTCCGTCCCCCTGTTTATCATGGCTAGAGATGGTAGGCAGTGTAACCCAATATGGACGAAATCCCCTTTCCTTTCTGTAACTGTTGGAAGTGACAACCGCTTTGCTAAATTCCTACTGTCTGCGTGAAGCCTGAGAACTTTCCAGAGTGCAATATGAACTCCCCATGAGACTGGTTGATCTCCTGTTCCATAGTCCTGTGTTTAACGCTTCCTCTGATCTGATGTTTCCAGCCCAGATGATGGTACACGGAAGGGCAAACAAGTACACTGGAAACAGGACAAGGTCAATAATTAACCACAAGTGATCAAGAAACAAGGCCGAGTTAGGAACGCAAATCCATGTCGACAACAAAAGATTTCCCCTGAGTGGCCTATTAAAGGAAGGTGGTGGAATTTTCCCCTTGGTAAAAGAAATGTCCAACCTGCTGAGCCAGACTGAGCAAGTTGGATGAGTCAGTAGTGGATTCATAGAGTACACTCCCTGTGATTTTGTTAACCCTGATTTATTGAATAAGCTACAATTGGCTAGGTTCATACTCTTGAATAATAAATGTCTGCCAGAGATCATGTAGGATCTAGATGGTTCTCATCCTATAATAATAATAATAATAATAATAATAATAATAACAACAACAACAACAACAACAACAACAACAACAACAACAATAATAATAGGCTACTAGAAGATGAGGAGGAGGAGGAGGAGTGGCAGGAAATGTACAAACTACAATCTTCACACTAAAATAGGCTCAACATTGTAAAAAAAATCCATCCTGAAATCCCCCCAAATCTCAGCTCTGATCAAATGTACTGTGTGGTGTGTTTCTGGACAGCACCCATTCCTAAGATTCAGCTTAAAACTTGAGAAAGTTTCAAGGAGCATAGGCAGAGGGTCCTGGAGAGCGACACGGTTAATACACCTACTATGTAATGCCTCAAACCTGTGACCTCAATACTATTGCTTTTGCTGAAAAGAGTAAACCCTCCTGAGTTTTACAGAAGCTGTGGAAGTTGGTTGTAAAGCCCGAGATTCCTGAGTTCCCACCATGCCAAAGCTAGAGGTTCACCAGATGACGTTGGGCCAGTCACTGTCTGCCAGCCTAACCTCCCTCATAGGGCCGTCGTGGAGGTAAGAACGACACTTGTGTATATACTGCCTTCTACTTCTTAAAAGAGACATTGGAATGTGCAGGTAATAAATATATCAATAATAAACACCAAAAGTTCACAAGGAGCTGCCCGGTGAGCTAACTGTGGCCGCATTTCATTCATGTGAATGCAGGAGGAAATCTTCTTACTGAACACCGCAGAATCCCAACCCCAAGCGCACGCTTGGATTGCAACTGCGGTGAAAAAGGGCCCTTGTTATTCGTGTGTTTGTTTTCCTGCAGTATCTGAAGCCCTCTTTCTTTCCCTCCCTCCCTCCCCTGGGAGAGGGCGAGGGGTTTAGGTGCTTCTGGAAGCCATCTGGAAACGCGGAAATCAGCAGAAACGTACAGCGTGATTTGGAGCCAGTTGCGGCCCTGTGTGAGGAGAGGCAAACGTCGAACAGGGAGAAAAAGAGAATGGGGAGGGGAGGAAGGAAGGAAGGAAGAATAAAAAAGGGAGGGTGGGTGGGAGGAATAAAGAAGGAAGGAGGGAGGGAGGTGGAAAGGATGAAGAGAGAAGGGAGGAAGGAATAAAAGAGGGAGGGAGGGATGAGAAATAAAGAAGGGAGGAAGGAATGGAGGAAGGATGAAGAAAGAAGGAAGAAGGAAGAAGGAAGAAAGGAGGAAAGAATGAATGAAGGAAGGAAGGAAGGAAGGAGGAGGAGGAAGGTGGAATAAAGAAAGAACAAGGGAAGAAGAAAGAAGGAAGAGAGAAGGAAAGAAGGAAGAAGGGAAGGAGAGAGGGAGAGAGGGAAGGAAGAAGGGAGGGGGAAAATGCCATGAGAAGGAAGATTAAAAGTTCCACTTACATACCTACCTACATATACAGTATCTGTAAAAGATACCATATAAACAAACGGTGCTTTTCAGGAGCATTCGGGTTTTGAGTTTTTCCAGGGACCTACCAAGAAAATATTTATTTTGCACTCCGAAGCCCCATGAGATTCCATAAAGAAGAAAACATTTTTGGACATAATGTAAGCTTCTCTCTAGCCCCTCTTTACATTCATCAATTGCTAAGCAACAGTGCATTCTTTTTCTAATCCCCTTTCTTTCAAAAGGGATTACACCTTCAGGCTCCCAGGGAAACTTTTAGAAATGCCTAGAGCAGTGTTTCTCAACCTTGGCAGCTTGAAGTCCACCCATCTTCAAGTTGCCAAGATTGAGAAACACTGGCCTAGAGATTATCTGTAGCCTTTTCTTTCAGTCTGATGGTACCTCACTCCGGAGCCTTAACCTCGCTCACATCCAGAAAAGACCCCTCTGCTGTTTCAAGGGATCTTTGCAACCATTCTTAGTGTAAGAACCGCGGTACTCAGTTCCCAATGAAAGCAACTCTCATTGAAGCCAATGCAGGTTCAAAGGGAAGTTCACGTACTGAAAAGTAGTGAACACCTCTAGAAGCATCGCTGGAACTGAGTCCTGCGTGCACCAAAACTTAGTTCTACCCCACTCCCATTTCACCTCCACCCCAGTCTTGGAATCTCTCTTGCACATGTTGAAGATGTCCTCAGGTTCCCACGTTGGTACGACCTTGGGCATTCCTGAGAGCCAGATAACGGCCCATCTGCGCCTCACGGTTCACCTTCCAACCTTCTTTCCCTCCCTTCCTCCCTCTCAGCTGTAATGGCAGAAACGAAGCAAGCGAATTAGCAGTGTAAGTGATTGATTGTGAGGATTCTGACCGTCGGGGTCAATCTAACCTCAAGGGGGATGATGTTCCAGAGGGTGGGTGTCACGGCAGAGAAGGCTGTCCACCTGGGTCCCATCAGATGAAGCTCCTTAGTAGATGGGTCCTGTAACATGTTCCTTCTGCCGGACCTGATGGGATGGGTAGATGTAACTGGGGAAAGGAAGTCCCTCAGATAACCCGGCCCCATGCCATGTAGGACTTTGTAGGTCATAACCAGCACTTTGACTTGAACCCAGAAGCCAACTGGCAACCAATGCAGCTCACAGAGCAGAGGTGTAACACACGCCATTCTAGGGGCGCACATAACTGTCAGCACTGCCATATTTTGCAGCAGTTGAAGCTTCTGGATGGTCCAAGGGCAGCCCCATGTAGAGTGCATTGCAGTAGTCCATTTGGGAGGTGGGATAACAGCCCACCTGCGCCTAACGGTTAACATTCCCATCCTTCTCCCTCTTCCTCCCTCTCTCTGTAATGGCTGAAACGAAGCAAGCGAACGAGCAGTCCAAGTGATTGATTGCGAGGATCCTGACACTTAGGGTATAATTTGGCTCGTCTAGATCCTGCTGTTCACTTTTGGCTTGCAGATACGTGTTACTCTGTCCTCGTTTTTCCAGGGTAGGATCTGTCCTCCAAACGGGACTTCCTCTACCATACAGTGCCCATACGTCCTTTACTATAAAGGCAGTCCTTTATTTCAGAAAGGTGTCCTTTAGATTTATTTAATTTAATTCTTTATTCTCCGAGTTTTGCTCTTGAATTTTCCTTTGTCAAGATGAGTTCTAAACCTAAGAGTTTCTTTTTTTTTCTTTTTATCCTTATGAACCTCTTTCAGATTTGCCCCCTTTTCAGGTTTGACCTTTATTTTTTTCCCAAGAAAATATGGTCACAGTACACAATTGACTTAGGATTTTTCTACCAGCACCCAATTTTAAAAGCCATCTGTATTTGATCTCCTCCTCTGAAAAGGGTTACCTGGTTGTTCAATTAATTTATAAGGAGAGGGGTTACCGTTGCAGGAAATTGAAAGAGTTTCTGCTTGCATCGAAAGAACAAGGCGGGAAAGGGAAGAAGTATCTTTGTTGATATGAATAATGCAAAGCTGAGCTGAAAAAATAAAGTGAGAGAAAGCTGCTTCTTCACTCTTTAATTAGCCACAAGTAAGTTAGCAAGATTGTTCCTTCACATCCAGACCTTTTCCAAATGTGGTGAGAATGTGACTCCCAGAATTCCTGGCCAAGGTGGCTGCTAAATTTTTGCCACTTCTGCAAATCTGCAAATCTTTGCTAAAGATGCATCTTCTTCTGGGAAAAAGAATCCCTCTTGATAAGATGACAGAGAAGGGCCTACAGTAGAAGAATTCTGGAGTTGAAGTCCACACGTCTTCAAGTTGCCAAGGTTGAGAAACACTGATCTAAGCTATGCGCTTGATATTTCCTAACCAGCTATTAACCAGACCAGGTCTGACCTCATGTGGTTTCTTTTGAGATCAGCCAAGGTGTTAGGTGCTGACTCTACCCTGACCCTTCCAAGCTTCAAATGTTCCAAATGAAATATCTTCCAAGTGTTTCACGTTCTGACGTTTTGCCCTGAACTTGAAACTTGGAGTGGTTGACATCGCTTTGAAGGTTTTGATGGCCAGTGCACGGCCCTTAAAACAAGCAAGCAAAAATTCTCCTGCCATGGAGACTTGGACAGCGAGTTGGGTCACCAAACAGCATCCTGATCTTGATGAGTTTTTTAAGATCAAGCAAAGTCAGTTTGGTGCTATCATTCCCTGTGATTGATGGGAATGAACTCCACTCAGTGGAACTTGACTCCTGATGATTTGATGGCCCCATCCGTGAAATTTCTTCATAATAGTTTGGAAATGGTCTGCCACTGCCTTCTTTTACAGTGTTTTTCAAGTTCCTAGTCTAGCTTGCAGCCCTGGGATTTTCCTAGCGGTCTCCATTCACATATTAAGCAGAACCAAATGCAGACAGGGCTCAAATATGTCCAGGATCAAACACAAGCAGCAAATTAATGTGATGGCATCCACACTGTGAAGGTGAATTATACCCAGCAATGTTGCTGTGGGTCAGTGGGGGCAGTTTAGCTCTCTGAGGTATATCCACCTGGGTTTCTTTCTTCTTTTTTTTTTTTATAATAACTTTATTAAGTTTTGGAAAAAAACCAATAAAAACTAACAAGAAGTAATATTAAGAAAACAAAGAAGAAAAGAAAAGTTGAAAAGAGAGAAAATAGTAAAGATTAAAAGTGCAGAAAGGAAAAAGAAAGAACAGGAAGAAAGAATTGACTTGCGACCCTTCTCATAACAGATATAAGTAACAATATACATCCAACTCTTACTCTAAGTTTAAAAAACAACTTCCATTATTTCTGTTAATTCATATTATTTCCAATCATCAAATCCATTTCTAATCATCAGATCCCTACAACAAAACTTCATTTTTTTTCCAGTAACTCGCAAAAAGTCCAAAAAAATTGTGTCTTATCACAAATCGCCGTTTCAAGTGTGGCACCAGCCTTGACCCCAGGGCAGAGGTGGCAGCTGTTACCCAGGAAAATAGTGTCTGAGGTGCTAGATTCCTTTGTGAGGTTGGTGGTGGAGTCTCTGAGACAATTCTGGGGGGCTTCAAGTTACCCTTGTGTGGCCTAGAGTCTAAAGCACTATGGGAGTTCATGGCCATGGACCTGTCCCAGAACACTGAGGGTCTGACTCACACAGGTAGCCATGTGCCGGATCTGGTTTATGTCTTCAGGCAGCTGTGATGGAGGAAATTAGCACCATGTAATAGGCCGAAGAAATAACCTTGAGGAAGAAGAGGAAGAGCTGCCACTAAGGCAGCGGTCAGATAAAAGAAACTTGAGTCCAGGGCAGAACTGTAACCTGAGAAAACATCTCAGACATGACTCTCCCTAGTTCTCATGAAGATAAAGGGAGGGAAGGGGGAAACACATTCAGACTTGCAAGACTCTGCTACTATAACCTTGTAATAAAAGTAGGATTAGCATGTATGACCTTGGTTTCCTAGTCTGGTCTACCTTGAAGGGCTGGCACATCGTTACCATTAAAAATAAGCAAGCTTCAATTGCGCCATTGCAGCTGCCACCTTGACTTTTTGGACCATGCCTGGCAGATGCTCCTTCATATCCTTCTTTTATACACCTAGGTGTTGCCAATATAATTCTAGATCCTCAGATACAGCCTCCCTCTAGAGCCTTCCTGGGCTACAAAACTTATGTGCAGTACATCACAGCTGTATCCTTCACTGCCAATTCATGCCAAAGTCATCTTCCCATTGGCATTTCATTTTTTATGTTCCAGGCATAAAAGGTGGATGGTCCCTGCAAGCGATTTTGTCTCGGCAAAACAATATGTTGTTAAGCAATTGGGGAGCAGTTTAAAAGGCATTGTTAGGTTGGGAAAAGAGAGACAGAAGAACTGTGTGAAACAAAAACAAGGAGCAAAGTGTCACCATCAACATCTGGGGCGCTGAGTGCAATGGGAGGTGGGGGTGAACCCAGATCTGAATTTTCCAACAGTGACCTTTGCCCAGCCACCACAAGAGTCAGGGAGACGACTTTCTCCATTTCCATCAAAACGTCTGCATAAAAGAAATGAAACTCAATAGCTTTATGATCATTTTAAAAGTCAGACTTTTTAAAAAGCATTAGCTGTTACTGACTGCCTTTAGGGGGAAAAATAGTTTTTCTGTCTGAAATTTGAAATATGGGGCTGCAATTGAAATGCATGCCATTCAAGAATCTCCTCTGACAACTTCTGGGAACCAAGTGGGTTAGCAAAAAATTGTACCTGATCACCTTCTTTAATGGTTGGGTTTCCCCCCATTGTCTTCTATCTGAAATGTTCTTAGATTTCAGATACAAGGGAAGCTTGCTTGCATGCACATGGCCGCCTCCTCCTCTTCCTCCTCCTCTTCCTCCTGTGGTTGAGAAAAATTCCTGCTCCACAGCAGATCTAGAGGCCTACAAAAGTCCACAATTAAAGGAAACCCAATGAGATCTAGTGAACGGGGCATTTTATGTGGTCCCTCTGTTAGTATTAAAAGTCAATGAGGTACCCCATTTTTTTTTAAAAAAAAGTTAGGATGCCAATTAAGCCAGAATTCCTTAATTCTGACATTCACCAGCTGTTGACCGTACAATAAATCATTAGCGATGAAGTTCCCCCTGGCCTTGGAGCTGTCACTCTCTTTCAGATCATCCAAGTCAGGGAATTGTTGCAAGGAATCCTACCAAACCCTCTTTCCTTGGAGGGAAGCAGATAAAAGTGACACCCCCACCCCCCAAAAAGCCTTGCTAAACTCATTTCCTTAGTAAGCGTTAATAGCTTGCTCAATTGCGTTAATGAGCTGGTGGCTACTACCTCTTACACCAGACGCCCAACTGGGTAGAAACAGTTTGCCGTTGGAATTAAAAGAGATGAACATGTCTGAGTTGGGCCAGGGAATCTGGGGGATGGGAAGAAAGAATAAAAAGAGGTGCCCAGTTGGACCTTACATTTCCTTTACTCCTCTTGAAAGGGCCCAATCTACATTCCTAAGGGCTATATTACCTGTGTCCATTAATTGTGGACTTTTGTAGGCCTCTAGATCTGCTGTGGAGCAGGATTTTTTATCAACCATAGGATGATGATGAGGGTAGCGGTGGTGGTGGTGGTGATGCTGAAGTATTAAGGGGGCAGGCAGGGTTGACTAAAGTCGAAATGGGTGCATGGACTTGCATTATAGCATACTGGCTGAGGTCAATGCCCTCCCTCTGCCCCCGGCTTGAGTTCTTTCTTTATTGAGGACAATTATGAATTAGTATGGATTGGGACAATTTCACAAAAACTCCAGCATCTTAGCTTTTCTAGGGAGGCATTTTTAATGATGGGTCATGAGTACATTTAAGCAATGCATTAAAGACCTAGAAACTGAACAGGACCAGGCTGCTTTACCCAATAATGTTTTACCCTTTTTTCAAACCCGTGAGATATTTACATCTCCAAATTCTGAAGAGCACTAGCTTTAGCACGCTTTAATGTTCTTTCCACAGCAGTTTTGGAGGGTTGATATAAAAAAGTTCCCTATGAGCTAAGATTGTGCCCTGCGCATAAGGAGTTATTGAAACCACAGCTCATGTCCTGTTACATTGCACCCCCCCTAAGGATCCTATGACCCACCTTACAACTCCTCACCTGTTAAAACACCCGGGAAATTCTGATCATTTTTATGTACAGTTACTGTTACAAAATCGGAATGACCTAATTTCCTTGATTCTAGCCAAATAATGTTATATTGCCTATAAAGTTAAACTCATTCTGATACCTGTTGATGAATCCGCTGCCAACTGTAACATTCTTATCCTATTTGGTGTTTTTGCTCTTTTTTATTTTTAACATGTTTTATTTTGAACTCTGGTCTGTGACCATAATAAAATCTATCCGTCCGTCCATCCTATCTATCTATCTATCTATCTATCTATCTATCTATCTATCTATCTATCTATCTATCTATCTATCTATCTATCTTCCTCATTTAATGACTGCCCTGTTTAGTGACTGTTTGGTGTGATCATGGCATTGAAACAGTAACTTTACAACTGGTCCTTATGACTGTTTCAGTCTCCCACGGTCACATGGTCACCATTTGCACACTTTACAGCTGACTTCCAACAAGTAGAGTCAATGGAAAATCTGGCAGTAAAATTGCAAGTCTTGCTTAACAACCGTGTCGTTTAGCAGTGGAGTTGCCAGTCCCAATTATGGTCATTGAATGAGGACTACTTGTATCTAGCTAGTCAAGGTTCTCAACCTTTGTGATTTTGAAAGTAGGTTGAGGGTCTTCTTGCACAATGGTTGCTATGAAGAGCTTGCCTGTTCAAAAAATGGCACCTGGGCATCCTGGTTTCATGTCCAAGGAGACCATCTAGAGTGGCTTTTCATAAGTAATTGATGCACCTGAAGCTTCCTTAGTGGGGTGGGGGTAAAAGTGAGAATGTTGGAGTCAGGATTTTGGATAGGGAAAAAGATGGACTATTTAAGGAAGTGACATAAATCTGTTCTAATGCTTCATGTTCCTTTGGCAGTAACAGTAGACCATCTCAGAGGTTGTAGAGAACCATGGAGATGGCACTGAAGGAAGCTCTACATGGGGCTACCCTTGAAGACTATCCGGAAGCTACAGCTGGTCCAGAATGCGGCTGCGTGGGCTATTTTTGGAGCCCCAAGAAGGGCCCATGTAACACCGTTGCTCCGCGAGCTGCAATGGGTACCAGTTTGCTTCTGGGTCCAATTCAAGGTGTTGGTTATTACCTTTAAAGCCCTACATGGCATGGGGCCAGGTTACCTAAGGGACTGCCTCTCCCTATGACTTCAACCCATCCCACCCAGTCACACAGAGAGGGCATGCTTCAGACCCCCTCAGTAAAAGAACTCCGGCTAGCGGGGTCCAGAAGGCGGGCCTTCTCTGCAGTAGCCCCCACTCTTTGGAACATTCTGCCCCCGGAGGTGCGATTGGCCCCCTCACTCCTGGCCTTCCGAAGGACCTTGAAGATCTGGCTCTATCACTTGGCCTGGGGTGGGGAGGGAATATCTCAAGCAGGGAGATGGCTAGCCCCATAGTGGCCAGCTGTCCCCGGCCCAATTTTCCATCTTCTTGGATTTGCCTTTTTTAGTATTGTTTTAAATTTTGGATGTTTTATCTGTTTTAGATGTATTTATAGTTTTAATGTTTTTTGTAAGTCACCCAGTGTCCCTTGTTGTGGGGGAGATGGGTGGGGGAGAAATCCAATAAATAAATAAATAAATATTCAGAAGCCATTACAGAAACAAGGGCAGAAGCATTCGTTAAGCCCTGGGAGAGGAGACAGTGTTAGAAAGAGGCTCAGGCTGGTTCTTCCCTGACTCAATGAGGTATAAGAGGCAGTGAAGATAAAACACAAGCAGACTTGCAAGATTCTGTTACTGTAGCCTATCTCAACAAAGTCTGAGTTGGTTTCCTGATCTGGTCTACCTCTTAGGACTGACAGTGGTGGGCAAAGGACTATATTCATCCTTTCTCTCCAATACTCTGAAAACAGTGCTAGATTTGATATATTTTGATGTATGTAGGTGTTTGTAGATTTGACATGGCTTCTGGATAGACTTCTATGATAGTTTTCTCTATCATATTTTGGACACATCATGGAGAGACTCGGGTCCTTTGAGAAGTCTGTAAGACTGCAAAAAGTGGAAGGAAAGAGAAGAGGACAACCCGCTGCAAGATGGATGGACTCTGTTACAACGGCATTGAACACTTGACTGAGAGATCTAAAAGGCCACGTTGAAGACAGATCATCCTGGAGAAAGTCTATCTGTGTGGTTGCTAAGAGCTGACATTGAGCGATGGCACTTAAGCAATCAACCAAAGGACAAATCATCCACCCAATTTTTCAGACCAAAAATTAATGGAGAATTTTCAGTGGCCATTCATGCCAGACATGTTTCCCAGACATCTTTTGGGCAGAAAGCTATGGAAGCTGCAGGAACAGGAAGAACAGAGACACTGCATTTTCTCTTCTTAGGTAATCACAAGACATCTAACACCATTCCTCAACTGTCTAATAGAATCCCATACCAAAGATGATTTCCCCAGACCTGTTTCCAGTCTCCTTTTTCCTTCGGTGTGAAACTGTCCCCTGTTGCAACATGTTGACAGCTTGTGCAAATGGGCTTCTACAGCATGGCCATAAATAATGAAAGCAGAACTCTACATGTCAAAAGAAATCAGAACCTTGCCTCTTGCAGGGCAGGAACATTGATTTCCACCAACCTTTCCATACCCCCATTCCTCTTTATTTGCTTGCCTTCAGGGAAACTGCAGCTTAGCAAGACTACACAGAGAATATCAAAAAGGAGACTGTTAGGTCTTCTTACTTCCTCTTGGACTTTTGCAAGATGCAATGAGAGAGAATGGATTTGAGAGGTTGGTGGCAATCACAAATGGTAGGCCCTTTTCAGATTTGGGGATCTTCGCTTCAATTAACTTCTAACTTTCCAGAACAGGCTGGAGAGTCCATTGTGGAGGAAATCAATACCGAATTAGCAAGCAGAACAAAGAGTCCTTGTCAATGTCGAACAGAGGAGTTGAATAAGAATACATAAGAAGCTGCTTTATAACAAGATAGACTGATCACAGGGCATCCTTCTTTCCATCTCTGTAGTGTTGGATCACCTCATTGGATCACTTGTAAGTGCCTGTCCCAATGGGATTCAATTCCGTCTCCCCCAGAAACAAAGAGGAGGAGGAGGAGGAGGAGGAGGAGGAGGAAGAGGAGGAGGAGGAGGAGGAGGAGGAAGAAGAAGAAGAAGAAGAAGAAGAAGAAGAAGAAGAAGAAGAAGAAGAAGAAGAAGAAGAGATGATAAATATGAAGTTATGAATTCTTAAACTTGGAGGGGAAAAACTTGTTTGGATGGTACATATCACATTTGGCCTTCCCAGAGATTCACGCATACCTATCAAGGCAGGGATTCGCAACCTACCCCTGTGTGCTCAGTACTTAAATATTGCAATATTTTGGCAGTCTCTTCCCAAGATGTCATGGGATCTCCTCCAAGAACCACAAAATCTCATATGCTGCACTCATGATGCTGGTCCTCTCATGAGATTTAACTGGTTTCCCTGTATGTTGCAAAGGGCTGGCTAGATGAGCTCTGTGGGTCCTTCCATCTCCACCATTCTATGATTCCATGCTTTTAGGATAACCTGGCCTAACATAACATAACATAACATAACATAACATAACATAACATAACATAACATAACATAACATAACATAACATAACATAACATAACATAACATAACATGAAAGCTATATCTCCACCACAATCCTTCCCAACCTGTACTCCTAACTCCAATTCCCAGGCTATCTGAAGATGATGGAGGAGGTCGTCCAACATGTTTAATTGAGGGCTTCAGATTAAAGGTCTTACACCAATATGTCCTAGTTGCAATTATTAAATGAACCCTTGGCAGTAGCTCCTTCAATCTAGTCCTGTATGTATGCCAAATAATTTCACAATGAATTCCACTGAGAATTAACAGGGATGTTCTGTTGCCACCAGAATCCATAGCAGTGTTGCAGTATTGCCACTCACAAGCAAAATGTATTAAACATTTGATTCCTCCCTAAAAGTTTGCAGAGTTGATTAAAGGTTTCCTAATCATTTTTTAGGGTACAAAGTAGCCAAAAGGTGTATTCTAAATTTTTTTATTAATTTCTAAATTGCCCCATGCATTGACAGAGAGACTTCATACAGTAGATTGTCCCCATGACCTCATGAAACTCTAAAGAAAATCCTTAGCCACCTCATATATTCAGAATAAATATACATCCTCTGATGTCTCAACATCTTCTGCATATGGGCTTTTTTCTTCTAATAGCAAAACAAGCAATAAAAGAAAAATAGGGTTTTGAGGAACTGTTCATTTCCTGACCAGGCTCAGTCTCAGACAAATTAAATAGGGTTGGGCCGGATTATTATTTGGATGGGAGACCACTAGGAAATCTCAAGGCTGTCCACCAGTCTGTGAAGTTGACAAAATACCCCAGAAGGAGGGAATAAGAAACCACCTCTGTATTCTTCCCAAAAAACCAGCCTGGGCCTATTAATGAAATCCCTTATTTCAAGGGAACTTTCATCTTTAATCTGTGGTTCAGCATATTCTGAGAACACAGCTGTTGTCCTAGAAGGTCCCCATGGAGATTTTTCAGTAGGGTTGCTATTATCACTGTTAAGGGAAAGGCCTTCAGAAATGTTAGAGAATCTCTTTTCCATAAAGAAATGGGGTGAGGTTGTCTGCCCAACTGCTCAGCACACATAAGAACATAAGCTATGCCCTGCTGGATCGGACCCCTGGCCCATCAAGGCCACTAGCCTCCCAACAGATGGCCTTCATTGTATGGTAAATCCACCATACAAATTTGGTGAAGGATTTCAAAAGGGTGTGTGTTTCCCCTAGCAATATCTGTCATCCAGGTTGCAGCTGCATTTAAACTCCAGGTGATCTCTCTTCTGACTGGCCATTGTCTTGGGCAACATCTTTCACCAGCACCTTCTATCTCACTGTTTCTCAATCTCAGAAACTTTAAGATGGGTGAACTTCTACTCCCAGAATTCTCCAGCCAGCATGTTGGCCGGGGAATTCTGGGAGTTGAAATCCATCCATGTAAAAGTTGCCGAGGTTGAAAAACACTGCTTAGATCACACTTATCCAGTCATTCAGATGTGGTCTGGCAGCTTTCTTGCACAAGGAGTAATTTGTGGTGTTGCCTTTATGGACCACAAATCACATATGGAACACTACAAGCCATCTCCTGCTCTGGAAGATTTACTTCTGGGAAACAACTGGACCTCTCCCCCACCCCCACCCCCACGGCTAGATGGGCATGGTTTGAGGTAAAGGAAAGAGGGAATGGCCTTGAGGGGCAGAAGGAAGAGCCACTACCAAGACAACAGTGAGATAAAAGAAGCCTGAGCCCAGGGCAAGAATGTAACTTGAGTAAACATCTCAGACAAGACCATCCCCAGTTCTCACCAAGATAAAGTGAGGGAGGGGGAAGAGCATTCAGATTTGCCAGATTCTGTTACTATAGCTTTACAATAAAAGTAGTACTGACCTACATGACATTGGATTTCTAGTCTGATCTACTTTGAAGAGTTGGAATCAGGAGAAAATAGAATGTGCCCAAGTTCTTAAGAATGGTATCTCCTTGGAATGGATACACTAGCAAAGACTGGGTTCACCCATTGTTCTAACACTCTCTCTCAGCCCATCTCATCTCACAGAGTCGTTGTAGTGGGGAAAACAGAAGGAAGGAGTATTAGGTGTGTTTGCTGCCTTATTTATAAAAAATAATAGGTGGGATAAAAAATCTTTAAAATAAAAATAAATAAATAACGATCTTTTGTTTAATTATCTTTAATTAAATAAATTACTATGGCATGAGTCTACTAAACCAGGCTAAATCTAACCAAATTATGGCATATAACAATCCATAGGCGTAGTCAAACGTAGGTCCTTGGGTGAAGAGGGCAGAGCAAAATAGGATCTTGAAGAGCTCTATGAGAGTCCTGTTGGGTAATAGTCTTCCAAATAGGACAATAGGAGGACCTATTAGCAATACTTAAAGTTACTGATGGCTCTCCAGGGAATCACAAAGTATAATATAGTTGGCTGTTTGGACTGTTTATGAATCCTTGTCCGATTCTGCAGTTTCAATTTCTGCAAAGATGGGAAGATGGAGATTCTGAATCAGAAGATAATGACAAAGCTTTGTCCCTTCTTTGTGGAATCCCTGAATCCAGAAGTGACTCTCCTTCTCCTGAGAAATTAGCCTCATCTTTCTCAGAGTCTTTTGCATACCGTAAGATGTGAGGACAAGAAGTCATGACAAAGGAAGAGATCATGGTGGAAGAGCTTAGATGAAAGATAACATTTTTTTCAACCATCAATCTTCCCCAACCATCTATGGTTATAGGGGAGATTAGATATTAACCATGATGTCCCGTCAATTATATGGAAACAAGCTGAGTATCCAAAATGAATCTTCTGTAGTAAGCAGTGATTCCATTAGAGTTGTCAAAGAAGCCCTCTGCAGGAAGGTTAATCCCCCCCCCCCAAAAAAAGAGGGTTTTCTAGAGACAAGAACTTTGAAACCCACAACTTTAAGTAATATAGGAAAATAGCAAGAGGTTGGTTGAAGGGATCCCAAGGGAAAATTCACCTGAAATTTATGGGAACCTCCCATTCTCAAAATATTCCATCTCAAATTTCTTCTTTACCTTTAGAAATGTATTCTTACTTCATTTTCACAACTCCTTTGTGTATGAGCTTTGTCTAAATCCATTGGGAAAAGTGAAGATCAAAAAGGAACATGATGGATTTGATTTTGCATAAAGACACTGCTTGTGGATTTTGAAAATGTTCTCAGACCCGCCAGAAAGAAAACCTTGGATTATGGGATGTGTCACCAAATTTTTGTTATAAAATAAAAGTGACAGCAGTCACACATAAGCCTATCTAGAGGGAGATGAAAGTTTCACTTTGAAGTAGAAACAAATCTATGGGGGGTTGTGAAGGTGGAGAGGCGCTCAAAGAAAAGTTCAAGAATAAATGCAGGTCTTGTTCTTTGGACTCATTCGTAACACCAAGATAAGGCCAAGCTTCATGGGATTTCAAAATGGAAGGAAGAACAACTCTGCATCAAAAGAGATTGCACTTCCTTGCAACTTTATCTCTTTACTTAATTAAATGATTCATGACCTTCCCAGAGCAGTATACCACACAACCTAGAATTCAAAAAATAATGTTTTAGCTGTGTGTTCACACAACAGGTTTACCGGCTTACTGAATTAACCCATTTTCTGTGTTTAAACAATCCACTGAACCATAAACCAACCTGTTATCCTGGATTCACATAACACATTATCCTCCCCCAGCCCAAAACAAAACTAAGCAAAGATTAGCCCTAATATGCTGTGCAAAGATGCAGCTGCTAATAAAAATGCTCTGTGACCATGGTTAATATGAAAGGCAATAAAAACAATAATCAAAGTGATGTTGTGGTTATGGTGTTGGAGTCAAGTCCAACCTTAGCTATGGAAGATCACTGAGTGACTTTGCTCACCTTACCCTACAGGAAAAACTGGGGAGGCAAATTGTACAGAAAAACTGGAAAGTATTAAGTACATTACCTTGACTTCATGGAGGAAAGACAAAATATATATCTAATCAACAGTAATAACCATGGTGGTATCAGAATTAATGTTTAAAATCAGATGGTACTATATTCATAATGTCCCCCCCACCCCCCAAATCCAAACTCACTTACAAGCCAAGATAAACCAATGAGATTCTTCTTGAAAACCTGTAAATGGTCTTGCTTGAGGAACGTCAAGTGAACAGAGTTCAACAAGTAGAAAGCCATTGCTGATCTCCTGTGTCTAAATCTTCTTGCATCTGCTATTGACTTCAGAGCATCGGCAAATTATTGTATGGGTGAAGCTGTTTTTTTATATAAACTTAATCCAAATTTATCAAGGCTTGCAATTTAACATGTTGTAGTCTTAATGAAAAGTTAGAGCTGAGGTTGATGAGACCCTAAAGCTATTTTACCCAGCATTTTGTTTTCTAGCACGTGATCTACAAAACTGTTCCTTAAAAATTTCTACACAGTAGAACACCAACTGTGTTTCTTTTTAAAATGAGGAATGCCTATCACCGTTTCTCTAAAAAGGGGGACAATAAAAGGAATATTGAAATAAAACATCTCTAGTAGTCTTATTCATTTTTTTACTTACATTTAATGCATTGATTAGAAATCCTAAGGGGAGATATGAGCTTGCCTATCAATGTCTGGGGCAAGATTCAATCTTGCCTTGGACTTAGCATAAAATTCAGCCTATTCTGATGTTTCGGCAGTGTTGGGCTTCAGGGCAATTTTGATGTTTGTTCTTGGTAGCGCTAAAAATCCATTTTCACATCAACAACTGTTGAAGAGAAAAGTAGTAGGACTTCCAGTGCCTTTTTGCTTAAAGGCTCCTGCTGTCAATGGGCTGCCACTGTCTCTTCTAGGGATGATTTTTTGTTTAGTTGTTTTCACATGATACCTGAGGATTTTCCAACATCCCTGTGTTCATGGGCAGGGGACTGCTTTAGCTAGTGAAACTGAATGGATCTAGAACTCCAAAAGAAATCTCTTGGGTGTTAGGACCAGCTCATGTAACATCTTCAAGTTCTTTGGAGAACATGGGCTTTCCATGTTTCAGAAACCATGAACCAAATTGCAGCCCATGTTAGCATAGGGGCCCACACCTAGTAGTCAGTTGTATGTGGGCTATGATTTCAGAAGTTCCATATCATTTTTTCCCCTCTTTACCTGGGTTGATCAACTCCCTGGGTTGACTGCAAAATCAAAGGAAGGCCACTCAAAATTAAGGTGATATTTTCCATCCAGCTAGAAAATTTCTATTCTCTCAGGAAATAAATGTATATACAATTTTAAAGTGTAAATATGTCAAACAGTTTAATGGACTATTAGAATCTGTAAGTCTTCCAGTCTTGCAAAATGGGAAGCAGGAAAACCTACATTGACTTAAATTCTAGAGAGAGAATTTCTGAGTTCAGAGCAAATATCTATAGCAGAAAGAATCGGCCTTTACAGATGTATCCTTGGGGCAGGGGGAGTGAGTAGTCAAAAAGGTCAATATGGCAGCCATGATCACACAATCAGTTGCACATAAAAAGGGGTGGGGCTTTGGTCACCTGGTTGCAACTATCATCTGACTTTCTTGACCCTCTCTGCAGACACTCCAAGGTCCTTGGGCTACCATTTGTTGAAAGAAAACTATTTTTGGTCCCTTGTCAAAAGGAAATATCAGGTTTCTGATTTCTGTTCACAAGTCACAAAATAAGTGGGGTTTAAAAGATCTAAAGGTTGGGGTGAGTGTCTTACTTTGGCAGGTGAAACAACATTTAATGGTAGCTGAGATTCAATGTTGAACATATCTGTTGGGGGGAAAAAATCCAAAAGACAGAAAGGGAAAATATCTGAGTGAAGGAATTCCTTCAGGATTCACTACATTTTATCATACTTTTAAGGGTATGTGACACACATTGTTCATCACATAATCTTGTGATGTTCTATATTTTCTTGGTACTATTCTATAACAATAAAACACTCATGTTCAAGTTGCAAGGTTGTATGTCAGAAATTGTATCTCCTTAAGACTATTCAGACCACTGAAAGAAGGTTTTTAGGAACAAAGAACTGGCTTTGTACACAGTCCAAACAGATTCCTGAAATGTAAGATTCTCATCCCATGATGGTTAGATCCACAAACAGGAGCAAAAGTGCAGGTTCCATCTCAAAGTCTGTTTGTGACAACTTACAGTAAACCTACCTTTACTTTTGCAGGTGGGGGGAGAAGGTAAATAAATGCAAAGGGTTTGTTGCAAGCAAATGTTTTCTCCCATTTCTCTGTATCATGCATGTTTGCAAGTATTGTAATTTCTACCTGTTCCCTTTGAATAGAAAAGCCATTTCATACTAAAACAAACAACATTAAGGCTAGAAAAGTCCAGTTTTCACTGGTAAGAAGATTACAGTGTGTGTCTGTGTGTCTCTCTCTGTGTGTGTGTGTGTGGGGGGGGGGATGCATTCTCTTGTTGTGATATATATATTTTTTTCAACAAGCATAAACACCCCATGCCAAAGCAGCAACCTTATGTACTGCTTGGGTGACTAACAAGGAGGAAACAAGTACCATGATTCTAGAGGATTTGGTAATTGAATTCACTAAGGATAACAATGTTGACCTTCCCATCTGGAAATAAACTAGGCGTTCAGCTTGTAAATGCTGTTTGCATTAATTCTAATTGCCCATATATGGCAATTCGACATGGTACTGCTGAGAGGACAAGGAACAGGTAACTAATGATTACCATTAGCTTGCTTTTACTAACAACATCAGGGAAGCAAAGGGATATTTAGGACAACCTTTTTGCAAAATCTCAGTCTTGACATCTGGATGTGATTACTCCAAATGCCTAGGTGTCAAAGCTAAGGTAAGAACTTTTTGGTTGGGAGCAAAGTCTGTCTCAGCTCAATTCAGTCACCTCATACCTCATTGTAAACTCAGTTGTTTGAGCCCAATGTTGGCTATTCTGGTTGGCATCAAGCCTCCAGGTGAAGGTGTTTCCCATGTTCTATGTTAAGGAATGACCATAATTCAGTAACATGTATTATTCAGAAGGTAGGTTAGATTCCCATTTATTCAATGGATATCCCATATATTCAATGGATATATTAAAATATTGGCTTTGTCATCACTGGGTCAGGATAACCAGACCCATAAGAAGCCTTGGAACATCTGCTCTCTAGCTCAATAAGCCTTCAGACATAATCCAAGAGCATGGCTTAGAAGTTCAGTCCACATTTGGCACATAAAAGATTTCAATTTTAATTTCCAAATTCCTAGTTAGAAGGCTGTCATGTGATCAGAGAACCATAGAGTTGCAAGAGGAAACTTTACCCCAGGATGTTAAGCTTGAGATTTTAGAGATCTATTCCCAGCAAAGTATTTAGTGTTAGACCAGTGTTTCTCAACCTTGGCAGCTTGAAGATGTGTGGACCAACTCACAGAATTCCCCAGCCAGTCCTCACATCTTCAAGCTGCCAAAGTTGAGAAACACTGTGGTAGACTAACCAAGCATTAGTCTGACTTGATCTTAACAGCTCCCTAGATTTCAGTCCTTTAGGGGTCTTACGGCTTATCCACAGCCAAACCACAATAGGGCCAGACAAATAGTCTTCTATCTTTCATTTCCAACTCAGGAAGATGCTTGTCACACTAAAATTTTTTTGATCACCACTGCCTGCCTGGTAAGGCATTTCTGGGCCCCCATTCTGCTAGATATGTGTAGTGACAGATATTTTAATCAGAATCGTCGTTCTTCTCAGTTCTGAACAGCAGCTTATACTGCTAAGCAATAATCTCAAAGTTATCTTGATACCTGTAGAGAGATTTCTTTTTTCTTTTTTCTTTAAATATAACTTTTATTAAAAGAAAAGATTTTACATAAGCTTAAAAACTTCAGAAACCAAAAAAGAAAAACAGAAAGCAGAAAATATAGAAGAATAAAAGAAAAAGTGAAAGGTAACAAAAACAAGAGAAAGAGAAAAAAAGAAGAAAAAAGAGAGAAAGAGATCTGAAGAAGCAACTTCTAATCTTCTTTGCGGCAGTTACACACATAATAATTGTAATCCTCACCCTCCCAAATTAGATATCATGGTTCCCTTCTTCCCATAAAGAAACCTTTTTAATCACCTACAGAGAGATTTCTCTTCGTAGAAGTGAAGGCATTCCTTAGGGAATACAGATTTCACAAGGATTCAAAGGACTGACAAAGACTGGATACCTGTCTCCATTACAGCAGACTCAGGAACAGCGATGGCCAGAAACTATGCGGATCTCTTCTTGGCGTCCTCTGCTCTTCTACTTTTGACGGCAGTGCAGAAAGCCATTCTAAGAAAGACAGCAAGTAATGCAGTGCATGGTAGACCATCAGAAGGCACAAACAATTAAACTCAGCAGTCTTTTTGCAAGCAAATGAAACACAAAATTAACCAATTAATTAGGAGGAGAAATAGCTGGCTGGAGTTCTTTGCACGGCAAATACTTTTTAGATATTAGGATTATTAAGGTTGATTGTCAACATCATCACCATCAACTGAGCTCATGAGCTGTCAGATCAACAGCAACTGGGCAGTGTCAAGCCAAGCAGGAGATGTTGGTCTTGCAAAGAAATAAATGAGTAAATCACTCAATCCTATCAGAAACAACTATCTTAGAATTGGGCAAGGGCTCCAGCTGTTTATCTCTTACAGCGAAAAAAAGTAGATTTTCTAAGATTGTGTCAGCGTTAGGCACTCTGTAGAACAAGGAAGCAAGCTCCCATCTTTTTAAGTCAGAATTAATATCCCTTTCATTTTTTGAGGAATTCTAAACAGAACTGAGCCTTAACTAACTAAATAAAATTTTAAGGATTTGCTGCCATCAAACTTCCAGACATTATCCTTGATGATGATAAAGCAACAGGAGTAGAATTTGTTTGAAGGAGGAAGCACAACTTGACAAAGTTGCGCTTCTGAAAAGATTTCCAAGGATCAATGGTTAAAAAAAAGCACATTCATTACTTAGAATCGCTTAGAAAGATTAGGTGCTGGCTCCATTACACCAGAAGAAAAAAAATGGAGCTGGAAACCAGCTGAAGAATTTCCAGCTGATTGTGCCCTAGCTATGTGCAGGTCCTTTTGTAGCAAATGAAAACATGGATTGAATGGGGCCTGTTTAATTAAAATTTCTTTTGCTTGGAAATACGTACTAAGAGATATATATTCTTATTGCCAGCACCAAGATGCAGGGCAAAAAATGCTCTCTGGAGGTATACATTCTCCCAATGGTTGTTCATGTTTTCTACTCCACCTCCCCCCCCAATTATCCATCTCTCTCTCTGGGATGGGACAACAAAACCACTAGGCTAGTGTTTCTCAGCCTTAGGAACTTTAAGATGAGTGGACTTCAACTCCCAGAATTCCTCAGCCAGCATGCTGGCTGAGGAATTCTGGGAGTTGAAGTCCACTCATCTTAAAGTTCCTAAGGCTGAGAAACACTGCACTAGGCACAGGATTATAGTAGGGTTACTATGCTTTCAGGCCCTCTGGACTGTCAGTCTCCACTCTGTCTGGTGGCCCAGCTCCTGGCCCTAATCCTGACCCCATGATTGTGCATTGAATTCAAATAACAATAATTTGTTCCTAATCCAAACTTGAACCATCTTGTTTTTGTTGGTTCTGTAAAGAGTGTAAACACATGTAATTGAGTTGTCAGCTTGGGTAAATGCAAATAATGGAATTTTCAATGGTGGAAACGTGAACAATGTTTAAAACAAGGTTACCAAAATTAGTAAGCAATGGGTCCATGTTTTGCAAGTGTGCAAACGGTTACAAAATTTATGTAATCAGCTTTCATCAGTTGTATTACAAGATTGTGTGGCATGTCCTTGTATCAATTTTTAAAAATCCTTACACATTATTTTCCTAACCCAAATCCTATCCCTAACCATTATAATTGGGACCATTTTCCTTACTTCACAGAAAGAAGTTGTACTAATCAGGGATGCTGTGACTGGTGCTGGTTTCAGTGGTAGCCACCCATCCTTTAGACAATCCAGCTGCATAAAATGGCTTAATATCTGACAAGTCCAGCAAGTACATGATAAAATTGCCTTTTTTTGAGAGAGAGAGGGAGCTAATTTTTGCATTATAAGAAGTCCAGTAGCCGTTTCCAAAACCCTCAAGAGCTACAGACTGTCCCATCTTCTCAAAAGAAACATTCTTCCTCCCTTTTACATTGAAAGAGAATGAGGAAAAGAAATCAGAATCTTCTTGCCTTCATCTGCCTATATATAGTTTCTCATTGGACATGAGAGTCCTAGCTGGAGTGCTTGTTGTTACTTTAACTTCCTTAATAAATGTCAGTAACCAAAACTCTGAGACACTGGTTTTGGGATTAACCACTTCCAGTACAAGCTGTTATCAGAAGCATGACATTTTAGAGAACTGAACGGTTTATCAACTCACCAGCCAGAAAGGCTGGTTGCCCTCTTCAAACTCCACAGCACAAGTGATCAATTATATCTTGTTATGAGGGTCAATACATGCAATTGGTGCGTGTGCTACCGAATAACTTTGCCACCCTGAGTTTCCTGCATAGATGGGTAGCTATATAAGTTGGATAACCAGATAAATATCTGGGCTGCAAGACCACTCTACCTGACCGCTTTGTCAGCTGACCCAACCCACTTGGCCCAATCAAACTTCAGCTTCCGAATTGGATCCTCTGTATAAATGCATGGATTTTGGGGGGACAGAAGCGCTGAGATTCAGTGCTGTTTCCTAGCACTGATCTGGGGATTCAACCTCTGCTTGATTTTGAACAACCTTGATCTTTGTCTTCGAAGACAGCTCTTTTGGGGAGCTGGAATTCATCAGACTGGACAAGGACTTTCAAAAACGCTCCACATTTTCAGTCCTCGGCACATACAGTTTGTAGCGTTTTCAGGCGGGGGAAGAATCAAATCAACAGGAAACCTGTCTGAGAAAACCCATTTCTTTTCAAAACTGCCCCTGCTGCCTTTAATTTAAATAAGATGTTTTAACGTGCTTTTATCTTCTGGTTGCTTAGCATCCTTCACATCTAGAATCTTAGGTGGATTCCCCCCCTCCTCCCGCCTTCATTTGGTTAGCGAGGCACACACAGTGTGTTTAATGAATCATGTAGCCCAATCCACAGATCGCTGGATGTCAAAAACACATCTTGATGCTTTCATGCAAAGTTTGGCCTCCTCGCCTCTCCTAGGGGCGCAGAGTTTGCGGCACCACCACTGGGGCCCCTGATTAATTCTGAATTATTTTAGTTTCATCGTTCTGGGTGTCAAATCAAACGGATCATTCCACACCCGCCTCACATATTTAATCCTGGTACAGAATAAAGTTAGCTTTGGGAACGCATCTCAGGACCGTGTGCCCCCATCCCCAGTGGACTCCCCACTTGATAGTAGGACAAGGACAGCCCCTGGCTTCTTGGACTCCTGCCAGGGACAACTATTGAATCCTTGAGGTTGGATTTTAATGCACTTTCATTTTTACTTCTTTTTCTTGCTCAGTAGCTGCAGGTCAAGTCCAGTCACCATTTAAATTTCCCAAAAGGCTGCATATTGCATCACTCAGCAGGGCTGCAGAATAAAACGGTACTACCCCTGACCCCATCTACCAGCCTTCCCATTTTACATCGAAGGGACCTGTAGGATGGAAGGATGCAATCAGACAGCACGCGATTTATTGCTTTCTTCAGGGTAGACTCAGCCTTTCTGCTCAGGTGAGCACTAAGACGCTAACAAAATTAAAGAAAGAAAAAGTAGGGTGCATGACATTAATTCTAAAATCAATTAACATTTAGAAGCTGCTTGGCAGAACTGATGCCTCCTTACGGAGTTCCTAACAGTTGAGAGCGGAGCACTCCTATGCAACTCCCAAGGCACATTTCATAACCTGGGAGCAAGGATAGATGAAGGCTCTGTCCTGCATATCAGGCAGATGACTTTCTGACATGGCGGTACCTTTGAAAGATCCTCTCTTGCAGACCATAACAACTAAGAGATGTGCCTCAGACAGTTGCCTCAGACAGAGTTCAATTTTAGGCTTTTGTAGGTTAATACAACACATCTTAAATCAATGTTTCTCAAACATGGCAACTTTAAGATGGGTGGACTTCAACTTCCAGAATTCTCCAGCCAGCATGCCGGCTAGGGTTTCTGGGAGCTGAAGTCCACATATCTTAAAATTGCCAAGATTTGAGAAACATTGATTTACAGAGCTTCAACCTCAGAGTTCAATTTTTAACCAAGAGCCAGCCCTGCCCAACAGCACAATTTGGTTGCTGACTTCAACTTCATTTACTGAATCCACCACTATTGACTAAACTCATCCAACACACTAAATTATAAACTATGGTTAACAAGCACACATAGTTGGGCTCAGCCAGGATACAAAGTCAGATATAACTAAAGCTTCTTTCAGCTCAGTGTATGTGTGAACCTCAAAGGACATAGTTCTGGTCTTACAAAGCAATACAGTGTTTTTCAGTGCAGATTAGAGTACAGGAGTACAGAAACTGGTAACTTTGATCAGGACATCATAGTTCAGCCAAGTCTACTTGAAAGGATTGTTTTTTTCTGATGTTCTCTCAAGCTGAAATTCCAGCTGCAACAAAAGTCATGGTTTAGTTACCTTGGTGGTCTCTCAGCTTGGGTTTAGGGTAGGGGTGAGCAACTCATTTCTCACAGTCACCTCACCCAATCTTTTTGTAATGCGACACCCCCAAGATCACACAACTGAATTTCAGTGACAAAACGGTCAATGTTGGTGCCATAACATTTTGGTCATGTTGAAATGATGTAAAGCTTAAAGCCAATCTGTTAATACTTCTAGAAGGTTCAAGCCCTCAACTTCCTGTTTTTAGAAGAATTGGCAATATTGATTTTTAAAAAGAAATGGTGGTGGGGAGATTTCAGCACCACCCACTTTTGTGACATGGTATTAAGGACCAGCTTCTCTGGAGCAAAAACACTGACACTTTCCGGTTAAAAGCTTTAAAAATGTTCATCCCTACTAGGGACCCTGCCAGCTGTCTCACCTGTGTTCTTCTACATGGAAGATGTGGTCTCAAGACAACAGCTCTAGAAATCCTAAAGATGATCTACTAAAGTTACTAAAGAGATTTTCTAGAACTATTTCACAAATTTAGTTGCTTTGGAACTGTACTTGAAAAAGCTAATGCTCTTCAGCTCAGCTAACAATGGTGGAGAGTGGGGAACAGGAAGAAGGGAAATAAAACAGTTTATTGCAAAAATAGACACCCATCCACCTGCAACATCATGTCAGCTTCCTCATTCCTTGTACTGCAAAAATCTTGATATGCTTAGTGTTGCTGCCATTTCAGAGAAGCATCAAATGTGGCCAGTGGTCCAAAAACTTTCCTTTTCCCTCTTTTTAATTGCAAAGTCCTGATCTCGCATCTTGTCCGCTAATGGAATTATCTTCTACAATGTTTTAATGCAAAAGAGAAGGCAGGGATCTAAAATGAGGGAGAAGGAGAAGGAGAAGGAGAAGGAGAAGGAGAAGGAGAAGGAGAAGGAGAGAGGAAGAAAGAGTCAACATATGGCTTTATGTAATCTTGGAATGAATTTTTAAATGGAGTGTCCTCATTCATGTCAGACTGAAAGAGCTTTTTTTTAACAGTACTCCCTGGTTTAAGACTCCCAGTCTAGCTACACCTGGATTGTCCTGCTACAGAGAGACAGCTCTGTTTTTGAGGTTCAGCAACAGGAAAGCCTGTTTTATGGCTTAGCAGCTAATATTGAGACCAGGGGCAACACCTAGCTAACCTTAGCTGATCTGGGAAAGGTTAAGAGGTAGGTCAGATCTAGCTAGTCCTTGGATAGGAGACCACCAGGACATCCCAGGACTGTAGGCTAAGCTGGGAATTTGAAACAATATCTGGAAGAGGGCAACGGCAAGCCATTTCCATATCATTGCCAAGAAAAATATATGGATGTAATAGAAGACAATATCTGTAGCTCAGGGTTGAACTGTGGAGTCCTTGGTGCTCTCTGAGCTTGGTTTTTTGCTTGTAGACATTTCATGACCTGACTAGGTAACATCATCAGTGCTAGTAAGCATGGGGTTTGCTCCCTGTTTATATATAGTAGCTTGCCCTGCCACTTTGGGATGTGTCATGTTCATCATATATGATGTGTCATGTCCATGAGTTCACCAGGACCTCAGCTTGATTCAAGGGGGCCTACTTTTCATTAAGAGTTGGTCACAGCAAGTGGCAGCTCTTAGACAACCATGGTTGATCTCATACCCTTCATACCCATCATTCATGTTCCTATGAGATCATATCAGAAGCTGTTTCCCTGCAAATGGTTTCCCTGCATTAAGGAGGTCTTTATGTACACAACTGCAAATAGATTGGTCTTCATGGAAGCCAGGATGGAGCTGTAAGGAAGAGTTCAGAAAACATCTGTATTTTCAAAGATTTACCCAAAACTTTGGGCAAGAGACCCATATTTTAGAAGCTGAAATTGTTGGGAAGATCCAAACAGATTCAGATGATCAAATCTGGTGAGGAACACTGTAAACTCTTGGGATTAATTCCTCTTTTTTTTTTTTCCCCTCACTAGACCATAGGAGAAGAACCTATTCTAAAAGCATGGCAAAGCCAGGAGCATAAAGGTTAAGGAGCTGTTGATAGAAAAATCAGGTTGACAGACATCTGGCACTGGTAGGAACGATGCCTTAAAGGAATGTATTTTGAGAGCAGCCCCATAATTTGTGATGTGCCTGTTTGTGGCACACAGGATGCACACTTGAGTGGCACAGAAGCAACTTAAGCAACTTTGAACAATCCACCGGGACACGGGGTTATTTTTAGAGAAAACCTTCTCCAGCCAGCGTTTAATAAATAAGTAACGCAGGAGATCTCAAAAGAAAGACAACAGAGCAGCATCAAGCACGTGACTCCACTTCTTCTTAGCAACACAGCCCACAAGATGGTCTTCCCTTTGGATCCCTTGTGCGTTACAGGATTTTGAACTTGGTTCAGCTGCATGTAGATGCTAGAGAGTCGGGGTGAACGTTTTTCAGTCTCAAGAAGCTCCAGAGCAAACAGAAGGAAAGGACTAGCAGCAAGATTTGATTTACAGTTTTTCTTCTGCAGGAAAAAGTCTCGACCTCAGTTGGATCCCTGGGTTTTTTAGAAACAATAAAAAATGGTTTGCTAGGATCTTTTCCAAGGATTCTTTTTGACTTCTTAGTGCAGTGTTTCTCATCCTTGGCAACTTTAAGATGTGTGGACTCCAACTCCCAGAATTCCCCAGCCAGCATGCTGGCTGGGGAATTCTGGGAGTTGAAGTCCACACATCTTAAAGTTGCTGAGGTTGAGAAACACTGTGTAATAGTATGTGGGAAAGACACTGGGAGATGGGAGAAGAGTTGCTGCCTAGGGAAAGGTCAGATAAGAGGCAGCGTAGCCCACAGATGATAGTGGGTGGGGCAAGAGGTTCAGAATGGACCTTCCTTAGTTTCTCGGGCTGTAAAGGAGATGGTGGGAGAATTGTACCTTCAGACTTGCAAGATTCTGTTAATGTAGCTTTACAATAAAGTAGAATAAGCTTATTTGGTCGTGTTTTCTGTCTGGTCTGCCTAGTAATGCTGACATTAATCTTGCAAGTCTGAAGATAAAGTTCTTCCCCTATCTCCTTTACAGCCTGAGTAACTAGGGAGGGTCCCTTCTGAGCCTCTTTCTCCACCCATTATGCAGCTGCGGACTATGCTGCCTCTTATCTGACCCTTCCTTAGGCAGCATCTCTTTGCCCTGTCTCCCAAGGTCTTTCCCACATACTCTCACACACTGTCCTAGTGGTTCCTCATCCACGTCCTATCCATTTCTAACCCTGCTTAGCTTTCTAAAATCAGCCATGGTTGGCTAAGTGGTGCATCTACAGTAGCTGGGCCTTTCTTACCCTGGTAAATTCAGTGCTCCATATCACAGCTTTGATTCTGCATAATGTAGTCATAGTTACCAGGCCTGCAGTTTTTGTTGTTTAAGGAAAATGCTTAATGCATAAAGGCCAGCATTTGAGTGGCCCCTTTTCAGTAAGAGCAGCCTTCCTCAGATTTCTAAGGGGGTTGTACCAGACTATTTTGTCCACTCTAATTCACTTTATAAAACTGCATCAAGTTTCCCTATTATTACAAGTGTCTGACTGCAGCAGCCAAAGCTGCACACAAAGCTTACAAAGGGGGAAAATTAGGGGTGCTGGTAGTCCAGGAAGGAACCAATAGAGCTGGATGTAGGGTTATCAGGTATCTGAACAGGCAAAGGAGGACATGGACAATTGGAAAGGAGGACAAATGGAAGGGGCAGGAAGAAGGACATACAAACTGTTTAACTTGCTTGGCATCCATGACAAAAAAAGTACAGCGAAAAACTGAAAAAAAAATATACTTCAGCCTACATGTCTAGGAAATTACTTTTTCCAGCATCAGAAAGACTGGGTTTTCAACTGCAATATTTGTCCATCAAAATTTTATTTTCAAGAACCTATGCTAACATAGAACTGATGAAAATGCCGTCTTCAAATTTCACCCTAGAAACATGGGACGAGCCATGGGATCTCCAGATGACAGTGACCATAGATTTGAAAGGGCTGGATTGAAGCTGATTGCTGGAATCAGGACAGGAATTAAATAATGTGTATCTAGGCTGTCGAGTTGGTTGGCCGGCGAGGGAAAAAAAAAGGAGCAGGCAATTTACAAGGTCACAATACATGAAAGTTTGAACGACTACGCTTGTGAAAACAGTCCATATTTTTTTGGAAAAAGACACTCAAGAATCCAGGCAATATTTGATTTTAAGGATAGGTCTGCCAGAGGGAGACCAAATTTTTTTGTAAAAGACACTCAAAAAGCCAGACAGTATTTAATTTTAAGGATAGGTCTGCCAGAGGGAGGGCATGAGGATGAAAAGGAGGACATGTCCTGCTTTTGCTGATCATCTGTAAACCTAGCTGGATGCAACTTCAATAAAGCCATTTGAGTAACAGAACAACAGAAAAGGCATGCTCTGGGTCCCTTCTATCAAACAATGCCACCTTGTTGGACCCTGGAATCATGACTTCTCAGTGGCAATGCCTGCCCTATGGAACAGTATCCCTCCTTCTTATGAAAGGGTAAGAGAGTTGAGAAGACCCAACTATATCCCCTGGATATTCGAGTCTCCTCACCCCTGTTAGCCTTTCACAAGGCCAGGTGTTTCCCCAGGCATTTGGGTCAGGGGGTAGATGGGCTCTGCTGTCAGTGATGTGGTTTTTCTGTGGGTGGGGTTACGGCTGATCCTTGGCCACTCGGGGTGGGTTTTTCTGTGCTTTAATCCTTCTAAGCTGTCCAGAGTCATTGGTGAGAGATGGGTGGCTATATAAATCATACCGATCAATACATGAAAAAAGGACAATGCAAAATTACTTCTCTGGCTTGACGCTGGCATAATGCACACGTTTGCATTAGCAACTTGCTTTTATCTTTAAAAAAGCACAACATCTCCAGAACACACACCTCTTCCTCACAAAGCATTTAAAAACAGCAGGAAGGACTCTATTATACTTCTCCTGTCTCGGAACACGTGCTTAAGTTACTTTCTTTCACCCCCCTCCCTTCCTCTCTCGACTAGCACCAGCCAACACCTGCCAGAAAAGCAGGGCTCACTGTTTCACTGGCCACGGTGCTCTCTCGGTGGCAGAAGGGTTTGGCTTTTTCAAAAATGCCCATTGCAGGTCCTCCAAACACCAAAAACACTCCATTTTGACCGAGTTTGGGACAAAGCTTCAGAACGTGGCATTTTCATGCCACGTTTGAAACGCTTGAAAAACATTTTGTTTGGAATATTTGAAGTTCGAAAGCCCCTGGCTGACCTTAAAGAAAGCTAAGCAGGGTTGGAACTCATTAGACCTTGGACAGAAGGCCACCAGAAAATCTCAGAAGAAACAATGGCAATCCCCTTCAGTATTGCTGCCAAGGAAACGCCATGGATGCGACCACACCTTAAACTAGGGAGTCAGGCAAAATTCTGAGGGTTTTCAGAGGAAGGAGAAACACAATTGCTCCATGTGATATTTTGTGTACTCCGTTTTAGTCAACTCTCCTGATGATGCCTAAGAAAATAATAAATTTCTGATGCCATCATTGTCTACTAGCTGAGGGAGTGGGTGGAATAGCTGATGAAGCCTCAGTCTAAATTTGGGGAGATAAAAACTGAAATTCCCAGTTAGCATGAAGTTCTTATCAATTGCTTAAGATCTGTTAATGACAAAATTCACTCCTCATGACAACTATGGATAATTACCCATAGTTTGTTGAACAAACCACCATTAGCTGGGTACGTGCAATAAACAATCATCTGGTCCTCTGTAAATAAAACACAACTGCAATTCCTGAAGCTCCTAGCCAGCATGGAGCTTCTGTCCCAAAAGTTCTAAAAGAGAACTAGGCTGGGGAAAGCTTAGCCACAAACCATAGTTTGTAACTAATTATTAGTTACAAGAATTATTATTTAGAAACCACAGCCGATAGGTTTACATAATGCACTAATCCCAAACGAAGAAATGGTTTCATGATGGTGGACCTAGCCATTGCCTCCACTGAGGTCTCAAAAAAAAATGGGGCTGTATGCAGTTGAAGGTCCAAAGCCCAGATCCAAGTGGGGAAGTGCCAAAGATGTGTTTTCAAATGTATAATGATGCTGAGTTGTTGCAACAACACTTTAATACATAACCATAGATATCTGCAGGGAGGGCAGCAAGGGGACAAATGACATCATAACATTATCACTCCAATGACGTGACTCATACGATTATAACAGACTTTATGACATCATAATGTACTTGCATGATGATGCCACAAAGCATGTGTCGTCATCTGATGTCACTGCATCTTGTTATGGATTCTGCAGGGCGTAACCTCATTAACGGTACTTTAAGCACCTTAACAGAAGGATGGAACACAAACCAGACCAAGAACCACCATTATGAACTTTGCATTCAGCCAGGCCAGTCTAGCACCCATCCTTTGAAAGCCAGAGCTCGCCAACAATCCCAAATGTGCAAAAAATTCATCCCATGTGCGGTTGAATTCAAATGCAAATTCATGTTTCTCTCCACCCAGAACTCTTCTTCCTTCCATGCCACATAAACCAGTTTGCCCTTCGAGGGATATAATGAAGAAACTCATCTTACATCTACATATGCATAAGAACATAATCACTACTCCAACTCCAATTAACTTAAAGGACAGACTCCTTTGAAATGTATGTACACTTCAGAAAGAGAGAGGAAAAAGGGGAGCAAGGAACAATGCCTTGCAATCAACACAGTTCCACGTTTCAGGTCAAGAATGGTAAGATTTCTCCTTTAACAGCTTTTGTTGGAAACAAGCAGAACAGGGAAACAATCAAAGAAACACAGCGCGGAACAAGGTATTCCCAGCACTCTGTCCTTTGTCATGCAAATCCAGATCAAACACACACACAGACACACACACACACAAAACCCACAAGCAGGGATGTTTGACAGCAACAGGCCTGCCCTCCACCCTTGGAGGGAACCAACGAGGGGAGAGTAAAGGGCCAAAAGGTGTGCACTGTCCTTGCTGAGTGAGCAAGCAGGAGAACTGGCTGTTGAGCACTATTGTTCACTAAAACACCAAGGCTGATTGTTTGCTGTGCATGTTTGCAAAAGTTCAAAGAAAGACTGGGATTAAGAAAACAGGAGCGAAAACACTCAGAAAAAGCAGCCACTCGCTGGAAGGCAAACACCACATCGCGTGTCAGAGGAACGTGAAACGCTGGAAGTTTTTCTCTTTCCCAATCATAAAATGGGGAGGAAACAAACGGATGGGCACTGGGGAGGGCAGGGGAACAGAGGTCATGAGCACCATGATGACACTGTGTCAATGACATCGTTCTCATGGTCAAGGATGCTGGGAGAAGATATTTAGCAAAATCTGGCGGGCTACAGTTTTCCCATCTCTTCCTATTGGAATTCCAAATTTAAATCTCTTCCCTTTCCTCATTCAGTCAAGGGAAAACTGGATCCTTAATTGTCACTGTCAATTACTGAGTTAGACAGTTGCTCCTACGAGACCTGCCCCCCCAAGGCACCCACCAAATTTCCTACCCTACTCTGCATTTGAAAATGTTCAAAGATTGCCTTGATTTTGAGCAAAGCTATAAAAAAGAAGCTGGTTAGACAGCAGAACAAGCACCAATTTGAATCATCTTGACTTCCTACCTACTGACTCCATGAGCACATCTACATCATTTTGTTGGTGACAATATAGAAGTGACTTACTGTAGGTGTTGCCTTCTTCTGTGATGGTTTCCTGACTTCCACACCCAGCCAACAGCCCTGGGATTTCATAGCTGTCTCCTACCCAAATCTTAACTAGACCCAATCCTTTCGAGCTTTTCAAGATCGTCCAAGGTTGACTGCCATCTCCTTTACTGAATTATTTTTTTTTTTGAGTTGACATTGCAGGACACCATTGGCAAATCCTGGTGGTTTATATCATGAAATAGAAACTATTATCAAATATAAAGACACCTTAAAATAACTCCAAAACAAATAGATGCAGATGCAACCTTGCTCCCCAAATTCCCCCCAGAACAGCTAAGAGTTCAGTAGACTTCGGGGCCCTTGGCCCTTCTCTTGGACTCAGAGAAGAATAAAAAAATGTTGATAGGACATTTGCCTTGGATGAGCTGAGTAGGGTTTTTCTACATGAACAAGACAGTTCTATAACTACTACGTGCCGCATAAGTCAAATGGAGAACTGTGTATTGCACCTGGAAATGTATCAGTAATCAATCAGCAGTCATAAAAAGGGTCTGTCTGTCTGTCAAAGGGTACCTAGAAAATATTGGCAACAATGAGGAAGTGGCTTGCCCTGGTTTCTCATGACTTTTTTCAGCTTGACAATCTAGCTAACAGCTCTAAAATTTCTTGGTGGTCTCCCACTCAAGCACTAACCTTCTGACTCTACTTAACTTTTGCAGATCAGCCATTAAGCAAAAGAAAAAGTTGCTTGGGCAGGCCTGTTAAAGATCTCATAGTGGCACTCCCATCCCATGATAACTTTCAGCTTGACTCGGTGTGCCCAGGGCTTAAATGGTCGTGGGAACCCAGCCTGCTGGGTTAGGTTTTGTTCCACTATATTGCATGAACCCGAAGAAGAAGTTAACTCAGCAACTGAGTTAAGGGCATTGTGCAAATGCAGCCTAGCATTAACCATAAAATACCACATAGGATTCTTTGTCTCAGAAAGTGTTCATTGTCGCTGGGAAAAAAAAGGCAGAGAATTAGAATCAACCAAAGCGCCCTCCCTAGCGCTGTTCGCCCTCTGTCCCGCAGCTTCCTCTGTTTTGAATTGCCAAATCATGCATTTCTCATTAATGGCCCAGACCCAGAGATTTTTCAATTAAGTCAGAAAGCTCTGTGGTAATTACATTATGATATTAGCCCCCACAGATTAATACATTGGCAGATGCTTGCAGGTTGCCTTCTGCAAGTGCTTGTCATGCTCCACTCCTTCGGTTGGGTAATGAAACCAAAACACAGGAATGTTTGTCATAAAATGGCTTGGGCCATCTGGAGGGAAACCTCACCATCACGGGGAATATCGTGCTGACAAATCTAGGCTGCGGTTACCCAGAATGCCTCTTTGTTTCTGGCTCCGCACGAGGCCATACATTGCTACTGGAAAAGCCATAGCTTTGACTATGCGGATCTTTGAAGCCATAAAGAAGGCTGAGTGCCGAAGAATTGATGCCTTTGAACTGTGGTGCTGGAGAAGACTCTTAAGAGTCCCCTGGACTGCTAGGAGGTCAAACCAGTCAGTCTGAAAGGAAATCAACCCTGACTGCTCATTGGAAGGATTGATAATGAAGCTCAAGCTCAGATACTTTGGTCACCTAATGCGAAGAGAGGACTCTTTGGAGAAGACCCTGATACTGGGAAAGATTGAAGGCAAAAGGAGAAGAGGACGGCAGAGGATGAGATGGTTAGAGAGCATCACTGAAGCAATGAGCATGAAACTGAGCAAACTCAGGGAGGCAGTGAAGGACAGGAAGGCCTGGCACGATGTGGTTCATGGGGTGACGAAGAGTCGGACACAACTTAACGACTGAACAACAACAACAACCGCGCTAGGCTGTAAATGATACATTTAGAAATCACACTCGTAAGCTGTGGAATTCACAGCTTCCCAATGTGAGGCTGGCCAGTTCAGCTGGTATGAAAAAAGGGACTGGCAGATTCATGGAAGATGCAGTAGGTTTTAATAGAAGAGAACATCTGTAGCTCAGCCTTGAACTGTGGAATTTTTGGGGTGCTCTGAGCCTGGTTGTTTGCTTGCAGACGTTTCACTGCCCAACTAGGTAATGTCATCAGTGTGAATGAGTGTGAGGTTTGCTGCCTGTTTAGATAGATAATAGAGATAGATGGTAGATAGGTAGATAGATGGAGATAGATGATGGATGGATGGATGGATGGATGGATGGATGGATGGATAGATAGATAGATAGATAGATAGATAGATAGATAGATAGATAGACAGACAGACAGACAGACAGACAGACAGACAGACAGACAGACAGATGATAGAGATGATAGACAGATAGATGATAGATGATAGATAGATAGATAGATAGATAGATAGATAGATGATAGATAGATAGATAGATAGATAGATAGATAGATAGATAGATAGATAGATAGATAGATAGATAGATAGATAGATAGATAGATAATATATAGTAGTTTGCCCTGCCACCAAAACAGGCAGGGCAAGCTACTGTATATAAACAAGCAACAAACCCCACACTCATTCACACTGATGATGTTACAAGTTGGGCAATGAAGCGTCTGTAAGCAAACGACCAGGCTCACCATGATCAGGTATTGTTTCCATTTCCTGAGTCCCTGGGAGCATCCCTGAAAGGCCACCCATTAGGGACAACAGTGTACAACAGGGGTTTTTAACGTGAGGTCCATGGACTCCTTGGGGGTCCGTGGATAAATTTCAGAGGTTGTGTGAACTTGGATGGGGGAAAAAAATACATATTTTTCACTAACCTCTAACTGAAATTAAGCTTTTTGTTCAAAAATATATGTAGGCAACAAAGTAACTTATGGCCTCTAGACTCCCTAAACTTAACTTCAATAATTTTCACTATTTAAAATTATTATTATTATATAATAAATATACCTTTAAAAGGGGTATTATTTTGTGATTGATTTAATGGATTAACAAAAAGCACATATATTACTGTATTACAGATTTGTTATTTCTTACTATTTTCATAAGTGAATCTGATTGTAATTGCTTTCCTTTGTAATACAATCTATGTTTATGTATTTCATTTTATGCATATAAGTATGTTTTTCTGAGAAGGAGTCTGTAGGTTTCACCAGACTCTTAAAGGGGTCTGTGGCACAAAAAGGTTAAAACCTTTGATGTAAGAGAACAGTTAATGTCTTTTCTATAGTTACAAACATCTTGCATGCACATGGTTGACTCCTACATGAAAATATTACTCAACTGGATGGTCCCTTTGCTTAATCAAGCAGCATCTTCTTAAGGTCTTGCGTTGTCAACCTGAGTATTTCGTTTTGGCACCAAATGGCACAGGATCAAATTCACTTGGACAATGGCCAGAACAGTAGAATTCCAACAAAATTTAAAACTGATGTTCTGCTCTAGTCCTGTACAAAATAATCAAATCAAATCAAATCAAATCAAATCAAATCAAATCCAGCCCTGTATCCTGGGCACTCAAACCAACCTGCTGCCATTTTAACTTCCACAACATTTGTTGGGTGCACTGTGAGAAAGTAAAATGGGGTTTAGACTCAATCTTCTCACACCGTTTGCAGCAGTGTCCATGGAGTGTGCACGTGTGCATGTGTGTGTCAAAAGAGGCTGCAACTTCCATCTTGTCTCTTTTGATCTTCCCCCATGGATGCTGCTGTTTCAAAGGTTTTTGTCACTTCCACTTAAATGCCTGATAAAAGCTTGATTTGTGCAAATTCTCTCAAATACGAAGGCCGTTCTGTCGGAGTTAAATGGAGTTTTGATGAAATTTTATGATCCAGGTGGTCTCTGGAAGAACTTGAAGAGGCCATTTTGCACCACGGTGGAAAGGATTACAATGAATGCCATTTAGTTTCGGGATGAGACGTAAAAGTCTGCCTGTTCTGATAAAAGGCCTAACACTGCTTAATTACAGGATGACTGACTTTGCCTACATGACAGCTACACAATCTTGAGAGCAGTTACGTGCGTGTTACATCTTGCAGCTGAGACAGCAAAACGTGCCTGGTGTTTCTCAGCAATATTTCAAAACGTTTTCCCCATCCCAATTAAATCAGTTAGAGTCCATTTCACAGTAGTTGGTTTTTAAGATCTTGTGAAAATAATAATTCACCAAGAGGTGATCATTTAGGTCCCTCCTGTTGCTCCCAGGCAAAGGCTCAATATGTTTGAAATCAGTGTTTCTCAACCTTAGCAACTTTAACAAGAGTGGACTTCAACTCCCAGAATTCCCCAGCCAGCATGGCTGGCAAGAGAATTCTGGAAGTTGAAGTCCACTCATCTTAAAGTTGCTAAAGTTGAGAAACACTGTTTTAATTACACTCCCTGGCTCAGATTGTAGAACCCAAGAAGGTCAAAGAAATCAATGGTTTTTATTTTGAAATCCTAAAAGTGGCCAATTTTAAGCAAAATCTATTCATAACTTTAGGTCAGCCTTCCCAGTTAGATGCACTGAATTCCAGCCCCCATGGCCGTAAAGCCTGTGAGAGTGGTGATATCAAAATGAATAACAAACTTAATAAAATATTGGAGGTATTGTTTTGGAAGGCACCAAGTTGGGAAAATCTGTTTTACACTGTAGCTAAGGCAAGAAAGCCTACAAAGTTATTCTTGCTTCCACATCCCTGAAAGGTTGCAAAGGATCATGAGTGGTCATTCCCCATGTCCTTGCAAATTTAAGCTAGATAATTGGGTGCAAACCCTCCTAGGTAATGTGGCATGCCCAAACATCTATTAAGGGCCCACCAAGATCCACCAGTAATTCCTGCTTACAAACCAAAAAGCAGTAGAATCATGAGCTTTAAAATTGCTTGACAATACACTGGGTTGAGGTATCACCCAGAGGTGGGATGAAGTTTTGAGTTCTTGGCTCTGGACCAGGGGCATCCACAGGGGAGGTCAAAATAGGCAAGATGGTGGCCAAGATCATGTTACTTGGTCATGGCCACCATCTTGACTTTCTTGACCCTGCCTGCAGCTTGCTCTACTTTGGACATATTCTTGTTTCTTGCTTTATATTGATTTATAGTAGATTTAAAATACACAGTTGCCTCTTATTCCCACGTTGGCTCCCCTATCAGGTTAGAATCCCACCTCTGATACCATGATCCCATCCTCCAACTCTCCTAAAATCACAGTAGCTAAGAGCTGGAGTTAGCAGCTAAGAGCTTAGCCCTTAAGAAAATCACTTATGGCCATCAGGATCAACTTCTAGCTTTCCCCCACTACCTCTTTGTTGCAGGCAACTTGACTGAACCAGCAAATCCAACAGCAACACACTGGCAATCACTCATGTGCCCTTTTGGTATTTTTTAAAGGGGAAAAACCAGAAAATATGACTGTTAAACCTCTGTCAGCCTTAAGCGTTCCTATTTTTTACCATTTAAAAAGTCCCATTAAAAAATCCTACAGCCCCATTCACAAGCAACGTGGGAAACTAGAATAGTAGCGCCCAGTGAATACCACCCTTGCAATTTCACAGGGACTTGGGAAAACACTGTATTGAGGATATGAAACTGTCTACAATTGTTCCCTGTTGCTGGGACAATCACAGCCCACCAATTTCTGGGATGAATGGGTGTGTGGACACAGGAGAAGATCCTTGGCCAAGAGACCCCTTCAAACTGCAGGCAACCCTCCTTGAAAACTACAGCGAAACCATGGGAGACCTGTAAACTCTTTAAAAAACAAAACACAACCCAAGCCACTCCTGAAAATGTTTTTATCAAGTCCCTGAATCAAATTCCAACCTCCTATCTGCTTTGAAAGAAGCACTCCAGCACCTTGTTTTGACATGGAAAGGATTTAAACCTGCAATTAACACATTTGCAACCATCTAAGTGGGTGGGGGCTAACCCAGCTTTGTCTGTGAGTGTGCAACGGAGGAGTGGATGAACATTGCTAATTCGTGTCTTGAAATGTCACACTTGTTAAACACTTTGAGGTGGTGAGATAGAGAAGCCACTAGTAAAAAAACACTCCAGGCCCATCACCCGCATTAAACACACTTGTCTTACCTCGAGGCAAATGTACAATCTCTGCATGGACCTTGAGGCCAACAATGCAGAGGCTAGAAAAAAAAAAAGAGTCCAAATAGATTCTGCCCAGTTCAACAAGGCACCAATGTTGGACAGCCCTTAAAACAGCAGCCTGGGGCATTTAATGATCCTGAGAAAACTGTAAAAGAAAGGGGATTTTGTGAAAGCCAAGGCAGTTTGTGTCTTTTCAGAGGGCAAAGAAATAAAAGGGTCAGCGGATCAGACTGTCTCCCTTTTGTGGGGGAAGAAGAAAAGAACAAAAGGGATTTTTCTCAAGTCTTCCATTCACGGTTCGGAAATGTCCCCAATGTGGTTTCCCCACCCTCTGTTCTGTCCACCTTGAAGATGACATCACAACCAAGTTCTCAACCTCCCAGACAGCTTCTTTTCCTAAATAAATAAATAAATAAAAAATCCCATTCTGTATTTATCATGCAATAGATGCGTGACTTATGAAGTGGGGAGGGGGGAGAGAAAGGAGATTGACCTCTCACGGGAGCTTAAACCCAGTCTTAATGAACTTAAGCCAATTCATTCCTCCAGCTAAACTAATACTTTGGGGCAGGACTTCACTGCTGCGTTCAATGGCCTCCAGTGTTAACCTTTTCTTGTGTTTTGCCCTATAATCCCCTTCTTATGCACAGGGTCAGATCATCATGGTTGATGAATAGAAGAAGTCATGATGCTCTAAAGCCGGGGGCTCGCAAAGGTCTCAACCCCTTGGTATCTCAGCTTCGAGTGCCTGAAATAAGAGATGCAGCCCCATCCATTTCTTTGTCACCAATGCAATCAAGAAATTATAGATGCACACGAGTCCTGAATCTCTCAGGGCAAGGGAGCTAATCCAGGACTTTTAAAACATTAAAAAAAGAAAAAGAAAGGAGCTATGGACGCTGGCTTAGACCAGCTTCTGATTACTTTCATTACAATTCCCATTTCATTTTGCTTGCTCTCTCTTTTTTTAACTGCTGGGTTTTTTTTTACTGGAGAGACATAATTCAGTTTATGGTGTCCAGGAAAGACAAAAAGTCCTAAAGCCATTCAGATTTTTTTGAAGGGCTTCCCTTGTACTCTAAAAAAGAAGCCTTACTGGACATTTATTATTCTGAGTGTACTGACTATATGTGCATATCAAACTTAACCATAAGAGATGATTAGTTCAAATAGATTCACTCACAGCTCCCAGTTCTTCTCTTTGACCTAATCAACTCTCTGTCTAACTGGGGAGAAGTTAATGACAGCAATCACCTCTTCTGTTTAGGTGCGACAGATGAATGTCCACCTGGTCTTAGAAGATCACATCCCCAAGGTTGTCCAATTCTGTGGAGTCCTTGGGGTTCTCTGAGCTTGGTTCTTTTCTTGCAAATGTTTCATTACCCAGCTAGGTAACATCTTCAGTGCACTGAAGATGTTACCTAACCGGGTAATGAAACGTTTGCAAGAAAAGAACCAAGCTCAGAGAACCCCAAGGACTCCACAGTTCAACCCTGAGCTACACATATTCACCTCCATTGTTGTCCAATTCTTCTCCCCATCAGCTGTGTTGCCTTTTTTAAAAAAAGGATTGCACACAAAGCCATCAATAACCCATACCTGAAATCCTGATTTTCTCTTAATTTAATATCTGGGTTCTGGCAACACACTAAACCCTGTCCCAAGTTAACAAGTGCTTATACTATGCTCTACCCAAACACATAAACCATATTTTGGTTCACCGTTACGTCCTAGTTCAAATAGCATTCTAAAAAAATGTGTAGGAGAATTTCCCCATGAAAATTTGAACCAGAGATCAGGACACATTACATAGAAGCCTGGGGGTGGGGGGGGGGGGCAAAGACAGATTACTGAGGGGAGGGGTTACGATCTGTCTTTATAGATATACACAAATTAGAGTATACTCATGATTGGGTGCAACATCAGGATATTTGACAGGGTAGAGAAAGCAGCTGGCTTCCCAAAATTTTCTGAACCACACACTATCCAACCAAATGCTAGCATACTATGAGAACCCAATCATAAGTGAAATTTCAGAATTAGACCAGCATTCTACTATGATTACATTGTGCCTATGGTCTACTGAACAGGGTCCCCTGAAAAAGGATTCACAGGTTCATTTTACTGACCAGAACTAGAAGTGGTAGAAACTCTGGGTTGGGTTCACACATTCCTCTAAACCATGTTGTGGTTTCTTTGGTTTGGCTTAGTGAGCTGTGTAATCATTGTGACTGTAGTTGGCAAGCCATGGTTTAAGGTATCCCTGATCCCTGTGGATCATGGCTTCTTCTTAATCAGGAAGCCATGATTAAAAGAAAGGGCTCCAGCTTCGATGGATTGCTACAACACACATAGCAAGACACAAACATAGTTTTGCTGAGGGAGACCTCAAATATCTTTGGTGGTCTCACCAAATGATGTGAGATTGGTGGCTACAGGGGAGGAAATGTTTTCCCTTTTAGTATGAAATGCTTGTCCCAAGGCACCCGTTCACATGTGGGGCTGCAAGCTAAGACATTCCTTTTCTCCCAAGGATTTTGATAGTTTATTAATTGATTTGAAGAGCCCATATTTTTCCAGATTTTTGTCCACTATTGTTCTTGTTCATAATAATATGTCACCCGATTTTCAACAACGCTGGGTGGTTTTATGTTTTTGTACAGCTATTACCTTCATTTGTTTCCTTTTTCTCTTTCTCTGGATGTGGATGTGTTTGTGGGGGTTTTCAGTAACTTTGCTTATTGAGCAGATTAAAAGTATAGTAAACAGATAAAGTAAACAAAAATAAACAAATACGTGAAAGGGCTCTGTAGGATGAGAGCCATGTTACTCTATGGAAGTCCAAGATCAGAAGTTATCTGGTAGAACCTTTTCTGAGCGATGATGAAGTGAATTGTAGCTCATGAAAACTTCTGCCTCCTGAAGTCGTGGGTGTTCCATCATTGGAGGTTTTCAAGAAAAGACTGGACAGCCATTTGTCTGGGGATTCCTGCTCTCCAAGAATCTCCAAGATGTGAAAACAGCTGTGAATAAGAGTGTGCTTTTGCCCACTTTGTTACATGGAAGTGAGAATTTGGTGTGCCAGAAGAAATAGGAGCAAGTGGAATGCAGTGGGGCTGGGTAATTGAAGAAGTGTGTGTGGCAAAACAAGGAGAGAGGGTCACTGATGAATAGGTGCTGAACGAATGTGGACTGAATACAAAGCGGAATGACTAGGACAATACAAGTATGTTGAGGCACTTTGGTCAGGCAAAGAGAATGAATGTGGGCTGAACTGCAAAACAAATATATGAAAGAAATTGAGTGGGTCAAGGAATAGAGGAAGATCAAGCAAGCCATGGTTGGATGGAATTGATGAGGTCCTCAAAAAGAAGAACAAGAGGGAATGGATGAACAAAAGGTATGAATTTCAAGGATAAATAAATATGTATGGAGAGCTATAGTGAATGGTGCTGGTGTAAACTAGGTTTAGTTGTATTTCCGTTGCTTTTCCTTATCTCATACCTTTAATGTATTTGAGTTACCATTTCTTACTCCTTTTTTCTGCTGAAATTTTCCATATTTCCTGCCTCTGTTCTGGCTCAAGAAACCATAATAACAGCTGATATGATGGATTTCATGTGACAGAAAAAATTCCCACAAATGAATCCAATCTTTACTGGATTCTGGGAGGGAGGGACAGGAAAACTATTACAAAAGTGGTATTGTAGGAGAAAAGAAGTTAATGGTCCAGTGGTGAGAATGGAAGGTATTTGTGTAGGAGAGATGCAGAAGAGTTCAAAAGATGCCCTTCTGTGAAGACAACAGATCTGGGATATTGAACCCTCTCTCTGTGTTTGAGCTTCTCATGGGCACTTTGGCACCACAGCACTCAAGACCTTCTAGGATCAAAGGAAAAGGGGCCTCAGAAGGGACAATGGAGAACTTCTGGTGAGGGCTCCTTCACGTGGATTGTCATCTCTGAAAAGAAGCTTTTGGCTTCACTTCCTATGGTATTAATGCAGATTGCTGAGATCTTGAGACAACTCATGTGAGACTAATGTTGTAAGATTTTGTTAAGATGTTGCAAGAGTTCGGCAATTTTGGAAGACTGTTGTAATTGGAAAGCAGAAAACTCTTGATCTAGGGAGAATGCTGATGACCAACCCTGATGTAAACCATTTCTGGGATTCCCATTTGTCTAAGAGCTATTACAAGTTCTTATTATCTTTTCTCTTTGGGAGGGATGTGAGGTCAAGGAATTTGCTGGTCCCAGCAGGACCCACAATGTTGAGCCAAAAGTTCTGCTGTACTTGTGTGGTTGATGACAGAAATATGAGCTGGCTTTTAGAATCATTTGGAATTGCATAGCTATGTTTTTTTTCCACCACACACATATGAAAAAGACCAACAACGTCAAAACACAGTAGCCTAACAGTAATAATAACATTAAATCATGAATAAATAGTGCCTTTTTAAAAAATTTGGAGGCGCCTTGCTGGTTTCCATGGTAATTAACAGTGCTGAGAGCTGTTTGTAACTCGGAAAGTCTCAAATTCAACAGAGGAAAAAAGAGGAGGAAATGAAGCTTTTATTAATGTACTAACAAATAAATGCACCCATCCACATTTCCTTTCCTGCACACTCAGAGCTTATGATGGAGCCAGAAAAACACCCTTTAAAGAGGCCAAAGATGTATGAAAATATGCCGTGATTCACTCCCTTTCTCTTACCTTTGATCTGATGATCTCCCCATTCCATTACCAAAACTTTAATTAATCCAAGCTTTACCACTGCGAGGTAGCGAGCTAATACGTCGAGTTAATTATCGCAAAGTTTATTTCTCAAAGAGTGCCTAATCTTCAAAGATCGTCAAGTGTTTTGCAGACCATCAAACCCCAATTTTGCAAACGGGCTCTTTAATCAAGCTCCCAAGGCCAGCATTTGCCTGCTCCAATCAACTTGGATGCAAGCAATCTTTTTGTTCCTAATGAAAATGAATGGCCCCTGCTCTGAACTTCAGACAGATTCTTAAGGCATATTTTGTAGGAGGTCTACAAAGACCTACTCAGCAAGATTATTATATTCATGGCCCTTCACAATCTGTTTATTTTGGAGAAAGTTTAAGCAGCAGTCATCTAATTCTCAGAAATGTCTCTCTCCAAGCAATACATAGGAACTCCACATTGTTCATCGTTACCCTTCCTGCTTTGTCTCCACGTTATTCCCCAGATTCAAACACCTCTTTGCTGTGACCATCTCAATCTAGGCTAGGAGTCAGTAGGAAGATACCTATGACCACCACAGCATCTGTTCCCTGCTCTCTCACAGGACAAAATGTTCTGAATTGTCCTGCATCTGCATGGAGTGGGAACACCGTGGCAGTCAGTGGGATTTCAGTATGAGATGTGAATTCAGACTTTACAGCTGCACACTTGGCCACTGCATTTAGCCAACATGGTGTTATAGTAGTAACAGGTAGTAATGTTCTTCCCTAATCGTTTTCAAAATTCTTCCGAAGCTAGTCACCACCGTGCAGGTTAATTGTGGATCCTGTACTTTCTTGCTGGCAAATACTTTTGCAGATAGCCATGACTATCAAAGTTGGTCACAATGGGACTGCAATCCCAAGCTGTTTTCTATCTGCCTTCCTTCTTTGGTTGCAGCCACTTCTGAACAGCTCCCTACCAACCAGGATTCTTCAAACAGGACTTCAGTTCTCATGCCTTTGAAGAAAGCTGGGGAAACAGCTTAGTGTGAGGGAGAGAAAAGATTGCACTCCAACTTTATTATGGTATGTGGGAATGACCTTGGGAGATGGGGCGAGGGAGACATGCTGCCTAGGGAATGACCAGATAAGAGGGGGTATAGCCCACAGCTGCATAACGGAAAGAGAAAGAAACTCAGAAAGGAACCTCCCTAACTTATCAGGTTGTAAAAGAGACAGTGGGAGATTTGTACTTTCAGACTTGCAAGATGAATGTAGCTTTACAATAAAGTAGAATTACCTCATCTGGTTGTGTTTCCTGTCTGGTCTACCTGGGAAGGCTGAGAAACCTGGCTTATCAAGTCTTCTCCTACTTAGATTTAATTAAAAATGCTTGTTGAAAATGGTTTCCCATACATGCACCAGTGAGAACATTCTGTTTTCAACAAGGTGATAATTGTTTTCTTCTCCAAGTAGCTTTCAAGAACAGTTCCACACTGGGGTGCTTCTAGAACTCCAATGACTTAGGCTGATCAATGTGGTTGATTTGGATTTTTAGGAAGAACTATTTGGAAAAGAAAAAGCAGAGTGAAATTAGAGGGCAAAGCTGCTTTTTTTTTTCTTTATAAAAAAAACATGAATTATTATTTATGTACATTGACGTCTGTGAAATAGCATCCTAGATGGAGTTTGGAGAATGCTGAGCTCAAAGAAAAAAGGCAAGAGTTGTGTCATATGTAGTTGAACAATTCAACAGGACCGACAGATTAACTCAAAATCATCCTCTTGCCTTTACAACTTACAAACTACTGAGCCTGCTTTCCTTCCAAACAACTGCCATGGACCCATGGACAAATTTCCATGCTGTTTGAATAAAGTTCGTTTTTGTTCCCACTTGATTCTCTGAAAACATCAAAGAAACCACATCACTCAAGTTGGGAGGAAGTTGGAAGGTCATAGAAGGAAAAGCAAAGGCTACAATAGCTCTAATGACACTTGAGTCCTGTGCCCAGTTCTGGCACTTCAAGGCGGAGTCATAGAAAACAGAACAGATCAGTAAAGGGCAATGAAGATGACTGGGAACTTGAAATTAAGTCCTACAAAGAAAGGTTGAAGAAGGTTGATATGTTTAGTCTTGAGAAAAAATGACTAAGGGGGGATAAATGTAGCAGTCTTGAAATACCCCAAAGGATATGGGGTATCAGGACCTCTTCTCTTGGGTTCTGGGATACAGGACATGGAATAATGGATTTAAGTTGCATGAAGACAGATCCTGGCTGAATGTTAGGAAACATTTTGTAAGAACAGTTTGACAGTGGAACCAATTATTCAGAGAGCTGGTAAGCTCTCCTTCATTGAATGTGTTCAAGTAAAGGCTAGACAGCCATTGGACAGGGATACCTTCAACATGTTTATATGTATAGGTGTGGGATGTGATCCCCTGAAACAGGTGGCAGGCAGGAACAGAAGGACTTGGGGTATAGAGCTGTGAGGAATCTCAACAATCTTCACCATGGCAAATGTTTCAAAATTGGTATTTTCTCCCATATGGTTTACATTGCATGTTTATTCCAGGGAACACCAACACCATTCTGCAAATATAAGTACACAAGACGTCCTGAAGGTGAAATGAAAGAGAACCCTGGGCTATTCTCTTTAAAGTAAGTGCATTGCTACCCTCCATGGACTTTTGCCAAAGGAGGACAAATCCAACCCCCCTTAGTTTATGGCAGTTTTTGTCCCTTCGTGAATTCCACCCCAAAAGTAGCTAAATTCATTTGTGTCCCTTCTACCAGATCTCCATCGCTTAAACCTCTGCTGAGGGGCATCTCCACAGCTTGGAGGCCTGACCACCCCTGTCCTTTCCCTCTGCAAATTCTTTACTCTTTTTTTTCTTTCAATTTGCTCACTTTGTGTGACAGAGGGACAAAACCTCGGTAGGACTGCAGGGCCCTTCTAGGCAGGCCATACTGACCTGCTGAATTCATGTTCATTTCTCTGAATGTAACTGATAGAGAAACAACACATTATCTATTTATTGGTTGTGGGAGGGGGGGACTTTCTTTTTCATGGCATGAGAGCCGTGGGACAACATTGGGACAACGTATAACCCTCCCAAACTGTGTACAATGTTCCCAACCTGTATTGGATCTTGCATACTTCCCCAAATGAAAACGAAATGATACATCAGCACACAATCTACATAACATCTGTAGTTTAACCCACAGCTACCTGGGAGATGTATGATCACTTCTAACCTTTCTCCTGCCCAGTTCAAAACACTTAAGTTGAGTTACAGCCTAGACAGTTCTTTTGAACTTCTGTTTTCCTCCTATTTTATCTGGCTGAGAAAAACATTCTTACGTGCAGCTTGTAAAACATTAAGACTCTATCTACAATAAAGGCTTTAAAATGTTAAATCACCTATTATAATTCACTAACCATTTCCAGAAAAAAGACCCTGACTATTTTTTTGGCATGTTTATCCTGACCTCCTTTTTCTATTTCTACCCAACTTGGAAAAGGAAACCAATTTTCTCAAAATGTTTTCTCCTTCTAAAGATCTTGAGATGCCTACCTAAAATCTGTGAACTTCTGCATGGTTGCCTTGTCCTAATATTTATATGCCCTCTATATAATTGTCAAGGCCAGGATATTTTTCCAGTTTGGGTACACATAATTTTGCTACACCATTAGCAAATGAATTATTATGATCATTTTGAAGTATACAACTCCACAGAGTGTCTTTCTAGTCATCATTCAACAAGATTAATTTTGGGCATAAGGGGATCTTGTAGCCTACAGTCTACTTAGTTATTTCCACCACGTTCTCCCAACGTTTTTGCAGATTTTGAATGATTTGGCAGGGGAAAAAAACACAGAGGTGCGTAAATGGCTCTCTCCACATATTCTTGAATGAACCACAGTATTCTTTCCTCCCTTTTATATAGCTGAAGAATTTGCAGTGAACACTTTGGTTGACTTCTGAGATAGAAAACTGCAATTACACACGCAATTTCATTTTTAAGATAGGAAATGACATGAATAAACTAACATAGATTTTGTACAATCTGGCGAACAAATTTCGTCAAAGCATTCTCTCAGGAAGTGGAAAGTTCTCCAAAATGTCTCCTGGGGTTGGTTTGGTTGGGGAAGAGAAACTCTTTGTTCTTTGTTGCTATCAGTGGGTAAATATGCCCTCATAACTGCCCTTTGCCACTCCCCATGATGCTTCTGGTGCCAGGGAGAAGTTTAAAAATGTGACCTTTTGATTGTAGCCCTGCCCCTTTTGATGTACAGTGGGAGAGACATAAAAAGGGCTGGGGCTTCAATCAGGTGGTCACAGCCACCATCTTGACTTTTTTTGACCTCCCCTGGCAGTTGCCCCTGGTTGGTGCTACCAGTTTGATATGGCCAGTAATCATCGTGATGGCTCCATGAGGTGAGGTAAAAAGGCCTCTCAAAAAAAGTTTCTGGGAAAAGATGGAAGACTACAGAAATACCCATAATGGATTGTGAAGGTGGCGGAGTTTGCAGAAATGGCTAAATTGACTCACTGGATTGAACAATAACTACTTTTATAAAAGACTGGACACCCTTTATGGACTTTTTGCTGGAAATGGATAAAAATGAACTGGTGATTTCTGGATTTACTGATTCAAAAGGGGTTGTTTATGGGAGGAAAGGAACCAAGATATGTAACTGGGGAGGGTGGAGATGGTAACGATTATATTTATAACTGCTACGAAGAAGATCAGAAGTTGCTTCTTTAGATATCTTTTCTTTCTTTTTTCTTTGTCTTTTGCTATCCCTCACTTTTTCTTTCATTCTTTTATATCCAGATGGCTGGGTGGAAAAAAAGCCGACATGAATTTTCTCCCCTAGTATAAGAAGATTTCCAAGGAAGATCCTAGTACCTTTATCCCACCTTCCAAACAGATGTTCATGTTCTGTATCAGAGAAAGCCAAGCCAGAACTTAGTGGCTGGTAAAGCATGTCACAGTTCCATTCACATGCCACACCTGGTTAGTCTGAACCAGTGTTTCTCAACCTTGGGAACTTTAAGATGTGTGGACTTCAACTCCCAGAATTCCCCATCCTCTGCTGGCTGGGGAATTCTGGGAGTTGAAGTCCACACATCTTAAAGTTCCCAAGGTTGAGAAACACTGGTCTTAACCTTTGTAAAAAAAATTTTTGTTGCTTAGTGAACATGAGCAATCTGTTAGTTGATGATCAAAGTTGTTAGTTAGTTGATGAGCACTGTGCAAACCTGGAAAGTGGGCTATCTCCCCCACCGAGTGTGTTATGCCAATGAAGCTGTTATGAAATGACTCAGAGAGAATTTTTGCCCTGAATGGTGCACAGGTGATCCACCATCAGCTTTCCTTCTGGAAAAGATCACTTTCCTTTTTTTAAAAAATCCTTTTCTTTATTTGCAAAACCTTCATCAGTAAGCAAGGAATTAAACAAGCCAGCCATTGAACCCAATGTAACGCCCTTTCAGTGCATCAGAACCATGATCTGCCTTTGGGGAGAGAGGAAGTCTCCTTTCGGTTCATTGCAAGAGATGGTCAGAGTATTTTCTGAGCTTCGCTTCTGTTGTCGCTGCTGCGATAGAAAGTGCAGAGGTGCCTATTTTGAAAAGCTTTTGGAAGCCCCCATTTATCTCATCTCTAGGGTGTCATTGTGAGAATGAAGGGGTACAAACGCTGAACCTAAACTGAAAATGAGGCTGATGAGACAGCAAACTTGAAGAAAAGGCCATCTAGACCAAGCTTAACAAAATCCATGTGCATAAATCTCAGTGCTACAATCTGACTGTCAGGGGTTCTTGGCATTTCATTCCCTCTGCTCCATTCTATCCAATACTGATGATTCTGGACAAATTCATTTATTTATTAATCCACAAGATTGGTGCCCCACTGATTTCCCCGGACTCTCGGCAGTTGGCAAGAGGTTGCAAGAATAAAAAAACTGAGGATCATTAAAAACCCAAGACTCAATACAGAATATGAGCAATCCTGGTGTCCCAATTGTTGGTGAACATCTGCAAAATCCTCCATAAAAGACAGATGTTGTGTCTCTGGCCCTGTTCAGGTGAACTTTATGAAAGAGGCAGTTTGGACCATTCAAGTAAAAGGCACCTTTCTATTACAATGTGCCTCGGGTGTTTTGAAAATAGCAAAATTGTGACTTGGGATTTGGGGTCCTGCAAAAGTTTATGTTTCAACGTATTCAACCTCAACACTGACCGATGGAAGAGAGCAGTTTAAGAGTAGCACAGGTGAAACACCTTGCTTTAAGGCAGCACCAGGCTCTCAAAATGTTCTGCAGCTTTCTGGGGATCTCCCATCCAAATATGAATTCGGTTTTCTACCCTGATTAGATTTGTCGAGGTCAGCGAAGGGTGGCGACCCCAGGAGACTGATGGCTTTAAGAAATGGAAAGATAAAGAAGTCAAAAGTATAAAAACCATCATTTAAAATTTACTTCCATTTTGAAACATTGCAATAGTCCAGTCTCAACAGAGTTTGTGGGTAAGGGGTGATGGTGGATTTCAGTCCATTCTGAGTCTAAACAGTCATTAAATTCCAAGAACACAAATATCTTTGGATGGAACAAATATGAAAGTATTTTTTAAAAAACCCAATATCACTACTCTGAAAAGGTTTCTCATCTGAAACCTTGGCTTTTCTTCACAGGCACTGCTGACTCTGGTTTCGATCAGTAATGAGACAGAAACATGCCTTCTGCTCAACAGTCAGACTTATTCATTGTTATGAAAAGTAAGGACCAGAATACCTAACTTCAGACATGTGGACTTCAATTCCCAGAATTCTCAGCCATGAAAATTCCCAACATCCCAAATAGGGTAGTCCTCACTTACCGACCACAATTGGGACTGGCAACTCCATCACTAAGTAGTGCAATCATTAAGTGAAACATCATGTGACCATGCTAACTTACCACATCAGTTCTGGCTGTGGTAATTAAATGAATCACCATGGGTCATTAAGTGCAATATCACGTGACCACAGCTTGTGACCTCCTGCCAGCTTTCCCATTGACTTTGCTTGTCAGAAGCTGGCAGTGAAGTTTGGAAATGGTGATCACATGACCATGGGACATTGCGACGGTCATAAATGTGCACTGATTGCCAAGTGCCCGAATCATGATCACATGACTGCAGGGACACTGTGATGGCCACAACTACAAGGACCAGGTGTAAGTCTTTTTCAGTACTGTTGTAACTTCAAATGGTCGCTGAATGAGTGGTCAGAAAATTAGGACTACCTGTATATAGGTTAGAAGCTGATCTGTATACTTTGGATCCCAGCAAATGCTTCATGTTTCCTCCTAGCTACTCATAAAACTGGCACCTATTGGAAAGCAGGGCTAATCACAGTTTCTTTCCTTGTTCTATCTTGTGGTGGTAGATGGAGTCCAACAGGAGTCCAAAAAAATAAGCCAGCTAAGGAGGGTCAAGGAGGTTGTCCTCTACTTGATCGTGGCTTCTTAATAGCTTTCTCAAAACAATGGACCATCAAATGCCCAAACCATTTAATTCTGTTTCCTTGCTAGAATGTTAAGTACAGTAGTAGCATCCAGTCTGAAAACAAAAAGTAATAAAGAAGAACTCATTTGCTCTCTCGCTTTGTTTATCTCAGCATCCCCACAAACCTTCAAAGGATACATCAACCGTGCTTAATGCTCTTTTGGAACACGGCCCAGGAAAAATTAACAGTCCACAAGAGGTCCCCTATTTTTCTATCTTGTTCCTCCCCTAGAAGATTTAGCCATGAATGAGAATGGGGGGGAGGGGGGCGGGAAGCTTTCCAGCTTTTTGCTCAGAAGCTTGCTCTTTCTGCACCTAAAATAAATCAAACTATACACCTGGACCTATTCAATAAAAGCTGGTGGTATGGAAATTAAACACTTTGCATGCAATTTGCAAGATTTATTCTCATTCCTGCAATTTGCGGAGAGATGTGATAGAACAAAGCTTGGGAAACTCAGTCCTATGGTTGTGAAACCCAACTAGGTTTACTCTTAGTAAGGCAAATGAAAAGGGACGGGAAACTTGTGACATACCATAGGTTCACCTGCTACCTTCAGCTATAAGGTAGCACCTGTCCAGCCATGGGTTTTAAAATAAAATTGAACTGATAGTCTGATAGTTGTCTTCTGTAGGTAGAAAGTGTAAGAAGGCTTTCACCTTAGACAGCTTGCTCTGAAGATTAGGTTTTCTCCAGCACTGACCACACAACCGTGGGCAATCTAAGATGTGTCGTCTTCAGACCACAAAAGATGGGGATTGCCTTGAAAGCAGGAGGCCACAGTGGGCATGTCATGTCCCTGGGGACATTGGAATGCAATTCTAAATTCATGCTCTGAAGGTTGGAAGGATAGAGTCCGTGGTCTGGAGACCACCCAGCACTATTTTAAATCTAACAGTACATGGCAAGATAGGACAGAAATGGTAGCTACCACCAAGAATGGTCACTCTTCATGGCAGAGAGCTCAGCACACAACACACACACCTGAAACCCTGTGCATTCATTTTTGGACACAGTCACAGAGATACTGCACAAGTTCTTTCTCTTTCACTTTCTTCCATAGAGCAACATTTGCACAGGCTAAGGGTTCACTACTCCAAAGTAGCATGCTAAGGATCCTTCCACCAAGAGAACACCATTTTTAGAGATACCCTTCTTGTGTCTTTTTGCTGATGGCAACCCTCCTTTGGAATAGCCTCCCTGTACAGATAGAAGGACCGACTCCTCCCTGTGAAGTTGTCCAACTAATGGACCAACGGTTGGAAAAAAGTCATGGAACTTTCTTTTTATATATGATAACTGCAGCGAGATTATTGTATACACAAAGATGGAAAGATTTGGTACTGCTCACAATGGAAGGACGGCTGGTGAAGATGATGGAACTTGCTCAGATGGCTGAGTTGACTTTTTTGATCAGAGAAAAAACAATATCTACATTTATCACTGCCTGAAACCCCTTATGGACTTTTTGCGTGAAACAGAAAAATATGAACTTAAGATTTATGGAACTGATAATGAGAAAGAATACATTACAGCAAAAAGAGAGTCATGTTGTAATCATAGAGCAAAAGGTAATTTTAACCGCGGGAAAGAAGATTGGAAGCTGCTTCTTTGTATCTTTTTTCTTTCTTTTCTTTTGAACTGTTAGCTCTTCCTTTGATTTCTTTGAACCACTTCCAAGCTCCCCACCTCTTCATATCGTTGGAATAGCAAGTTTGGGGTGTTTGGTGTTCCTCACCCTCCTGTTATTTGTATGGTTTTAATGCCATTACTGCGTAGCAGACGGTAAACTTCTCAGGGTCTCTTCCCTAGAACACCTCACAAAGGCATAAATATATCTGGATTAGGTGGAGATTGGTAGGGTAGTCTTTCTTCATTGGTGTCCTCCAGAATTGGTGTCCTCCAAAATTCCCACTAGGAAGTGGCAATCTGAACTAGGGAAATGAACACTTTCTGGGACAATCTGCTTTGTGTATTTGTGTAACCCACTGCATAGAATGATATGCAGACTGATCCAACTCTAACATTACTTCGGGCCAAAGCTCCAGCTTTTTATTAATTCCATCAGAAACACTTGGAGGATTTGCATCCCGCATAACAGCTAGGATTATTGGGTATTATTGCTCCACTGTTACTGTCGCATGAAGATGCATTTCAGGAGCCATTCCTAAAAATGACGTTACCTGGGGAATCTAATCAAAACAGCAGAGGAGGTGGGGTATTCCAGGCAATGTTACAGGTAGTCCTCGACTTATGACCACCATGAGGACCGGAATTTCTGTCGCTAAGTGATGCGGTCATAAAGCGAGATGTCACATGACTGCATCCCTTAGGGACGGCAATCCTGGCAATCCTGGATGCTGTCCTTAACTGAGAATTGTGAGTTGTTAAAGGAGTCTCCACCTCAATCCAAGGTATTCTGGGCTTGGTCCCTCCTAGCTCTGAGCCTCAGTAAGGTAAGGGACTGCCTCCAACTCCCCCCACCCGGTTATCTCCCCCCCATCTCTACCCTTTTTGGCCACCTTGTACTGTGCCTTGAAGGGTGGCGAGCAGCCACAGAACCGCATGGCTCTGGGGCTGCTTACCACGTCTCCAGAAGCCGCAGCTGCCCCAGCCCAATCTCATCCGCAGTCGCCCTCACCACCCTGCACTCCGAGACCCCTGCCACCCTTCGCTCTGCCATCCCGGTTGACCTTCACCATCTTCTTGCTCCCGCTGCTGCCGAGGCATGCCTGGCCTGGCCGGGTCTGGGCTTTGCACTTTGAAAAAAATAAATAGATAAAAAGCAGCCCCTGAGCCACAGCGCAAAGGGGCTTTTTACGGCTCAGGAGCTGCTTTTTACTTTTTTTTTTTTTTTTTTACACCTTCTCCAGAGAGCTAGGTCATCGCCTCATGTGTCTGAATCCATTAGTCATAGATGCAGAAATAACCCCAAAATACGGTAAATCTGTCCAAGCGAATAACAGAGAGGTAGAATGTCATTTGCTAACGGTCCTGATGAGCCGTTCATGTGCCCGTTATGCAGATGTCAAGAACCTTGTTGCCTATTAAAGATTTATTTGGCTCCTTCCCTCTGCCCCCCTTCCATTACCATGATGTGAACATGGCAATTAATTATTTAGAATCCCTAATCAATCGGGGATTAGATGTACTAATCAAACACGTTTCAGCTGCTAAGGGTTGTTCCCTTGAAGACATTGATCAGCGGAAAGACACTCTACAGAGGGGTCTTCCAGGATGGGTCTTCCAGACTGTCTGTGCTCCCCGGGGTCGAATTCTTGACACCATCTGCTTGACCGTGCAGAGAGCTGGACACCAAACCATCCGTCAGACAGCAATCATTTTCCATCCTGGCTCTCTTTAGGCCCTCTCAACAGGGAATCAGATTCCAGGGGAAGTCTGGAAATGTTGCCATGGGCTAAAAGGTTTAAAAATGGCCCTGGCTTCTCCCTTCCTTGATTACCAGATCACCTAAATTCTTTTAGGGCTAGCAGGCCACACTGGAGGCAATCATGAGTGGAAGGACAGATTTAATCTGGATGGAGTGTGTTATAATCAGAAGCTCCTTTGGGGAAGGAACAAGGAGGGTGTTGTCCTCCCCCATCTGCTGGCATTTGATTCACTTTCCAGAAGTGTTTATCTGGCTTTAGAATCATGATCTAGTTTCAGGAGAAGGCAAGGAACTCCCCCACAGCAGGCAATCTGCCTCACCATTTTTTTTTTAAAGAGTATTTTAATAAAATAAATAATTAAGATGCTGGCACGTTGCAGAGCAAAATACTAGCCTCCGTTATCCTATTTACTTCTAGGAACGGTTTCAGAGTCCACAAATTTATCACTGGAGCATAAAGAATACCCTGGGAGGAGAGAGGGCCAAACTTCTGGTAAATGGGGTGTTTTGTGAGTTCCCTCCATTTTGTGAGTGCACCAACCACATCTCCACAAAATTCCAAAGCTACCCCCAGTCCTAAAAGACCGCCAGGCCTAGATTACTGGTTCTCAAGGTTTAATCCACTTTTGCAGCTTTTCCTTTCTTCATTTTCTCAACGAGAAATGAATCCCAAGTCCTATTTTTCAGCTTTGTTCTGTCTCTCTTCCATGCAAAATCTCTGCAAACACTTCCAAAGTCCTTTCACACACACTATAAATGTTTAACATTCTGGGCACAGGGAAGTGAAAATATCTCCCCTGGTTTATTCCTTTAATATCATGATCCTCCCAAAAAGGCTTCTCAAGAAAACACAAAGGAGAACTATAAAAGCTAAAGACTCCATTTTCAGTTAATAATTGAATAGCTCATCATCCTATATGCCGTTCGAAGACTTTCTGGACTCATGTTTGGTGAGGTGTTCTAAGGTTTCCCCTTAGCTTGACCCCTAGCATAATTGGAATTTCAATTATTCATTTTCAATTATGAACATGACGTGATGATTGCAAACATCATTAAGTATTAAATTACATCTAATGATGGATGGCTGAATACTTCTCCAGATCTCCATCCAGGTTTCTCCTTTATGTGCTAGTCCTACTTCTTAAAGAAAGCAAGCCGAATACCACACATAGCCCCATTTTCCCCTGCTTCTACTGGGCACATCACGCAATGGAGACCTGAAGGAGTCAAGCCAATGGGTCAAACTAATGCATCTACCTAACTGGTTACTTTGCCCAGTTTTTGCTTATGACGGACTGCCTTTTCCTTCCTACGGCTTCACAATTTCACCTAAACCAAACTTGAAAAGTCACAGATATCTAACCCATATGTTTCTACAACAGCCCTTTTTGTACAGCTGAGCAAGTTCCAGGATGTCTTCCAACATCTCCCTTGGTTCCCACTAGGCTCTCTCTGCCACCTGAATTTTTTTTTTAAATGTGTTTTTTAATATTTAAAAAATCAATTCAACAGGAAGCTGGCATGTGCTGTAAAGCTCCAGTCCCTAGCTTCATCTACCTAACCCTGAAGCAGAGAAAAATCAAAATTGTGGATGGCTATGCTCCAAACTTGGTTTGAAAATGGTCCCACCTGCCTGGAAAAAGAGATGATATGCAAACTCAGACTAGGGTATGGAAGATTGTTGGAGGGGATGCCTACAAGAGGTGTCAGAGAACTACTTAAACTCATTTGCCTTTGGGTAAATGAATGTTCTGTCACTGGCCATGCCCTATTGACAGCTATTTTTAGAAAAGGCAAAGCCTCATTTTGTGAACACACTGATGATATGCTCTAAAAGTTTCATATGTTCCACTGACCCATAGAAGAAACTTAGATTTTTCTCAGCACTCAGTGCTCCTTCTGGCCTTGATGGATATCTTCCTGTTTATCTCCCACCCATCAGAAAACTAGCTTACCAGGGAGTAAGGCTCTCATTTTTGCTGTGTTAGTTCCCTCTTGATACTCCTTTACCTGATGTTAAATGGTACATTCCCCAATGGCTTTTAATAGGTGATGTCAATGAAATCGAACCCTCTCTTAAAAAGAAGGAATGGGTTTGTTTTGAAAGTGAATTGGATCTCGCAGAAGCGCAGCACCTCTCGGTTAATCATTAAAGCAGCTCACCTTATTTTAACTGCTTTCATTCTTTGAAAGAACTTCAACTTTTCAGATGTGTGCATTGTCGCACACATTCATAGTGAATAAACCGGGTTTGCTAAGAGGGGCGTCACCCAATCTCAAAATTTTATTATGTGAATCCGGGATAAATAGGATGTTTCAAGACTGGCATTTAGCGGCATTTGCTAGATCAGACAAGGTTTCAGTGCATAAAATTTATGTATTTGCAACCTCATAGCTGGAAAACCATGCTAGGAGCTTGGGTTTATTTATTTTCACTCTATTTTTCTTGCTGTTGTTCCCAAACTGTTTTCCTTTTAGGGTGAAATTATACTGAAGTCATCTTGAACCATCTCAATAAACTCAAATGAGAACTCATAATGGCTGAAAGCGATAGTGAACTTTCATGGTGTTTAGTTTCCCACTTTGTTATCAGCCTTTAACATTATTTTTGCCGGTGTATTATCAACATTTTATTTCAGGAACCATGAGGGCTTAGCTTTTTCTTTTGTTTTTAAGATAAAGAAGTTGTTCCCCATGATTCCTGCAAAGGCTTGCTGGTCATAAAAATGCATATAAACCAAATGTCTAAAATCTATCTCCCCCCCCCCCTTTCTTCCTGATTGAATTTTGTAATGGGCACATATGGTTTGCTACATTTTTTAATAAAAAAATGAGACTTTTCATAAGGAAAGGCAGAATGAGTGGAATACATTACTTGAACAGGAGGGGAAGAATATGCAAATTTCATTTATTCAAGTTTCTCTCTCAGCAGGCAATCACATCCAGAAACAATATTCATTTTTAAATTGTCCTCTGACCCTTTCAGGAGCTGTTGGGGGCTTGAGGGGAGCACTGGAAGAATTCCACTTCCTTATGAACCGGCAAAACAGCTGTTTTCTGAGAGTAAAAACCACAGGATGTGACACTCATCTATCGCCCCAGTGGAGTTTAAATGGATTGTACATAAAAAAGACACTCGTGGGCACTTTTAGCTTCTTTGACGCTCCTTGGGGACCTTTTAGATGAGCTGGACATAAATTTTTACCTTGGACATGCTAAAACCATTTGCTGTACCCTCACTAACAGTAGCTTTGAGCTTTGGAAAAAAATGGGATCATAAAATAGCTTGCGGGAGGCTTCCACCGTCACCTGTAGCCACATGTCACAGCCTCGGCATTCTGGAAGGGTCAGTTGCATCATGATTTGGCAGTTGCCTCTAGTTTCAGTTCCCCCACCCCATACTTTGGGGAGATGAATTTCAAAGGAAAGACCATTGTGGGCTGAAGGACTGAGCTGGCTTGTCTATTTGCAAACATACTAGATTTAAAGTTTTGGTATTGACATATATGGTAGTTCTGTGCAGTCCTTTGAATTCAAAGGCCATAGGGGGGTTGGAGTACCCAAGGATGTGAACGTAGCATCAGTCCATAACTCCTTAAAGCAAATGGTTCTTTTCCAGGGATCATGCAGTAGCCCCAGAATCAGATGCCCCATCTTGGGAAGAAGTTTGTGGAGCCACTGATAAGGTGTTTTTTCACACCCCATTGTGCTTCCAAATGCCCGTCTGCCTTCAAATGGGAAGCAGCACACAACCCGAACAGATGATCATTTTAAAATTTTTAATTGTAATGAAGTTTTATTTAAACCAGACCAAAGATAACAATTGAATACAATCCTCAGTCAGTTCAGTACTGAACTATTCAAAAGGGGCTATATGCTAAAAGAAAACTCAACCATAAACTGAAAAAGGAGAGAAAAAGAGCAAAAGGATGGGGGGTGGGAAACAAGAAATGAAAGAGGAGAAAAAATAATAACCAAAAGGATCCAAAAAAACCAAGGGGGGAGGGAAGAAACCCCCCCCAGTATGATAATACAATGTAATAAACATTTTTCTACTTCTCTGGTGTACTGAAAACAATAAATCCTTTCTTGCCAAGGTTGAGAAATACTGCTTTAGGGTATAGTAACAGAATCTTGAAAACCTGTCTAAAGTTTCTCTCTGTCCCATCTTACACTAAACAAAATCAAGGCAGGGTTATTCTGAGTTTCATTCTCACCCCTCCTTCTACGTCTGCACTGTGCAATCACTTCTCCAAGTTCTTTCTCCAAGGTCCGCTCTGAACTCCTTTACAGTTTGTTTCCCAACGTTTCTGTTGTCTGACAATGGTTGGGTTTACCTGTGCTACACATGTGGCGTTTACAAACCACAACGCCTGTGTTGGTGCTTAATATGCTGTTCTAATTTAGTCAGCCATGGCTTGTTGAATAAGCCATGGCTGATGGAGCTCCAGAAGCATTATGCTGCAAGTCATTGTTTAGAAGTCGTAGTGGGTGGGACCAGATAGCATCGTTCTCATAGCACATGGATGAAGGCTGAGCATGGTACGTGTGAGCCTATCATTTGCTAAGATCCCCGTGCAACTCAAGCCATTTCATCAGTGCAATATACAGCTCTGGCTCTGCAGCTTATTTAGATGCTGTCTGCACACAAAACGCGAATGAGTGTAAAATTAGACCGCTCTTGTGCCTTGCAGCTTTTAAGTGTTCCTGGGTCAATGCTGCCACATTGTCAGTGGAGGGTCACTGGGTCGCCTTTATTAGCATATGGTTTATATGGATCATCACCACCAATTTGCAGAAGGGGAAAAAGAGCTCCCCCAAGAGGCTTTGAAAACAAACCCGATTTTGTTCAGCTTATAGAATTCAATTAGCATTATCCCCGCACCCAACCAGAGGGTTTGCTGTGTTTACACAGGAGGAGGCCAAAGGACAAACACAGAGAGCAAGAAACCAGCCACTGGAAATCAATATTTTGCAGCTTGAGGTCTTTTGATTTTCAAAGGCTGGCTTAGTGCAGGCTAAAGCTGCAGTTAATGCAAATCACAGCGCCGAGCAATTTGAAGTTTTCTTTTCTTTTTTTTTTCATTTTAGTTTAAGGACTATATTTACAGCATGGCTGGGCATCTAGGAATGATCCCTTTTAAAGTCACAGGGTTGGAAAGGCACACTGAATTCAACCCAGGGCATCTGGGAGGGTCAAAAGAGTCAAAATGGCAGCCGCAACCAGACGATGGAAGCCCGGCCCCTTTATGTCTTTCACAACACATGTAAACAAAGGGCAGGGCTGCAGCTGTATAGTCTTCGTTGCCATCTTGACTTTTCTGACCACTCCCCACAGACACCCATGGTCCAACCCCTCCCACAAGGCAGGAATCCAAATTAAACCTTGCAGATAATGACAATCCAGCTTCTCGTTTTCCTGGCTAATTCGCTCCACTCCTGACTTGCTCTTATGATTCGGAAATATTTCCCAACGGGTCTGCCTTCCAAATGTTTTCAGTCTTTTTACGTATATGGTCTTTTTATATAGTTCGACTCTCAAACTAAATGAATGTGGATATTTATACTTTTAACTGTTTTTGAGGTTTTATTTTAATTGGGGGCTGCCCAGAGTCCCCCTCTGGGGGAGATGGGCGGCACAGAAATGTAAGAAAGAAAGAAAGAAAGAAAGAAAGAAAGAAAGGAAGGAAGGAAGGAAGGAAGGAAGGAAGGAAGGAAGGAAGAAAGAAAGAAAGAAAGAAAGAAAGAAAGAAAGAAAGAAAGAAAGAAAGAAAGAAAGAAAGAAAGGAAGGAAGAAGCAACAAACCTTAGATCACAATCTGAATTCTGGGATAATATAAACAAGAGTGCTATACCTACCCTGTGTGCTGCCCTCCGATGCTTTTCTTTTCTCAAGGACAGGGAGTGTCAAAAAGGTCAAGAGAACATGGGATTGGAGACCGCCCCCTTTTTAACACGTGCGTAAAAGGGGAAGGGCTTCAATGGCATGTTTGCAGCTGCCATTTTGACTTTTCGCCCCTGCCTGAGAGATTGCGGCTAGACGTCAACCCCGCTAGGAATACCAAACCACAGAATCAACTACACAGGACAGCTAAAACTAGTTTTCTTGTGATTGGCTTTAATAACAGAATCGTGGAGGTCTGACTCTCCTGGACCTCCTCTTCCTTCTTCTACGCCAGTGCAGGGTTTCTCAACCTTGGCAGCTGGAAGATGGGTGGACTTCAACTCCCAGAATTCCCCAGCCAGCATGATTCCCCAGGGGAATTCTGGGAGTTGAAGTCCACCCATCTTAAAGTTGCCGAGGTTGAGAAACACTGCTCTAAGGGCTGCAAAGAGAACACTTGAAGGGCATATGTACTTAAGCCAAGCTTTAAGCTTACCAAAAAGCTTCGCATCTCATACCAATATAGTTGCTAGGTCTTTAACTGACCCGGCTGCACTTTTTGGGTAAGCAAGACTTTACGTTACCAGCCCTATAGGAGAAATAAAAATGTCACTTTTTTCCTAGAAAAATAGGGACACAAGAATAGTCCTGCTGGATCACTTATTCCAGCGTTTTGTTTCTCACTGTGGCCAACCAGATGCCTCTGGGGGGCTCACCAGCAGAAGGTGGAGACATGTCCCTCTCCCACACTTGTTTCATTCATTCATTCATTCATTCATTCATTCATTCATTCATTCATTCATTCATTCATTCATTCATTCATTTTATATAGCCACCCATCTCAGGCCAGTGACTCTGGGCAGCTAACAATAAAAACAGTTAACATTTCCGTGCAACTGTTCCCCTGCAACTGGTATTCAGTGACATCAGCCCTCTCCCCACCCCAACCCAAAGTAATCTGGAGTCCTCAAGACAAGTTGCCTTTGATAGGCCTGTCCTCCATGAAGGTATCCAGGCCCTCTGAAAGCCATCTGAGCTCGTGGCGATCAGCACCACATCTTACAGGAGTGAATTCCACGGGTTACCAATGCATTTTTTGAACAAATGCTTTCTCTTGCCTATTCTATTTATTTCCTTATTTCAGCTTAAAGGATGTTTCAACTGCAAATGGTGGTGCATACTCCAATACTGTGGATAAAACAATAATTATCAACCATCATCATCGTCATCCTCCTCCTCCTCCAACACAGAAACAGCCTTCACCTTTGCCATGCCAAAGAACTTTGCTCTCAACAAATTAGCAATCCTATATTGCTGGGGGATTGTAGTCTTTGAGCCCTTTTTAGCCCTTTTTCTAACTCTAAACTGCTTTTCCAAGAAGTGCGTCACACTCCTGATGCACAGCAAAATTTTCATGCAGGCATTACAACGTTGGCAGTTTTATTTTCTTTTCCTAATGATCTTTAACATGATCCTTCCTACAGTCTGGAGATAAGAAGACGGAGGGGAGATATGATAACCCTGTTCAGATACATAAAGGGAAGCTACAGGGAAGATGGTCATGAACTATTTTCCATGGCCATTAAAACGAGCAGCAGAAATAACCCATCTAAATTGCAGCTCCCTCAATTTCATTTAAATATAAGGAAAAACTTCCTGACAGTAAGATCTGCAGAACAGTGGAACCGTCTCCTACAGAGGTTATGGCTTCTCCATCTCTGGAGATATTAAGAAGAGGCTGGATAGGGAGCTCTGAAGGATGGTTCAGTTGGTTTACCTGCACATTACAAAGAGTTGCATGGGATGATCCTCATGGTGCCCTTCAACTCCAGAATTCTGTGATTCTATGACAGGAGAATTACACTTTAAAGCTGCTATTGGCAGCAAATTCAAATTAAGCACACAGCCTCTACAAATTTCTAAATAATGGATAAACAGCTTGTTAAAACATGGAGAACCAACAGAAACTATAAAAGAGAAGCAGTAAAACAAAAGGGAATTTATTTTTTAAAATGGAAGATTCTCTCCCAGTTACTCTCCAAAGTAGTACATGGGTATTTTCCTCCTGCTTCTGAAATCTACAACTTGTTTTCTTCTGCACTTAAAGACCGAAAAGACTCTTGTGAAGTGTCTCTGTAGTCAAAGCATGCAGACACACAGAAGCCCTCATTTACCTTTGACCAAGCATCACAAATTTACAATGGAAGGATTCCTTTTATAAAAAAGGAAATGCTCCCAAGCAGACATACTGTGTTACTGAATTCCAGCAATCTGAAACTAAAATAATGTGATGGATAGACCTGGCTTTCTTCTGTTTGAAGCTAAAGTGTTCCTTCCATGTTTGGCCTGGGGAGTCCACAAGGGTTTAAATAAAGAATATCCATATTAAAAAGAACAACAAAAAGCTGCAGCCTGAAAGATTTTGGGAGAAAAATTGGCAAGGCATAGCTTGTTTAGAAGCATCCATGCTAAATCATGGGGCCTCTGTTGAAGACACGCTGCCCAGAATTTATTCACCACAGGATTAACTAGCACAGAAGTAATGGGAAACAGTTGGTCAGAGGAACATGTATTAAATTGGAACCACTTTCCATCTGCTTGTTATCAGTGGCCTATCAGAGCAAAACAGGTAGCCAATGTCACTTTCTCTAATGAAGGTGATAGCCATCTTAACAAAGGTGGGACTAGATGTTTACCTTGATGAAGAAGCTTATCCAAGAGGGAGGAAGGGGAGTAGAGCGCATCTCAACAGAATCTCCAAGACTAAGAGTTTCAAACTTTGTGTAACCTGTATGGATACCACACAGTATAATACAGCTTCTTCCAACTTGATGTCCTGCTCCTGGGGATGTTATGAGAGATGCTCTAATACTGGAGACCTCAGATTGGAGAAGGCAGGACTGATAGCAAAAATAAAGCTAAACTATAAAGTAGAATAAAAATGACTTCTCTACCACACATCAACCCTCCGCTTGGAATTAGCCAGGACCAGAGACATAGAGAAATCAGTGGTAGACTCCAAAATATGCTTTCAAGGCATGCCTGCCCTCCCAACACCTCTCAAAAACCACAAAACAGCAATTATTGAAAGGAAGAGCCCACTTTAGGTAGAAAAGCTGAACCTGGAGATAAGATTCATTACATGAAGACCCACCAGGGTCTTCAAGGGTTTCAAAGGTGTGGGCTAGATCAGCTGAAGAGGCTGTTCCCAGCCATTGATCAATGTATTCATGGGCCAAAGAGACAATTTTAGGAAACAACCATGTGGAAGAGGAAAAACTTTCAATGTAGCTTTCCCAAAGCAGGTAACTGAGGAAGGAAATAGAGGGATCTGACAGACTGACATCTGAAAAGGAGGCCTCTGAAAACTGGGAAGGCCAGAAAATGTTTGTAAGATCCAGAAATGTTTGGCTCCCTTTCAGAGCAATTTTACATCACTGGCTGGAAGGATATTATTGCTACAGAGGTCTAATATATGGGGACATTTTTCCCTCTTCTGCCAATGTTTTTTATTTCCCTAGACCTGCAATTAAATCTGAAGAAATGGTCATCCTCTGGGTAATTAGTTTGAGCCCTCGGAGCAATAGAACTGGTTTGATATCAATATTCCTTCTTTGCGTTTACTCTTCTAGCAAAGCAAGAGCTTATCTTTTTATGTTTTCTGGTCCAGAGCCAAACATTTGTTCCAAGATAGCAAATAATATTTGCTAACACAAATCAGCATAGCGGAGGGCAGAGAAGAAGCCTGGAGTGATGAAGCTGACCACACACGTTCAGGCTGAAGGCAGGGGACATTATTCTAGAATCTTTTCCCATCTAAAAACTCCAGGCAAATATCAACTGGGGGCCAATTTAACTTCCTCATAAAAACTTCCCAATGGCTGCCCACCCTCTGGAGCTGTTTTTAACAGGAATTCGAAGCAATTGGAGATCTGATCACAAATAACTGAACATGTTCTCCAGGTTTTGCCTCTAAGTGCTAGATGTTGGATTTTTTGCAAAAGAAGCTGAACTTGGTGACTCAGTGCAAGAATACCTAACTTTTGTAGGGTGGTGGCACACTGAGAATTCAGAAAGCATGTTGAGAACACACTTACAAAGGGGCTTCCCCTTTTTTTTTATTTTAAAAACATTGGAAAATTGTTCCATTAGGAGAACCTAGAAGGCTCCAGAGAAGGTGTTGCTATGCACTCAGGAGCCCATGGACATCATATTGAGGATATATATTCCAAAATGCCCCCCCCCCCACATCTTAAGTAAGAACAGTTTCTTTGGATTCATTCCAATGGTTTTGTACATTTGAAACAGACCATAAGAAGATAAGATCAGGAATCGCTGTGTTTTGCTTAAAAAAAGCATCAGAAAATATTGAGAGCATATTTTCTAGAAACTAAGGAGTAACTTTTACTACCACTGTCTGGACCCAGAAACCTGATAAGGTCAGGACTGGTGCATACTTGGCTAGAAGACCACCAGAAACCCCAGAACTTCAAGTTATACTGGGAAGTTGAAAAAGAAAACTGAAAAAAAGCAATGACAAACTAGTTCTATGTTACCAACATGTGGCAGCTTCTTCAACTGGTTGACAGCTGGCACAGTCAGGATATTCCTCCTGATTTCTAGGCTGAATTGCCATCCTTGTCATTTTAACCCACTGGTTCCAACCCTCTGGGGCCACAGAGAATAAACCCATTCTGTCATCTCTTCTAGGAGACCATCTTGCAGATACTTGAAGGCTCCTCTCATATCCCCTCTTAGTAATCTCTTCTGTAGGCTAAACATACCCAGATCCTTCAATTGTTCCACACAGACCTTGTTTCTGATTGTTCACCACCTTGTTAGCCCTCAGCTGAACTTGCTTCAGTTCAAATTAGAATGGAACCATTTTTTCCTATGACTTGGACTCTAAGCTCATATTAATGCACCCCAAGATAGCATTGGCCTTTTTAGCAGCTGCGTCATGCTGCTGGCTTATGCTTAAGTTGCGGTCAGCAAGGATTGGCGGATCCTTTTTACTTAGACTACTGCTATGAGAACCATGTCTTTCCTCTTTTTGAGAACCATCGCTTTCAAGACCATAAGAGTTGACAATACAGATTCTCCACTCCCATCTTGCCTAGCTCCACTGCCTTTCATCACTGACTTCAAAGGAATCCTTATCAGCGGGTGCTTCCGTGGGGCATCGAAGACTTCGAGGTATTAGCTCAAGAATGCAAGGTAAGAAATAACTTTTGGCTTATTGGGTTTGATAAGGAGAGTTTCAAGGAAGGAGAAGAAGGGTGTCTTTTCTATTTATTGGAAATAGAAGCACCAAACAAAATATAAATGAAATATGTGACAGAATGCAATTGGAACTGTGGGTGGGAAAGGAAAGAAAGGAGAGTGAAAACAATGCGCCTGTTACTCATGCAATACTTTTGACATTTAAAGTTCACAGAATCACAGAACTGGAAGGGACCTTAGAGAACATCTAGTCCGATCCCCATTCAGTGCAAACAAAGGAGCTGTGATATGAGTCATAATAATGGGAAATTCACGTTATACTAAATGCCCTGGAACACAAACACCTGCACTTCAGATTTGACAGCATTGGATACTTTAAAGGCAGTAATATATATTTACCTTGAAGCATTCAATACCATAACATGGACCGAAATTTCAAAATAATCAAGAGGTGACAAGGCTAAACCAAATGGATGCTGAACGATTTCCCCCAAGCAATCAGATTCAAAATGTGAATGCTTTGAAAGTCCAAATTGAGGGTTTCAAATTCATGTAAATATTAGTTCTTAAACTGACATGCAGAATGAATGCTGGATGATATCGATGCGTCCAGGGAGAGATGAGGGCATGCAGGCTTGTTTTGTTGATTTGTTAACAAGGGCCTCTCCAGTCACAGATGGTGTCTTTAGTTCATGGTCTGGAAAGACATCCCGTTTCTCTCACTTTCCTGATATTTGGGTGGACCCGAGATAGCCAAGAGAAACAAGAGTGATTAATGCTGCTAGGTAACAAGGCGAGAGCTCGCCCTCTCTTGGAGATTTCTCAAATGGTTTCCTACCCAGCATCCGTCTCCCTTGGAGACATAACCAGGTCACTGCATCTCTCAAGGATGAGTTCCTCCTTGGGGCTCTTCTCTGCATCATGCCACTGCTATCCATGGGTATGTTACATTTTAACTTACTGTACTAATTTCGTTAGTATGGGACTTACATAATCCCAAGTTTTACAAACAGCCCCCCTCTTTCTCCAAAACACTAACACAGCAGAGAAGGCATGGGTGTTGCATCTTTCTAATGTGCATTTTGGACAGACACGTAGTATGGGTATCTCCATCTCCCTTGCTCTGTATGATGAAAAGCAACACATTTATGCTTTACGGATCAATTCTTCGTCAGTTCTGCTAGCCAAGCACCAGCTGAAGAAAAAGCATTGGGGAAGGATGCAGAAGAGGAACCTGTTCTCAGACCAACAGTCTTGGCCACATTGGAGGACTGGGTTAGTCTTGCAGAGTCAAGCTTCCCACCCAGTCAGAAGGGAATCTTTTCTTTGACTAACCTGGAATGTTGCAGGATGGAACTTCAACAGAAGCAGCATAGCTTCTACCGTGGAGTAAAGGTTGTGCCAACCATGCTGGAATAACTACTTCACACCTTCCTTTGCCCCTTTGTTCTCAATACTGCAAGATTCATTTCCTAAATGCTGAAAATATTCTCTTTGGCACATAACGTTTCATTTTATTTCTTTGTTGGCTACAGTAGTATCCTGCCTTTCCTCCAGGACTTCAAGGAGCCCCACACAGCACGTCTTCCTCCATTTTTTTTTTTTTTGCCCCCAAATAACAACCCTGTGAGGGACAGAATGGTCCAAAGTCACCCAATGAGCTTTTACAGTCTTGAACTCGGGCCACTTCCTTGCCCACCACATGACACTACATCACAGTGATGATCACAACAATGTTCTTCACTTGGATGAGGATGACTGAAGCCTCCTTCTAGACCAGTGTTTCTCAACCTTGGCAACTTTAAGATGTGTGGACTTCATGCTGGCTGGGGAATTCTGGGAGTTGAAGTCCATATATCTTAAAGTTGCTAAGGTTGGGAAACACTGGTCTAGACTATGTTGGTTTGCTTTCCTTTCTTCCCATCTGGCTTTGTCATCCTGCTGTCCTTACCCTTCTTTCTGTCTCTTATTTTTTCTTGTTTCTAATGCTTTAAACATTTTGTACACCGCTCGGAGGTTTTTTTTTTTTTTTTTAAGTCAGACAAATCAGTTCTGTGCTTAACTGGGGATCAGCTCAGCCAAACACAGTGGAACTTGCTTCTGAATAAGCATTTATTAAGTTACTTTCTGGATTGAGATGTGAATAAAATGACCACCCTCTCTGTCTCTGTTCTGCAGCTAGTGCAGTGAGGTTCCTGCTATTGCAAAAAATATTATTCCTTCTTGTTTTACATACAACTCTTTCTCCTAAAACAGAAGTACTTTAGATGTTACCAGATGGGTAAGAGAATATATGCAGGTATTTTGCCTTGCAGAAAGAAAAGGAAAAGGCTTGATTTAATTCCATCCCCATTAATAATTATTATTCTAAGTGGGGTTTCATTGTTATTCCTGCAAGTGTTAATGACTATAATTCTTTTTATTTCCAAAGGTCAGAGAAAAGAGAGAGCCAAGAGGTTTTTGCCCTTACAGAAGTGCAAAAATATTTAGGGAAAAACACCTTAATTTTCAAAATTCCTTGGCAGGAGATCCTGATACCTAATTGTCTCATTTTGATCAGCCTGTGTTTAATATCCCCACCTGCTTTGCCTCAGACTTGTGTGGGAATCCTCATAAAATAGACACAAAACCGTTCTCACACTCTAAAAATGAAGAATGTAAACCAGCTGAAATTAAATCCTTTTTCATCCTTCTTAAAAGAAGCGCTTAGGCAGCACTGTTAACCAGAGGAGCAAATGTCCTAGCAGATACATGGGTACTGCATGCAAACACAGTTACTATTCATTTCGGTTAGCTTTTTTGGGTGTGGTGGGACTCCAGCTGGCGCAATATACTGTACAAACCCAGAAAAATGGGTTAGTCCATTAACCAGGAGATGTGTATTGTGGGGTGGGAGATAATGGCTAGAAAATGGTGACTCACTGGAGGAGAAGCTGAAGGTGGACATAACACTGGATGGGAGGGATATAATTTCTCGGTATGGAGCACAGGTAACTGACTGGACCACAGAAAGAAGCCTGCAACATTGCAGCCTTTTGTGGCAGAAACTCTGTGGGTTTCTTTGGAGAAATCTGCAACCTTTATGGAAATATATACAGCGGTTGTTTTGAAGCTACTAGTGGCGCTCAGGTCCCCTTTGGAAGAGCAAACAAGTAGATTTTCTAATGAGTTCTCTCACTCCTGCAGATTTTAAGGCCTAAAGGCCATCTAGCAATGGAATTTCGCTTGTCCAGATGTATCCCTCTTTTTACATTTGTTTCCTGACCTGAACTTTGAACATTCCACTATTGATTGATTATGTGCTATCAAGCTGGTGTTGACTCTTATCTGTTAAGATAAGACGTTCCCCAGGATGAACTGTCCCAGCCTGGTCCTTCAGTCTTCCAAAGATGGCCCATTGCCACAGTAAATTAAATCCATCCATTTTGCTGTTGGTCATCCTCTTTCTCTCTTTCCTTCTCATTCCACTATTAGCATACCTACCTACCTACCTACCTACCTACCTACCTACCTACCTACCTACCATCATGAACAATTCCGAGCACCGTACATTCCAACCTCTGTAAAGTGGCTTAAAAACTATCAAGAATACAATAACAAGAAAACAAATCAGAACTGTTATACAACCTACATATAGCATCAAGAACACTCATCAATATATCTAAAAATCAAAGTACCTTTCACTACCAGAGGAAACACAAGCACAACATTCCAGCCTACAAGACCCGTTGGAATAACCATGATGCAGTGGCCTTCCTAAAAACAGGAATGGTTTACACTTCAAGAAATGTGGGTGTCCCTCCCCTCCTCCTCCTCCTCCTCCTCTTTACCATTCAGCAATGTGTCCTCCTTTTTGTGATGCTGAGATCAGCTAATGATGGGCTACTCCATTCTCTGTCAATCAGAGACATTTTTACGGCTACCACTGTGATGGGATTCTAAGTGCCTCACCCTTGTAAGAACGCTGAAACACTCCTGGCCTTGTATTACAGACTTGTTGCATCAGTTAATTTTCCCTTCTTCTACCAGACAACTTCCCATCTCCCCTGGAATCAACAGGTTTGTGTAACTGTCCCTCTGCTGCACTGGAAGTTATCTCCAGCCTCAGAACACAGTTTTGTAAAAAAGGGAGAAAGGAGGGAGCGATTTTGAAGCCAGAAGAGGAAAGATGAAAATCTGAGAAAATGAGTGTCATATTGAAGTCTCTTCCTTCATAATTTGACATTCATAATACAGATACTGCCATCCTTAGATCAGTCTTGGCCACCTGAAATGCCATTTGTGATTCACACATTAACTCTCTGGAGACCTGCTTTATTGATTGACATTGATTTTTTTTGGTCAAATTATTAATATAAATTCTATCTTTTGAATATTCTATGCAGAGGCAGCTATCCAATACATTGCTCTGTCTTCACTCATGAGAAGCCCCTCACAGTTTGAATTCCTTATATATTCCTTCAGTTCTTTACATGAAACTTTAAAAATGGAAATCATCAACAGGGTATATCAAAAGTCTGAAATAAGCCAATTTTTGCTATTTGTGGAAGGCCAGTAAGACAAGAGGTCAGTTCCCTCATACCTCTAGTTAGAAGTCGGGAGACAGAAGGGTTAGAAAAAACCCTAAGTCTGGGAGCATGGATGGCTGTTTCTAGTCAAGTTGACCACAATGACTAAGATCAATCACAAGACTCCAACTAAGAGCCAGTGTGGTGTAGTGTTAAGGTGTTGGACTAGGGTAGGGGAGACCTCAGTTCTAGTCCCTCCTTAGCCATTGACTTTGAGCCAATCTCTCTCACAGCCAGCTTATCCCACAGGATTGTTGTTGTGCAGGGAGAAAAAAAGGAGGAGGCTGTGCTATATATGCCACTATGAGCTCCTGAGAAAGCTGGGATATAAATTTAATAAATTTTTTTTAAAAAAATTTGATTATGTGCCATCAAGTCTTTGTTGACTCTTCGCGACTGCATAGACAGATTTTCTCCATAATTATCTGTTCCTAAGCTGGTCTTTCAGGTCTTTCAACCCACTGTAATTGAATCCATCCACCTATGGAAAACCTTGCCAGCAAAGAGACTCTGTCTAGCTTACCAGCTTCTTCCACCTTTTCTCAAGACCCCCAGGCTATATTGCTATACCACACAGTCTACTGATGCCACTTTCTCAACCACTCAAAAGCAGTTTGGACTCAACTCTGTGATCCTCATTTCTGCCAACTTGAAACACTGAAAGCAAGAAGTGAAAATAGCTCTTCTATTGGCACCATTGACACCAAGGTGTGAGATGCTCAGACAATTGAGGTCTCAGTGGAACAGCCATTTCCACAAGGTTAGAAAAACCTAGACAGCTGGCTGACAGACAGCCAGACCAGTGGTCCACTTAATCCCCTTTGGCCAGTAGAAGTTCTCCAGATGATACTTGGACATGAGAGATCATCCTCTTGCAGACAGTGTGAATTGCCACTGGGATACATCTTTCACTGTACTCAGCACCAAGAAGGCCAGAAGCAACGAAAGGGTTGTAAGGGACTTCATTAAGGAAGCCTTGATCAAAGGCTTTCAAAGTGCTGCACTTACTGTGTTTCACCTGGATTTCCACTTTTGTTTACATGGCACCCGTTGCAACATAATACCACATGTCACTTTCAAGTGGCATCTATATAATTTCTCAGCTGCTTCTAGATTCTAGTATCTCAATGTATTAAATTACAAAGGCAAAACTGAATTCCTACCGATTTACAAGACTTCTTTCTCATCTCCTTCATCCATCTCCCAGTCAGAACTCCCTACCCCAAAATGACAAAATACTAACCACCCTCCTCTAGCAGATGTTGTAACACTGCAAATTAGGCTCAGCTGGGCACACACTTTAAGCAGCCCCAAAGCCCTGGATTGCTATGGGTTACACAGAAGAAAACACTTGCTAAAAAGGAATGAGTAGAGTTGATACCATTCCATAATTGTTACAAGTTTTTTGACTTTCTATCTGGCAAAACAAGTAGTTGTTTTGAGCCTATAAACAACTATAAACTACTCCCCCCCCCCCTTAGGTACAAATGGCAGAATCAAATCAAGCAAACACCCATTGACTGCTATAGTTTTTTAAATTGACATTTGATTGATGCAGGTTCTGACAGAGCCAGAGCTGGCCTCGCCTATCCAACTCTCAGAACTAAGTTCCTCCTTTTCAGAACCATGTCTAGAAGCTAAGTTTCTGCTCTTGCTATGGGTCTTCCCATGCTCTTGCAGGAATCTTCTCTAAGGGCCAATGCACTGGAACTCTGTGAGTTAAAACCCTAATACTTGACACTGAAATGTGGAAGGCTAGTTTAGTGAGATACTTGGTTCTTGCTTGGTTCAATTTAGGAGGTATGTTTCACATATCTCCTGAATTGGTATAGTCTCTTATGGGCCTGATATTGTTCCTGTTACAGAGCAACAGGATGAGGGGTAACTAGGATGAAATGAAAGAGAAGGTAGACCATAAAATCTGAAAATCAGATTGCTGTCCATGAAAATCCTGCTTCTTCTCAACACAATGAACTCAGGACGTGCCAGAATCAGCCATCAGAAGCCAGAAGTCAGTAACAACTTGATGCAGTGAAAACGATCACAAATGATCTTGAGACTCAGAGAACTTTAAGATTTTTTTCTAAGGGGTGTATCATCCAAAACATTCCCTTGGGAAATGTTCCAATTAGTAAAGCTGATGCATCCCCTGCTTCTAATTCTTACTCCATAATTCCTGATAACAGGGCTTGTGAGGATTTACCATCAGAAGTTTGCATAGCCTAAGCAAAAACTGACACGCCTGTTGATCACCCGCTTCTTCTGATGCAAGATAGGAACTCCCCTTGGTCCTCTGTTCCACCAAAAGAAATAGCTAGAATGGGGTTGAGAGTGAAGAAATAAGCCTAACTCTGACAGCCTATTATGGTCCCACCTGAACCCTTTGAATCAGAGACCAACATCCCAAAGAACCAGCAGGCAATTGGACATCTGCAGCTGCTCCAGGAGAAAAGGAGCCCAAGCAAGTAAAAGCTTATTCAGTTAATGAATGGCTAAATCTTGGTGGGGCACCAAGCTTAAGAACATGCCAGCAGCTATGAAGTGCTGAGCAGAGGCAACCAGTATGCCTTCTTGATGACTGCAATGGCTTTGAAGAAGACCCTCCAGCACCTGAGGCTATGTAAAGAAGCCTCCAAGCTCTTCTTGCCCTTCTGTTGGAAACAACCGTCCAACTCCAGATCTTCATTCCTCTTCCTCTTGCTTCCTGCCCTACATTGAAATCTTCAGCTCATCATTTGCACCAGCTTGTAGGATTCTCTAGCTCTCAAACCTGGACTGTTATAGGCAACTCTCGTGGCTCTGAAGCTGCTCTCTCCCTCTCTGCTCCCAACTCAACTTACAAGGCAAGTGTTCTAGCTCATTACTCCAACTCCTGGCCGTTATCGGGAAATTTACAGCAAGCAAGAAAGCCTTCCAAACTTGGAACCACCTGGTAGTCTGTTTTACATTGGCTGCCGTAGGACAGCAAGTTCTACTGGCCATTGTGTCACCTGGCATATGGCCTCTTCCTGGCCAGTTGCCAGTTGGTACCTAAGCTGAGCCGATCCACCATTGGCTCTCTCTGTTGGAAAGTAACCACTTTGGTGCGAGGACAAAGGTGCATTGCTTTAGCTGCCTGGGATGATGGTTTTGGGATACCTAGCAACCATGCTGCTACAGAGATCTCAAGAAACAATGCAATTTTGCAAGCTCACATGGTCAGTTGAGAAAACACTGGAGAAAGGAAGTCTTTTTTTTTTTTTTTTTTTACAAAGAGCTTAGTATTGCTGTAAAGGCACTGAGCTTTTCAGAGGTTAAACCAAATAAGGAAAGATCTCTTAGACATCTTGTACATTTGTTAAAAAATAATGCAATCCTGTCTGCAGCAGATCTTTTTCTTAAATCTTCAGAAAATAATACCAGACTGGAGAGTGGTGTTGCCAAAGTAGGAGTAAAGTAGTAGATAGTTGAATATCTTTTGGTCCCAACTCCCTACCCCAGAAACAGAAAAGATTTGAATGTTATCTACAATATGTTTGCCAAAGAAGTCCGTTTGTTTCTCATTTCCAAATCCTTTTCTGTGTTGGTTATCCAAGATGAAATCAGCGTGCGGTTAAGGCTGGGCTGGCAAAACTTCACAACGATGTGAAGGAGGAATTGAGAAAGAGAGAGACAGGATCTTCAAGCAACCAGGTCCCTTCCTGCTCATGAGCACATAAAAAGCCTTAGTTTTTGAAGGAAACAATGGCTAACATCTCCACAGTAGAACAGAGAGAGAATTATCTTGCATTTCTCCCCTTCTACCTCCAAAAAGCTGTTTTGTTGTTTGCCAGAAGTCATGCTGGGCTTGTATATATCTCAAACATTTTACAAAGCAAGATAATCTCCAGGAAAAAGTTTAGCACAGCTTGGAATCCATGGGTGAGATTGGAGGTTGATGCTGTTCTTTTCTTCACCCTACTGCTCCACTAGCATGACCTTGCCTTTGTACTGGTCAAGGTCAAGTCAGTCCAGAATAAAACAGCATCCACCTATAATTTGATCATGGATGGAAAGACTGGCCTTGTTTGTCTCATTGAGGTTTGGCTGGGTGAACTGAAAGGACTGGACTTTGCCTGACTCTGACCAGTTGGAAACCTGGTACAGCACCAGCATCAGCTGGAAGGGCAGAAGTGAGAAAATGCATCACCTATCTGAATTCTGTATCCCTCAAAAACCAGTGTTTATGGGAGTTTGCTTTGAAGGTTTGTGGTGATAGGTCCAGAGACAGAACAGGGACTTTGATGTTCCAGTATTCTTTCTCATTAGCTGAAAGCACTCTCTGGACTAATTTGGGAGGAGGCCTCCATATCCATGCCAAAAGCTGTCACTCAAATACAGCTCAGGACTTCATGATTACAATAACAACCACGAAGCTGTCTCAGAACATCATTGGTCCAACACATGTTGCAAGGCATACCATTGATTTTATCTCCAGGACAGGATGTACTGGAAATGAGCTGGTGGTTGGTAGAGTCAGAGTCATCCTATTGTTATGGACAAATGGACAGATCCTGATACAATTTGGGGTAACTGTGGTTGACCTGCCTAAAAAGATGAAGGATCAGTCTGATTATCAGTCCTCAAAGACAAATGGAATAAGAGGGTCTGTTGAATGCCATGGGTTTTGTTCCAAGAACAATGTGGAGGCTCTGGTCTTGCTGCAGAAGATAGGAAGGTCCTGTGATACCATCACTCCTGAGCACCCTCTCTGTTAATGAGGAACTTGGAATGACCAATTACAAAGGAATTCTGGTAATGAAGACCACAAGTGGTGTGGACTCTACAGCTAGTACAACAGTAGAGTACAACTGTTCCTAGTCTATGTCAGTGGTGGCAGTGGGCATACTTCACACTATCACTGTGGCCTCACCGACCTACACAGCAAAGCTTCCTTGGGAAGTGGCTGGGCTGTTCAAGATAGTCCTGAGCAGATTTGGTCAACCACTTAGAAGCCTACTGTGCTAGGTTTGGACATCAACCAATGGTCAAGCCTCGTGGTCTCCTCATTTCTAGCTGGGTGTCTTTAACCACTACACCAAACCAGCTCTCATATTTCATACTACTCCAGAGCAAATACAGAATTTTGGAAACTGTAAGAGGATTTTCCCTGCCTTATTTATAGCAAGTTCATGAAAGCACAGTCTCTTTAAATGATTTGAAATGCTTCTTCTCAGGTGTCTTGACACCTGGACTAAGTTGATGCTTAGGAGGTCAGCTGCCTAAAACAGGGTTCCTCAACCTTGGCAACTTTAAGATGGGTGGACTTCAACTCCTGGAATTCCCCAGCCAGCCATGCTTACATCTCAAAGACAATTGCATCTACTTTCCCTTCCATTCCTTTTTCAGCCTCCTCACAATCTCTCACACCACTCAGTTGCAAATATTCCATTTAAGGCATTGGAGAGTGTGGTTGACAAGCAGCTTTAAGTTGTACCTTTTATATGCTTTCTCTCTCTGTGTGTTTTTGTCTGTCTGTCTGTCTATTGATCGATCAATCGTCATCTATCTCAGTGTTTCTCAACCTTGGCAACTTGAAGATACGTGGACTTCAATTTCCAGAACTCCCCAGCCAGCATGCTGGCTGGGGAATTCTGGGAGTTGAAGTCCACCCATCTTCAAGTTGCTGAGGTTGAGAAACACTGACCTATCTTGACCCATACTTAGTCGTAAGCTGCCCTCAGTCACTGGTGAGTCAGGCGGCTAATAAATTAAACAAACAAACGAACATGGCTGCCTACCGCTCTTTTATGCATATCAGCCACAGTTCTGCCACAGCACACCTTAAAAAAATGAAATGACTTAGAAGGGGGCTGTTTCATTACGGAAGAAACTGTTTTCGCTTCTGTGCTACGATGTTTCAAAGTTAAGTGAACGAAAAGGGCTCCATTCCAGACCAGCGCGTGACTCTGTTTCCTGCTAACCCCAGTAGGATACACCTGAATAAAATCCTAGAATAGATCCTTTGCTTATTCAAAGCCTTCCAGGTTTAGTATTGCTTTTTCACGGCCTCCTAAAAGATGGGATTTTCTTCTCCTTTTTCGTTTTGGACACTACACAGGGAGCTCTTGTATAGCTGCTTGGGGAAAAAAAAGGATACTGCCATACTGTCAAATTACAACCTTAAAATTTCAGGCTGTTTTGCAACAGTTGAGGAGCAATCCAGATCAAATATGCATAATTGACCTTTGCAATTCCCCTCCCTCCAAGAAATAGCTTGTTGGCTTTCAGCAGCATGTCACTATTTACCAACTCTATCTTTTGCAAAGAATTGATGATGATACATAGCAGCAGGGTGGCAAGCTACTAAAAACTCTTCGGTTTATATACAAATGATTATGTAATGCTGCAGGCGCCAAGCCAGACAGGCTGACAAGAAGCCCATTTATCATTTGTTAGCAGCAGGCGCATTAATCGGTTCCAATATCAGCCCCGTCCTGCAGCATTGACTAAACCCTTGTTGGTTCTCTATGTACCACCAGAACATTTTATTAAACGAGATGAATAATACAAGGGCCAGAGGTCGCTCTGCTTCGGCTAAGAGAACTCAATTATTTATGGATACTTCAGTCATTAAGATGTCTCTAGCTGGGCAGATCCATTACAGATCTCACTCCTTCAGCCCACCATGGAAACCATAGGACTTTCAGAATCGGAGATCGCACAGCCGTGGCTCTGCTTTAACATCCGTTTCATGGAATGCTGAAAATCTCACGAATGCCAGCCTGTGATTGAGGACCATCTGGCCTGCATTGTAATAGCAGGGAGAAAGCTTTCTAGGGATTGGCTCAGTTGGTGTGGTGGACCTAGAGCGTTTAGCAGCTTAGGAGTTCCAAGAGTTTGCAGCTCTGTTTGTGGACTTTGAGAGATGGGGCATTTATCTGTTTGGATAGATGTCAAAGTGCCAACTTGTGTATACCATCCTTGTTTGCTTATGTGCCATCAAGTTGGTGTCAACTCTTTGCGACTACACAGATAGATTTTCTCCATGATGATCTACTCCTAACCTGTTCTTTCAGGACTTCCAATGGTGTCCCCATCGCCCCTGTAAGTGAGTCTCTCCACCTTGCTGCTGGTCGTCCTCTTCTTCTTCCTTCTAGTTTTCCTAGCATTACAGGCTTCTCAAGGGAGCCATGTCTTTGCATTGACTGATAGATTATGTTCTATCGATGGCTAAATTGACTTCTTTGATCAGAGAAAGAGACAATATCTATGTTTATTGCTAACTGGAAACCCCTTATGGACTTTTTGCTTAAAACAGAAAAAAATGAACTTATGATTTATGGTTTTGATGATTAGACAGGATAGATTATTGAAAGAAGAGAGTTATGTCATAACCATATAGTAAGAGGTACATTTATAATTGTACTTATAACTTCAGTAAAGGAGATCAGAAGCTACTTCTTTGTATTGTTTTTCTTTCTTTTCTATTTTTCTTTTACTTTTTCCCCCTTTTCTTGCACTTTCAGATTTGTCTTTGATTTCTTTCTTTTTCTTTCTTTATATTAGTTTGTTTTTATCTTCTTTTTTAAAAAGTGTTAATAAAAATGATAGAACATTATCTATCTATCTATCTATCTATCTATCTATCTATCTATCTATCTATCTATCTATCAAGTCAGTTTTGACTCTTAGTGATCACAGAGATAGACCTTCTCCAGGTTGATTTGTGTCCAGCCTGGCCTTCTAATGGTACACCCATTGCTGCAGTAACTGAGCCCCTCCACCTTGCTACTGGTCATCCTCTTCTTCTCTTTCCTTCTACCTTTCCAAGCATCAGAGCCCTTTCTAAAGAGCTGGGTCTTTGCAGAATGTGCCCTAAGTAGGATAATGTGAGCCTGGTCATTTGTGCCTTGAGTGAGAACTTTGAGTTGATTTGTTCGATGATCCATCACTTTGTTTTCTTGGCTGTCCACAGTATTCTCAGGAGTCTTCTCCAACATCAACATTCAAAGGCATCATTTCACTTTCTAACCTGCTTCTTCAAAGTCTAATACCATCTTTACGGGGTAGGAAATTTATTATAGGGTATTGCTTTGATGCCACTGCCATTGATTACTGCCTGGAATCATCTCATGGAAGTGATCTAACAGTTCTACTTATACATAAAATATACATGCATACAAATGTACTAGGTAAAGCTATAGGAAAAACTCTCTTTAAGATGCCTTTCTTTCTTTCTTTCTGAGGTTCATTGCTGGAGATGTAGGAGCAGGCCTTCTTCTTTTAAGCAATATGTGCCCTCAGAACTTGCAGTCAGCTCCTCCTTTCTCAATGTACGAAAAGAGTGAAGACTTTCTTATTTAGCCTGTTTTTTTTTCCAGCTTGAATTAATTAATAGTGAAGGTTAACTGTCTTTATCAGATTTCAACTGTTTAGGTTTGATTTTTTAATTGCACTGAGTGCTCTCTGGGTAGGAAGGTAAGATAGAGATCAAAGGAGATGGAGAAGAAGGAGGAGGAGAAGGAGAAGGCAGGTGAGGACTTGGAAAGATACTGAGAAATGAAGTGAAAGGCAGCCCAGAGACATGAAACTGAAGGAATGGTGCAGAAGAAGCATAACAAGCTATTGACTGAAAAAGAGCAAAGAGGGAGGTAGTCTCCTGTTGATTGAATCCATGCAAAATAATAGGCCTGTGCAAATATTCAAAACTCTGAACCCCTTCAAGCTGATTTGCAGCCTCCACTGTATTTGATTTGATGAATCAGCTGAAATGCATCTAAATCAACCTAGACCTCTTCGAATGCTTTTACTTTATGCGGACACACATTTTCATGGTCCAAATCAGATCAAATCAAATTGGATCGAAGTTTGCTCATGCCTAAAGGAATACCTCCTACCTTGGAAATATAAGTGGAACGAGAAAGGCTTCTCAGCAAACATAAAAAACATAAAAGCTCAGTTTTCTGGGGGCTGGGGAAGGTGAATTTTGCAAAATTCATCTTTGCCTTCTTTATATAGGATCATGCATTTCATTGTACTCATTAGATCAAATATATCTGTTCTATCCAACTGAGAATTAATGCAAACGGTTCATTTTTTTTAATTGGATAGTATCTGCCAGAATACAAAGGCAGGGGGACTGATTGATTAATTAATTAGAATCATATTTAAGATGTCTTATTTTATCCCTTGGTTTTAGCCTAATTGTAACGCATACTGGTTTTTAATGTATCTGTCTCTATGGTGGGACAGAAAGGAACAAATTGCACTCAAGGTTCTTCAAAATGCACTCATCTGTTTGTGTAATTCACTCTATACCGAGACTAAATAATTATTCATTGTAATAATTCCATGAACCCCCAATGAGAAAAGAGTGTGAAGTCCATTAGTGCTAAATTTTCCCAGCTCCTCCTTGGCTATAAAGTGATTACCGTGCGCAGCCAGAATGGAGAGCAAAATTAACCTGGGGGTCCAATATCAACATTATTAGTTCTATAAGAAAATATCTCTAAATTCCCAGCTCGATCTTCTAACAGATATTCCTCACGATATAACAATTTCTTCAACCAGTGAGCAGCAAACAGTAAACAAAGACATTGCTGCTTCGTGACATTTTCCACCCTTCCACATCAAGCAGAAAGAAATTTTTAAAACATTTTGCAGTCATTTTATACATCTTTTTGGGTCTGGAGATAATGTGCCATTTAATGCTATGTTTGGTTCAGTATTCCCTCTCCCAAAGTCTAATTAAAGATTATTGCTATCCACAAATGCTTTTAATACAAATCCAGCACATTAGCTATTCAACATGTAATTTAATCATGAGGTAATCTTCAGCCCTGGATATTCTCCAGTTTTCGATTTTTGGTCAAGTATACTTAAACTGGGTATAGGTTTTTCATGAAAACACACCACGATTGTGTGAATGTTCATTTCTTTGCAAGGCTTCTCAGCCCCTTAGTTCAACTGCCCAGACTGCTCAGCTGCTTCTAAAAAACTCCATAAACCATGGCTAGGCATGTATATTTATAATATTATTTATTGTTTTAACATGTTGTGAGCTGCCCAGAGTCCCCCACTGGGGGGAGATGGGTGGGGGACAAATATAAATAAACAAATAAATAAGGACAAGACCCAATATATTAGTGGAGATTTCCTCTGATTCTTCATAGATTTCCAGCTGCACCCAATTTTAATATTCTTAAAGTTTTTTTTTAATTTAATAATTGAAACAGGAAGCTGACATGTTGTAAAGTGACGTGTTAGTCACTAGGTCATTCTGATTTGCAAAAATGTCTTCCGAGCCCACCTAGGCTTCATGTAAGAGACCCCTATTGTAGGGGAGATGGGCGGGAGAGAAATCCAATAAATAAAATAAAAATAAAATAAGAGCGAGGTGGAGCTGCGGTACAAGGTTACGTATGGTAAAGTCAGTATCAGGTGCATCTGTGAGAAGGGAGGTCAAGATGGTGACCACAAACATGCGAACAAACCCCACCCCCTGTTCACCTGCCTTGATTACACCATTTTGACCCATCCCACTGGTAGGAAGGTAGGCAGGTAGATAAATAGATAGAGATAGATAGAGGATAAAAATATGATGAAGAAGATGATGATGATGACTAGTAACTGATCATTTGGTGAGTGATCATACCACCAGAGCAACTATTTTGCGAGGGTGCCCGTGGCACGTTCTCAAAATTCCACAGTGCCCCTTGTTCCAAAAATGTTGCCTGTCATTGTCCCAAATCCACCGCCTGAGACAGAGCATCTAATCACAGCCCCCCCACCCAAGCCAAACCGTGCAGTAAGCAAAGCCTAAAAAAGGAATTTTGACCCACAGAGCAGAACATCCTACGAATGCTTCCTTGTCTTGGCAAGTAAAAGGACAAAAATCGCAGCTGATTCACTGTCATTTCACGGCCCTGGAAATTGGCTGCAGGTGGCCTCACTTTTTTTAAACAGCAGGGCTGGCCCCAGACTTACGGCAGCAAATACTGTCAGTCATCTACAACACCCAGGGGCATCATGATATTGTCCAATAAAGCAGGTCTGGCTGAAGGACAGACCATGCCGGGGAAGTGATGGCAGTGCAAAAGGCAAGGAAGGAAGGAAGGAAGGAAGGAAGGAAGGAAGGAAGGAAGGAAGGAAGGAAGGAAGGAAGGAAGGAAGGAAGGAAGGAAGGAAGGAAGGACAGACTGACAGAGTTAGGGAGGGAGGGAGGGAGGGAGGGAGGGAGGAAGGAAGGAAGGAAGGAAGGAAGGAAGGAAGGAAGGAAGGAAGGAAGGAAGGACAGATTGACAGATAGGGAGGGAGGAAGGGAGGAAGGACAGAGATGGGAGGGAGGGAGGGAGGGAGGAAGGACAGATTGACAGAGATGGGGAGGGAGGGAGGAAGGAAGGAAGGAAGGAAGGAGGGAAGGACAGAGATGGGGGAGGGAGGGACGGAGGAAGGGAGGGAGGAAGGAAGGACAGATTGACAGAGATGGGGAGGGAGGGAGGGAGGGAGGGAGGGAGGGAGGGAAGGAAGGAAGGAAGGAAGGAAGGAAGGAAGGAAGGAAGGAAGGAAGGAAGGAAGGAAGGAAGGACAGAGATGGGGGGAGGGAGGAAGGAAGGAAGGAGGCAGGCAGGCAGGCAGGAAGGAAAGAAGGACAGAGATGGGGAGGGAGGGAGGAAGGAAAGAAGGACAGAGATGGGAAGGGAGAGAGGAAGGAAGGAAGGAAGGAAGGACGAAGATGAGGGGAGGAAGGAAGGAAGGAAGGAAGGAAGGAAGGAAGGAAGGAAGGAAGGAAGGAAGGACAGACTGACAGAGTTAGGGAGGGAGGGAGGGAGGGAGGAAGGAAGGAAGGAAGGAAGGAAGGAAGGAAGGAAGGAAGGAAGGAAGGAAGGAAGGACAGATTGACAGATGGGGAGGGAGGGAGGAAGGGAGGGAGGACAGAGATGGGAGGGAGGGAGGGAGGAAGGAAGGACAGATTGACAGAGATGGGGAGGGAGGGAGGAAGGAAGGAAGGAGGGAAGGACAGAGATGGGGGAGGGAGGGACGGAGGAAGGGAGGGAGGAAGGAAGGACAGATTGACAGAGATGGGGAGGGAGGGAGGGAGGGAGGAAGGAAGGAAGGAAGGAAGGAAGGAAGGAAGGAAGGAAGGAAGGAAGGAAGGAAGGAAGGAAGGACAGAGATGGGGGGAGGGAGGAAGGAAGGAAGGAGGCAGGCAGGCAGGCAGGAAGGAAAGAAGGACAGAGATGGGGAGGGAGGGAGGAAGGAAGGAAAGAAGGACAGAGATGGGGAGGGAGGGAGGAAGGAAGGAAGGAAGGAAGGAAGGAAGGAAGGAAGGAAGGAAGGAAGGAAGGAAGGAAGGACAGAGATGGGGGAGGGAGGAAGGAAGGAAGGAGGCAGGCAGGCAGGCAGGCAGGCAGGAAGGAAAGAAGGACAGAGATGGGGAGGGAGGGAGGAAGGAAAGAAGGACAGAGATGGGGAGGGAGGGAGGAAGGAAGGAAGGAAGGAAGGACGAAGATGAGGGAGGAAGGAAGGAAGGAAGGAAGGAAGGAAGGAAGGAAGGAAGGAAGGAAGGAAGGAAGGAAGGAAGGAAGGACAGACTGACAGAGTTAGGGAGGGAGGGAGGGAGGGAGGGAGGAAGGAAGGAAGGAAGGAAGGAAGGAAGGAAGGAAGGAAGGAAGGAAGGAAGGACAGATTGACAGATGGGGAGGGAGGGAGGAAGGGAGGAAGGACAGAGATGGGAGGGAGGGAGGGAGGAAGGAAGGACAGATTGACAGAGATGGGGAGGGAGGGAGGAAGGAAGGAAGGAGGGAAGGACAGAGATGGGGGAGGGAGGGACGGAGGAAGGGAGGGAGGAAGGAAGGACAGATTGACAGAGATGGGGAGGGAGGGAGGGAGGGAGGGAGGGAGGAAGGAAGGAAGGAAGGAAGGAAGGAAGGAAGGAAGGAAGGAAGGAAGGACAGAGATGGGAGGAGAGAGGAAGGAAGGAATGAGGCAGTGCAGGCAGGCAGGAAGGAAAGAAGGACAGAGATGGGGAGGGAGGGAGGAAGGAAAGAAGGACAGAGATGGGGAGGGTGGGAGGAAGGAAGGAAGGAAGGACGAAGATGAGGGGAGGAAGGAAGGAAGGAAGGAAGGAAGGAAGGAAGGAAGGAAGGAAGGAAGGAAGGAAGGAAGGAAGGAAGGAAGGAAGGAAGGAAGGAAGGAAAGACGGACAGAGATAGGGGAGGGAGGGAGGGGGAAGGAAGGAAGGCAATTTGATTTAATCATCAAATTTCAGATCAGCTTTATATTTCATGAAAGGTCAGGCAGTTTGGAAAATGGATCCTTCAGTGGGTCTGAGTTTGTCCTCTTTGATGTCAGCATATGCAGCAATGAACCATATTTTACAGTGTGCTGGAAAATATGCTATTTACCATAAGGATATTTGAGCACTGATGTTATCTCATAGATGGCTATCTGAAGTCCTACCTAGTGAACAGGAAGCCCGTGAAATCTTTCCAGAAGGTCACCAGAAGAACTGTTCTGGTCTTCCATGCATTTGAGGTGGAAATCTTGTGTGAGATGGGCGGCTATATAAATATGATAAACAAATAATAAATAGATAAATAAATAAATAAAGCTGTGGGCTTTGTGACACTTCTGAACAATCGCTCCCAGTATTCCTGGCCACTGACTGGGACTGCTAGGACTCACAGCTCAGTATACCCGGAAGTCCGAATTCACACTCCTCCCCAAAGCAACACACTTGTAATGTGTTGTACATAACCATCACACCTGTTTCTATGTAGCTTTTAAGAGTTGTGTGTCTTCCCCAACCCATAATGGCTGCATTCCCACAGTTATACTAAGCTTGTTTTCTGAATGAACCTATTTTCTGGGTTTATACAATACACTGAACAGTAAACCAAACAAGTGAGTTGAGTTTTCACAACAAGTTCAGCTAGGAAAAAAAACTAACCTTGGTTCACACAAGCCAAGCTTAGTATGGTGTGCACCTACAGCTGTTGGTGGTTGGTTAAGCCTGTTGTGTGAATACTGCCATGAACCTGAACTATGTTTGCAGACCCCAAACTCAGCATTATGTACAGAGGTATCCCTGGGATTGAAGGTGTCCATCAAAATGATGAAAGCAGCATTGGGTCCTTGCAACAAAAGTTCCACCCTTTTCATACAAGCACACAATGGCATCACACCACTGTTGTCATTTTGAGCAAAGTCTTCCATCCTGAAGAGGCCTCTGATTAGGTAGAAAGATGCGGAAGTCCTTTAAATATTATAGTACTGAACTCGATGTGTTCTTCTCAAGAAGAGAAGATGCTGATGGAAAACCGCTCCCCTTCTGTTTCCTGTCTTGGAGGGGGGGCACCTCGGTGTTCTTTTTTTTTTTTTTTTTGCACTTTTTGTTGTTCCCTTCCCAAGTGAATGATTAGCAAGGATAAGCCTGCCTTGACTGCATGGTAGTCTAGAGGCGGCAGATGGTGGGTGGTGAAGGGAAATCCCCCAGCCTCTACCTGTCATCTAAACAAGCCTAGGAGATCTTAGTGCCTCGAAGAGCCCAAATGCTGTGTTAACAAGGCTGATGGCATCAGACCAAACATGAAACAAAGGAAAATAACCAAAAAAGGTCTGCTGAGTCCTACCCAAAGAGAAGAATGACACACAAATGACAGCATTATGGATATGCAGACTGTGCAGGCTTCTAAAATAGTTGGGAATGAGCTCCTCAGACCTTGCATGAATATGGCAACTCCTTCCTATTGATTCAAGTTGCCCGACATCTTCCAGGCATCCATGCAACCTGTTGTTTCCAGAGTCACATTATGGAGTGGATTCCTTAAGGAGTGGATTCCTTTGCCCAACATGCTAATCCTATCCAAGGTTATTAAGTACACTTAACATGCTTTATGTATGCAGTTTTCGGGTCTTTCATTGATTGAGGTTACTGGGTTGGGTGAACAAGGGCAAGGGGAATTTGAAGGAGTCACCACGCTGCATACCAACTTCACAGGATTGTTGTGAAGGTTAATGTAGGGAAGGGAGAACTCTATACAGGTAGTCCTCATTTAATGACCGCCTTTGGGACTGGCAACTCGGTCGTTAAGAGAAGAGGTTGCTAAGTGAAACCACAGTTGTGCTTATGATCTTAATACAGCTTTCCTTTGCTTTACAGACCTGCAGAGGTCATAAATGCAAGCACTGGTCATAAAGATACTTTTTTATCACCATCATAACTGCAAATGGTTGCTGTATGAGGCAGTCACTAAATGAGGACTACCTGTATGTTCCCTTGAGATCTTTGGAGGGAGAGGCGAATAAAACATAACACATACAAGAAAAAACGGAGTGAAAAGGATGGGAAAATGGGTACAAACAGAAGCACCTGCAAGATCAAAGCCTTTCTTCACAATTACAGAAGCAGTATTGCACTGCTGTGATGGAAGCTCCACCCCTTTGTTGTGTGTATCATGACACCACACACATACTTATGAAAGGGTCAAAGCTTGCATCACAATGGTGCAACACTGCTCCCCTCATTTTGATAAAAACCTTTGGTTATACTGACCAAACTGGATACTAACTAGGATAAGTAAAAAGCCATTGGGTTAAAAAAAAAAAATCAAAGCTAATGTAATCTTTCCAGAACGTGGGCATTTTCCCCACATCGTTGATCTCATGTATCAGCCTTCCTCAATCCAGTCCCCTCCAGATGAGCTGGGACTAGAACTCCCAGAATTCTCAGTCAGCACTGCCATGGCTGCCTGGGAATTCTGGGAGTTGTAGTTTCAACTTCTTTGGAAGACCCCAAGTTATTGGAAGGCTGATGCTCCTTGGCACTGTGTTTGTCTGCCGTATCCTGAATCTCTCTGCTATTAAGCGAGAGGATATTCCATGCACACACCAACACACAAATATCCAGTCATCCATCTCTACGTTCTTTCCTTGCAGGGTGTTCCAACTGCAGAATGCGCCATTCTTCATGTCCACCTTTGCCTTATGTGAGGATTTAAACTGTCTACCGATTTCCAGTCCTGAGAAGTAACTGACCTCATTCCTCCTGATTTTAGACAAACAAGCAAGAAAGATGTTCTCATTTGGCATAACTGTATTCAAGGGAAGCCGTGAAAAATCTCTCCTGCTTATGGAGAAAAGGATGAGAAAGGACTTTGGCTCCTGACTTAGTTTCCTGAAACTGGGAAATTCATTGGCTATGGTCACATAACATACTTAACCAGGATAGTCAGAGGCAAGGGTTGTGCACGAAATGGATGTTTGTTCTGAATTCCAGAGAAATGCACTGCATTTCAGAAATTTGGCCACACTGTTCCAGAACACTTTTAGGTTAAAAAAAAAAATCCATAGCAATCTTATTGTTAGCCCTTTGAGGTAGATCAGGTTAGGAAACAGTACAAAAATACTGAAACTCTTCTTTATTGATATAAAATAGCCCTTCATGGATGGGACCAGGTTATCTGAAGGACCACCTCTCCCTGATTACATCAGCCTGCCCCATTAGATCTGGCATGCTGCGGGTCCCATCTGCCAGGAACATATGTTTGGGGGGTCCCAGGCAATGGGTCTTCTCTACTGTGGCACCTGCCTTATGGAACAATCTCCCCCCCCCCCACCAAAATCAGGTTAGCTCCATCCCTCTTGATGTTCTGGAAGTCCCTCAAGATCTGGTTATGTCACCAGGCCTGGGGGTCCCAGGGAACCAAAGACATGTTTAGATGGCTCCACTACTGAGGTGGATATACTCACTCTCTCTTTGCCTGGGGTTTGTATATTTTGTTTTCAATAATATTTAATCTTTAACACTGATTTTTATATTTTTATCATGATTGGTTTATTTATGTGTTATTTTTACCGGATTGCTGTATGCCACCCAGAGTCACTTTTTGTGAGAGGGTTGGCCATATAAATTTGACTAATAAATAAATAAATAAAAGGCTATAACAACAAAATCTTGACAGCCTGATAGATTTTCCCCTTCCTTCGCTCTTATGCGAAAGAAAACCAAGGCAGGCCAGTCTTGAGTTTCTTTCTCACCTGTTTCTGCCTTTCCGGACTAAGCTGATGTTTTTATAATAGTTGCCCCATACTTTCTTCAAGGCTATCTCCATACTGCTCTACACTTATGGGATGAATAGCGTAAGATTTGTTCCTCTCTTTTCCCTTCCACTGCATGGACTGTGGACCAGCCTACCCATCCATCTTTTTCCCTCAGCTGCCACTACCATGCGCTATCACCAGTGCTCCTGGCTTTTCCCCATTCTTCCACCGCTATCACATCAGCCCAGGATAGGAGTATTTTGGTAGATGTCATGTTTTGGTCTGAACATGGACCACCTCAACTAGCTGCTCCATGTATGATCAGTGTCTGCATGGAATGGTTTGCATATCTCAATTCCGGGCCCAATACTTAGCATAGCATCCCTAGATAGTATTAAACTTCGTTAGGTTTTTCTTTCTGGATTAGCATATTATGTAACCGCAGACCATTTGGTTAGTCTATTGTTCACTATGTTGTGGAATCCCAGAAAATGGGTCATTCTGTAAGCAGAGAGCCCGAAGGCAGCCAATATGAACTTCATGGCTGAATTGGCATCTGGACATCAGTCTTCCCACATAATGCCATAGCAACTAGGTCACAATGTTTTGCTCCTTCTGAAACCTAAATTTAACCAAACACAGAGAAATGGAGCCACTGGTATCTCTACCAACTAGAAGTAAGGCTTTGAAAACATGGTTTGGTGCCCAAGCCTGGGGCCCCAGGTGTGTGACGGAGCCCGCCTCCTGGCTATGTTAATGGCGGTTTTATGATTCCCGGTTGCTCTGTGTTTTTAATTTTTGTATTGTATGTGTTTTATCTATACTATTGTAAGCCGCCCAGGATCATGTATGTGAGATGGGTGGCTACATAGATTGACTAAATAAATAACTAAATCTATGGCATAGGTACCAGCTTGCAACTGGACCACATGGAAAATGATGATCAGTAAGGTTCCTTCAAATGTCAGGTTGCCAGTTCTGGTGCACCTTTTCTTCTCACCCATCCCATAGGTTGGATATAAACTAATCTAGCTTTATGTGACTTTACTCAGACATCTCTGCCAAGGTCCCAGTATGAATGGAGCAATGCTCAGTATTAAGTGATTAATCCAAATAATCACTTATAATTTTGAAATATCAGTTGTGTTTAGGGCAGGAGTGTGGTCCATGCAAAACCTTTCAGGAAGACCAGCAATGCCCTGATCTTCTGCTATGGGGAACCCCTGGAATGTTAGCCACAGATTAAGACCTAACTAAATTCTCCCAATTGGGCCAAAGTTCTACGAAAGTTATCTAGATCACTTTCATATATCTTGGTATCAAAAAGGAGCAATCTACTGGTAAAGTGGCACATACCTTTTTGTTTTTTAAAAAGGCATTTATTTTATCTTTTCCCTTGACATTATCTGGTGGTGTTGTGTTGACACTGCTGAAGGATGCTGAGATTGTATTTTCTACCTTTTCCCATTTGGGGGGAATTTGGGGAGTATTACATTACATCTATTCAAGGCTCAACATCTCTATTTTAGTTCTTAAAAAAAAAGTTTTAAAAAAGAATGGCCTTGTCAAAACTTGGCAAATTGATGCTGAGTTTTAGCAGCGTATTCTTGGGGTGGTGGAATTGCTTTTCCTGATCCATATCTATATTTACACAGTTACACTATATGAATCACCCCAATTCAGGCACTCATTAAATGCTTACTACATGAACTGTCTCTGTAAACTTCAGCCTTGCTTCTGTCCTCCAAAACTGCCCTGAATGTTCACATGAATATGATGCAGATACCAGTAGAAGGGAAATTTTTATTTGCAATGTCTTATGTGTACTGGTTATCATGCAAGGGAGTTTGACAGCCAAGGTTCTTGCTTGCATGGCAGCCAGTGTTCACACAGTTGTACATGCAAAGGCTCCCCCAAAGATGAGCACAACTGTATCTCTGTGGAAATCTTTTGGAGGATAACAGCATTTGAGTAACATTGACAGGCCTGCGGCTTATCCAGTTAGCTCCCATGGTATTTTCAGTTGCTGCATTTCTGACCAGGAGTAAACATGCCCACACTTAAGTCCACACATACAGTTAATGCAAATGTACTGAGACAGCTAGATGTGCCACAAAAAGAAGGACATGTGCTGATCCAAACTCATGAAGATGAGAAGATTGCTGAGATCACAAGGCTTTATTTTGACTACTGAAAGGCCATTGAACACAGGACTATGTAGTCACCCAAATCAAGAGCCATTCTGATTACATTTATATTTTTGATAACAGGATTGTTTAATGCCCTGTAGAATTCATTTCCTGCTCAAATAAGCAACTTTGGAACTTGCTGTGTGCAAGAAACAAAGATGATGGGAATAGTTTACATCCTGCAGCTGTGAAGGTCAAGGAGGGGAGGTCATATTTCAAGAGAACATACACATCTACCATTTCGGACATTGTGGGTGGGTGGAGAAACATCTAACCCAAAGGGAAAAGGTTGAGCTGGAAAAAGAGATCACAGGAACATGTTTTGTTTAGTGTGGGTACTAAATAACCCTTTATGAAGGTGAGAGGCAGGAGGAAGAGAGAGGCACATCTTATCTTTCCCCTGAACTTAGTCCAAACAAAGAGCTGAATGTTATCACTGGAGTGATGTAAGAAACCCAATCACTCCTTTCTGTCACGGGCATGAAACTTCAGCAAACAAGCTTTGATTGAATAGATCTCCAGCCCAAACTGAGGAGAGATCAGATAAACCCGCTTTTGGAAGTAATGCTGAAAAGTTTGGGGACAGAGTTAAAAAGCAAGGCAGATCAATGGGGAGGGGGGGGAGGGGAGGAAGAATCTTGGCAGAAAAGCCAATGAAGAGCTGGTGCAATTGAACCGGACACAAAGTGGGGAAGGGATGGCCTCTTACCGCAATCAAAAGTGTAATTATGCTCCTTTTAAAAGGCTAAGTCACCATTTAGTTCCGCTTTGCTCTCCCTTCTCTGAGTATTGCAGAGGATCCAGCATCACACCAACAGATCCAACTTCCCATGCAGAAGGAAGCCAGGTCAAAGCCCAGAGCATTCTCAAGCTTCTACCAACCCATTTGCAGAGACAAAACAAGGCTTCTGATTATTTGTTGAACAGCTGCAAGCTCTGAGCTTTAGATCACCAAAATTGGTTACTAGAACTTGTTGTCACAATTAATTATTGCCACAGTTTCAATGATTCCAAGGTACAATACTCTCCCTGCATCAGCTTTCCCTACCTTGGCACACTGGTATGGGTGCCAAGTTGAAGCCAGTTTCTTGAGGTGAATCTAGTGTGTCATGTTCATTCCACATGTCCCCCATCTTTCTTGGAAGGTTCTCCCCCAACCCCATTGTAAAGGGCTAGGAATAGACCCATTCTGCAAAGGGAAGAGAGAGGCCATCAAATAAAGAAGGGTCAACCAGTCCTTGCCCCATGGGATAAACAACCTAGACTTCTCTCCTCAGCCATGATCTCCAGGTGGATCAAGGTTTGCATCCAAATAGCTTACATGATTCAGAATAAGCCCATCTTGGAATAAATTGTGCTCATTCCAGTAGAGGTGGTGACACCGGCTACCAGCAACATCAGTGGCCCTCCAGGAGACTTCCACATGGTCATTCATCTCCTTTCTAAATACTATAAGCTAATTTGGGTTTCTCTTTAACATAAAGCAGTGTTGTCCAAACTTGACCACTTTAAGATGAGTGGACTTCAACTCCCAGAATTCCCCAGCCAGCATCGCTAGGTCTACTCATCTTAAAGTGGCCAAGTTTGGACAACACTGACATAAAGTCTTAATATTCTACCTCTAAAGGATACGTTAAATCAGAATAGATCTTCAGCAGCTTAGATAGAATTTACTGTAACCTTTAAGCTTATTCAGTGGTTTACGCTGTGCTGATTACCGCTCTTGAAATTTATGTATTGCTTGGATGTTAACAATGAGCTGTAGTTTTCAAAGCAATTTAATATATTCAGCTATTTAAACCAATTAACGACATCGTGAAAATTTTAGTCTAATTCTATGATGCTTGGAAACTATCTGTTTACAGTATTCACTTTCTGTTTTATTTTTCTTTTGTGTCTTTTCTTTCCTTTGTTTATCTTTTTTTCTTCCAATGCTTAATAAAAATGAAATTAAAAATATATGTCAACAGTATAAGCCAGTGTTTCTCAACCTTGGCAACTTTCAAGATGTGAGGTCTTCAACTCCCAGAATTCCCCAGCCATAGCTGGCTGGGGAATTCTGGGAGTTGAAGTCCACACATCTTCAAGTTGCCAAGGCTGAGAAACACTCATATAAGCTGAACACTTTACACCTCAGTTGAAGCAAGAGTAGACCATCCAGCCCTAAGAGACAAAGTCTGACTTGACTGTAGAAAAACAACGCATTCAACTTCCCACGAAGGTCCTTTTTCTATTTCCAACTCTATGATTCTATGATTCTATTTTGCCAATGTGCCTGGAACATGTTGACACTGTAAGGGAGCGTAAACTCATTTCACACTCATAGCATGGTGTCCATCACATCTGAAAGTCTGCTCCTCCCAGACCAGATCTCCAGAACAGGATTGGAAATTTGCTACACATGTAAGAAAGGGAATTACCAGCTTCTGGGAGCGGAATTGGGGGTTTAGAACATGAGAGACAGTGGTGAAGATGCACAACTAAATCCCCAACTCCATGTTAATGACACTCAATCATTAGGATTGCACTGACACCTGATGCCTAAACCACAAAGACATAGGTTGGCCTGATTCACACAATATAATAACGGTTCACATTGTCTTAGCTGGTGACCATGGCTCGTTCCCACCATACACAGAATCATAAGGACTCCTCCCCATTTTAATGCAGTGTCGAGGCCTATGCACCTGGGCTAGATCAAAGTACCCAGAACTATTCAACTTCAGTAAGGCATATTTAACGATAATCTTAGGAGAAATACAGAATCTTGGAAACAGTAAGAGAAATTTCCCAGCCTTATTTATAGTGAATTCATTAAGGCGGAGTCTCTGGGAATGCTTTGAAATGCTTCTTCCCAGGTTCCTCACCACCCAGGCTCAGTTGCTGCTTCAGAAATCAGCTGGCTCACCTTCTCCCTCTTGATGGTTTATGTCTGCTCTCCCCTCCATGCCTTTTCCAGCCCCCCTACAATCTCTCACAACAAGTCTAGGGTCTTGTACAAATCCAACCTATTTGTGAATTTATCATGGGGGCTAAGAAGCCCATCTATTTTAAGCCAGTTCCCCAAGTGTGAAAAAGCTGCATAAAATCTCTCTGCTCTGCACAGGCGTGCACGGTCTGCATACACCGAATATCCGAAATCCATCTCTTCTTCCCTTTAGTGAGACCAATCTGGCACACGCTATCTTCAAGCAGCAAGTAATAAGTTACTAAGCTTTCGATTGGCCCAATCTACTCGTGAAGTTAGGGTCAATTGTTCCGAAGCCTGGCTGACCGGTGTTTTTAATACTTTCTCTTTACCAAATCACAAGAGACTCAAAGCTACGTCCGGTAATTATGGATTGCCACTGTGGGGATGAATTGGGCTAACTAGACTTCTGGGAGGGTGAGGAGTCCCCCCTTCCACATTGACACATTTCATGCACACTGTTGCTTCACGGGTGAGTTAGGGCTTCCCTGTCAGACATCTTTTCCTACCCCCCTGCTCCAAATGGTCACCGAGGGAATTAAACCAAGATCAAGGAGAAAACCAAGCATTAGGAAGGGAAAGAAATCTGCTAAAGAGATGGGAGGAGAAATCCGAATCATATAAGCCAACATAAACACGTTGCCTTTGATTTAAACAATAACCTCTGCCTGTTCAGTCTTACAACCCCTTACTCTGAACCTGTGGAACCAGAAGAAATGATCGATGGAGATTCCCCTTGCACAGGCAGCAGAAACAGCTGCAAAGCACATTCACCAAAGACAGACACTTTTGCAAGGAAGCTCACTGTTTTCATTCCGATTCGCAAGATATATATTTTTGCCTGTCTGCGTGCCTTGTCACTGGTGCAAAATTTATCTCAGCAATAGTTATTAAGGAAGTTGGGGGGGGGGGATAATTTAATGTTTTACAACATGCTTTTCCCACCTCTTCTATCTAATGCCTCCTTGTCTTTCTGGGTGAAAAAGCTGTGGGTCAGGAAAGAATATTGTCCCAAAATGCAGTTAATAAATATGCCAAAGAAACCAATTAATATGGAGATCATAACAGTAAATGCCTTACTCTGTCAATCCTGTTGGTCTTCTTTTCTTTTTCTCCCCTCAATTGTTTAATACGTTTTTAATTGTTTTAACTGTTTTAACGGATAAATTACATCAATTGTTTAGTTTTGTTTTAATTGTCTACACCACCCAGAGTCAAGTGAGATGGGCGGCTTTATAAATTCAATAAATAAATACATTCATTAAATAAATAAGGAAAAGCATAGTTCCACATTAAACCCAATTCAACCCAAAACCAAGGACAAAACCTTGGTTTCCACTGTATACACACACCTATAACATCTTGTTAGAATGAAGTCTGAGTTAGTCTGGACCTGGCCAACCTTATTTGGGCTTGGAAAATAATAAGAGATAGATTTCATTGGTACTTGGATGGAAGACCACTAGGAAATTCAAAGAATTTAAATGTATTGATTGATTGTTTATTTCACTACTAGGCATATCCTGTAAGGATTAAAACCATTTTAAAAATGGGCATTTTCTTTAAAGCATTATGAAAATAAAGACAACTCAAATGCCCCAATCATCATAATAATTCTCTTTATTAGGGGAACAATGCAGCTCAATTCAGCAAGCACTTCTTTGCAGGACCAATTCATATCATTGGCCCCTGGTGGTGAAGGGGAAACACCAGCTTCCTTGTGAGTAAAGCAAAGCAGCAGACCATGAATATTTGCACACTCAGTGCCTGTGGAGCATAAAGATCGCTCTGATGAAGATGCACTGAAATTGTAAGTACAAGAGCAGAAAACAAGCCTCAAATTGTTGCTAGATCCATTTGTCTCCTTGGTGAGACATTCATTTGAGCCTTATCCTGGTTTGGACTGTTGAGGTTTATCTGTTTTTGTTTTCATACATTGTCTCTGAATGTTCAAGACTGGGGAGAATAAACCTCAGCAGGTTCTCTAGATCTTTGGAGAATCCACTCTTTGTTTTATGTTACCCACTAATCAGCTCCCCCTCTCTCAGTCCAAAGCTCAGGACAAAGCCGCCAACAAAACTGTGGGTGCCCCACGGGGGCTATCTTGCACTGAAATTCAGCAGCGTCCTTTACAGGAGCCTTTTAACGGCTTGCATTTTTCCTCGGCATTTTCATAACACGTAATGCCTGGGTACATGTTAATTTCCAGTTTTGAAAAGAGGAAAGCTACCACCCTATTAGAGAGGTTCCATTTAAAAACTTAGCACTTTTCCCTCATTAATTAATTCATCTGTTTTGCCTTACTATTTGGCACCGTTCTTAATTTTTGTTAATATGTCACACCCTTTCCTTTTTGTAACGCTGCTCTGCAGCAAAAGTAGGATTCTGATGTATATATTTCCTGGAGGGTCTGTAGAGGTGTGAATACATAATCATGTTTAACATTTATGTAGCCTATACCAGTGACTAGTTTAGTTTAGTTTAGTTTAGTTTAGTTTATTATGGTGCATGACCAGAAGACAAAAACCATCAGCAGAGAAACATGTCAACCAACCCACCATTGATTTATAGCAGTTCATTTATAAACTGGCACATTAATATAGTCAGATTGAGTCAGAATTGCCATGTTCCATCAGTTATTTCCTAATCACACAAGCTCAGAAACAGAATTTGGCCTCTTTAAAAGTAACAACCTCATTATGGTCTGTGAGAAGACATCTGACCATGATTAATCACCCTAAATGGACCTGTTGACCTGTAGCTGAAATTGGCTTGAAGGAGATTCAGGGGGAAAACATAGACTTTTGAGATTTTGTTTGATAAGTGTTTACACCTCACAAAAGTTCAGGGAACATCTGCAAAACATCTAGGTATTCGTCCCAGCAGAGCAGATTTTGTATGCAAATCTGGTTTACTGGAAAGCTCCCAGCTTCTGTTGCTGTAGCAGTGTGAAATGGTACTGAGCATCAAAAGATGCTGATGACTGTCCACTGTTACATACTAATGGCTTTGGAGCCAGTTTCAAGAGCTGACGTGCTTCAGAAAACCGCTGAGGAGGCAACCGTTGGCTTCTTGTCTGTCTTATGAACTGAGACTCAAGCTATCTACTTGGCTTGCCACTCAAGGATACAAAATGGCGGATGAAAGGACAAAGCTTACAAAGCCCCTTGCCAGTTCCTTCTAATCTAACAAGTCTTTGCTTCCAACACCATCCAGGGACCATCCTAGTTCATTGTCATGGACTGATCTTCTCAGATGACAAAGAGGACTAGAAGGACGCATCCCGAAAGGCAGACCCTTTGCTGCCAGCCTCATAATCACACCAAGCCAGCAACTAGTTCCATTATTCCTGCCTTGGACCTAGCAGATGCTGACGGAGGCCAGGAGCCTCCTCCACCATCCCTTGAAGGGGGAATAACAAAATACAGACAAGTGTAGACAACATGGGATTAACCAGCTAGAGGAAGCCAAAGCTGGTATTTAGGGAACAACCTGCTTGCTGGGACAAGGCCAAACTCTGAAGGCCTCCTGCGATTCTTATCTCAGAATTCCAAGCTGCAAAGACCTTTCCTGGGAATTTGACTCAGTGTCTTTGGTCACCCTCTTGCTGCCTGTTCCAGATGCCGTCTGCCCAGTGAGTCCATGTGTATGACAAGCACTGCCATTTCTGAGGTCCATTTAGCTCTCCGATCTTTGTTCCCCAACCTCCCTATTCCCTTCTCCTCTTACCAAATATCCCATTTTGCACCCTTTTTCAAATAGATTTTTGGCCTGTATGCTGTAAGACCTCTAGATCCCCACTTCTGCAAATCTGTCACAGCTTTCCCCTTGGCCTTCGGTCCTGATCTGGGAAGGGATTTTTCACATAACTCCTTGAAGCTGAGGAGACTGCGCCCCAGCCGTGATCCTTTGGGCTGCAAAGCGAATGGGCTGTAAAGTGATTTTCAAGTCTCTTTCAATCATCCCTGGCTTCTCTTGGGAAGCTGTTCTAAAAATCAAGTTCTTGTGCACTGGAGAAGTTTCAACCCTCATTACCCTATGAAACAAGCAATTCCAACTCTCCTGTCATTAACGCCTGAAGATGCCATCAAGGGCCTCTGTCATCTTCAAGTCTGTTTCCCAAGTGAGATTTGTCTCCAAGCTCCATAATGATCTTTACTGCTGTTAGAATCCTCACCAATTTGTCAATATCTGTCAGCCGCACCCTCGAGTTGGGCTGCTGGTATAGCAGGGGGAGACGTATCACCTCCCTGTGGATGGAGAAAGCGTGTTTTCTTACGCACTCATATTGCCTCAGATCACACTTGTCCTTTTTTGTCATCTTAGAACATTTTAAGCTTATATATATTATATGTGCTGTCTGCCAAACCCCCAAGGTCTTTTTTTGCCATGATTTCTGTCCAGGCTCTGCCTTGACTGGTTGAATATCTGTGTTTTACATTATTTTCTGAGATTTATTAGCTTGGGTTCCCACCACCCCACCCTCCCCCCATGCCCCAAACCCCCACTCTTTGGCTGAGTCTCACATTGCACTTTCCTTCCCCTGTCTTGGACATCTTGTCTTAAATCTTTTATAATACCTCTTTCAAGGATTTTTGCCTCATGTTGCGCACGCTTTGCAAGGATGCTGACCTGACCTTTGTGGAAGTGGGGAAAATTAGCCAAGAATGAACAACAAAGGCATCTGTAATTTTTTTTAAGGTTCTTTTCATCTGGTTGAATCACTGTAATCAGGCTTTTATTATTGCACTGCTGTTGTTTGTTGATAGTATATTTTTGGCAAGCTAACGGGATATTTATAATAAAATGTGGTATAAATTTTGATAACAACAACAACACTGTTATGCAAGTGAGAGTGGGGGTCAACAAAATATGTTGCATGGAATAGAAAAATAGCTTAATTCACCATGCCAACTCCCTGCCCTTGCCTTTCATTTCCTAAACTACCTCTCTCTTTTTTTGACCTCCTCCTCCTAACTCAGTTGGTTGTCTATTCAGCACACCTACTGGTTCCCAAGAACACAAACAAACAACAACAACAAAATAAGAACAAGAAGAGCATGACCTTATGCTGAATGAGACAGTTGGTTCATCTAGGCCAGGGTTCCTCAACCTTGGCCACTTGAAAATATGGCTGGCTGGGGAATTCTGGGAGTTGAAGTCCACCCATCTTCAAGTGGCCAAGGTTGAGGAACCCTGATCTAGGCAACAGAACCTAGCTGTCTCTGATTTCAAAAAAGTGAAGAGTCAGGTCTAGTTCATATGTGAATGGGAGATCTTCAGGAAATTCCAAGGTTGTTCATTGGACTAGGAAACTGAAAGAACATCCCAAATAAGGTAATGGCAAATCACTTCTACACTGCTAGTCCACATCACAACTCAGACCTCCTGGGAGGCCTGGCTGGTGGGATTCGCACTAACATTCAGCCTGGAGATAGAGTCAGAGAAGAGTGCAAGTTAGAACTGATGTTGCCTCCAGATCTATGGACTGACCTGCTCCATTCTTTGCATGCCACCACATTTTCAAGCCACTGATGAAATGAACTATGTATACCTTAGCTGCCCATATAACAGGCTGAAAACTGTCACACGGGGCAGAATATTTGTAGCATACTAGGTATAATGATCAAACCATAAGTATGGGGAAAAAAACTCATTAAGAACACCAGCATCTGAGCCTTTCGAATAGATGTCACCACTCCAGAGACCAGAGAGAGTTCATTTTTTATGTTTGCTTAGATGTCCTCATCTTTATAATTTCCCACAATTTCCTTATACTGTTTTGGGGACACTGGGAAATTAAAAGAATGGCTAGGCTCCACTTTTCAGACCTGCTTAGAGCTTCACCATCCTGCCAGGAAAGCCAGCCAGGTTCTCCTGACAAAGGAGCTCTCCTTCCCAGGAGAAATTCTGCTCACATTTCCTCTAACAAATGTAGATCTGGCCTCTAACAAATGTTTCTGGCCTTGAAGGAGGAACATCCACCCTTCCCCCTGCCTCCAGCCATTCTAAACGTTACAGATATTTGACACAATAGGCATATTTTCACTGGTTCCCAGTGAGTTTCTAATTCAGACCTTGGTCCTTAATGACCATGTCAACATCTTTTTCAGGCTTTTATTCTCTGACTTTTAAGGACACTTTTGATGAGCCGTGTTTAATTGCCTCCGTTACGTGCGAATAATAAATGCATTTCATGAATACTGGGCCCTGCAAGTTCTTTACTAGATGAGCCAACGAATTAATGTCTCCCTTTTCCAAAACCAGGGACTATCCTAAGGCAATGGGCTAGAAAGGGGAATACATTTAAATAACTAAATAAAATTATGGAGTTTGCACTGATTCATGAAAAGAAGCTGACTCCCAAGAATAAAACGGGGACAGGGGGGATGGGATGGATGGCTGTTCTGAAATTCACTTAGGTGCTCCATAGATACAGAACCCATAAAACCGTGCCCGTACATGATGTACAAAGGGTGCACCGACACGTGCACCTGCTTGCAACTGCTTTCACTGCAGTCCTCACCGGAGGTCCCTAAATACTGAAGCGTGCATGTATGCAGGCCCATCATGCTATTTCCTTTCAGGGTGAATATCATTATGCAGAATGCAAAAAAGGAACAAGAAATAGTAATTCCCCCTCCCCCCGATGAAAGGAACAAGAACAGAAAAAGAAATGATGTTGGCTAAAACTAGTTGATGCCAACATCATTCACTACACTGCCCCTCTCCGTATCTTCCCAACCTTGGAAACCATTCCTGCTTCCACCACATATTTATATTGCTTCATACACTGTCTGTATTTTGTTCTTTTAACGTCTCACCTCTCACTTTTTGAAGAACTCATCAGCTCCATCCAACCCCAGCCTTCTCAATCCTCTTTTTTCCCTGATTTCTTTTCCGATTTGACTTTCATTCATTCTCAATGTCCAGATTACCTCTGGTGCTTCTCAACTACTGATCCCTCCCTTCTGTACAGTGAGGTTAATGAATCCCACAAAATGGTCGCATGATTCAAATTCACACTACTCAAAGTGATAGGGCAATCGGTTCCAGCTTGATGGACATGGGCAATGAAAATTGTTTAAACATATATGAAATACTGTATTAAAAGAGGACACACCCTTATGCAAAGCAAACCTGCCCTCTCCTGTGTTCTGCTGTAGTTCTTCAAGATGAGTCTTTTTTTTTAGCTTTCCTCAAATGGTCAGATCAGTCAAAAAGGAAATCAACCCTGACTGCTCATTGGAAGGATTGATAACAAAGCTCAAGCTCAGATACTTTGGTCACCTAATGCGAAGAGAGGACTCTTTGGAAAAGACCCTGATGCTGGGAAAGATGGAAGGCAAAAGGAGAAGGGGACGGCAGAGGATGAGATGGTTAGAGAGCATCACTGAAGCAATGAGCATGAAACTGAGCCAACTCAGGGAGGCAGTGAAGGACAGGAAGGCCTGGCGCGATGTGGTTCATGGGGTCACGAAGAGTCGCACATGACTTAACGACTGAACAACAACAACAACAAATGGCATCTTTGTTTTCTCCATTTTGCACAAATGATGATTAGCATCTAACGTCTCAGTGGCAATTACACACGTGCTAGCCTCCGCCGTGCACACACTAGCCTCACACTAACTGAATTTTGGCTCCCATTAAACGTGGCCCAGTATCAATTTATAAATTGCACTAAATCGAATTTTGCACCATTCGCACTTGCACTAATCACAACCTACCTGAATTCCCATTCATTCAGTCCCATTCATTCTTGACTCCATCTCTTGTTTTGCCACACACACTCCTGAAGTTTCCCATTCCTATGACACTCAACTTACTTTTATGTTTCTCCTAGCATACACAGTTTGTACTTCCATATAACTAAGTGAATGAAGCACACTCTTACACAGAGCCATTTTTGATTCCTTGAACAAATATGCTTTCTTTCCATGAGGCCACACACTAATCTCACCTCCTTATCAGCAGTTGCAAATATTAAAAATTCTCCATCTTTAGCAGACGTTCGACCAAGATAAACAAATCAATCTACTTGACCTAGTGTTTTGCCTTTTAAGTATAATTTGCAGTCGTTCGTTCAATTTTCCCTGCCAAACCTCCATCTTTGACACATTAATTTTCAGATCCATATATCCATCCATGGATATTTCAGATCCACCCCTTGCAAAATATAATCTAGCTAACATTTGCTGCAAATATTTTGGTAATTCAGCCAACAATGTGGCATAACCTGTATACAAAAATACAGCACATTTATGTTCCCAAGCAACACATCATTAAAGTCACTGCAAGCATGCCTTAAATATTTATCCATAAATACATTATACAACCAAAGGGCCATCACACATCCTTTATTCATTGTTGAATCATTCACTAAGCATTCCATTTATTCTCACACAGGATTTACTTCCATCATATACCACTCTTATCATATAAAGCAATCAACCTTCAACTCCATATTTAAACATTCCATAATTCCAGCCTGTTTACAATGAAGGTTTTTTTTTTTCTCAGATTCATTAACATTTCGTTATAACTTGCTGAAGGACAAAACTTTGTTCTACATTGTTCCTGTCCAACATAAAACCACAACCACAAATTCAGTTTGTGGTCCCCTCTTATATCTTTTCAAACAGAAATCTTCCTAACCCATCTCAGGGGCATTTCACTAACAACCCCCTGTATTCACTCTTGCTAACTTTCCCTCTGTTGAGAAGAACAATAATGTCATTTGTGCAGTCATCAGGCATAGCCTTACCATGCTTTAACATGCTCACGACCTCTGCAAAATATTTTCCATAATTTTTCTTAGACCTCAAGCATTCATTTCAATGCCATTCTTTGACATACTGCTATTCCTATACAAATCTCTAATGAATGCCCTCCTGCATTGTCTTACTCTTAAATCATTTCACCACTTTGTTTAAAATTCCATTTGTTTGGCAGAAGGCTCCTTGTTTAGCCTTCATCATCTGCTTCCCAAACAGTTTTTAATTTCCATCTTTCTGCATTTTTTTCTGCCTCTGTTAACCTTAATTGGTCTTCACTATCTTCGACTACAGTTTTTGCAATTATATTTTCTCCTCTCTATAAATTTGACAACATCTTTCTCTCATCCTCATTTTTGCGGCAATCATTATCTTCATGTGCATTTTTTCTCATCCACAGACTCTTTCCACCAAGCACCTTTTTTCATTTTTCCCATTAGCATAACTCAGCACACTGTATAATTCTCTACCATAATTCTTTTTATTCTGTCCCAAGCAGCTGAAACTCTCTCTTTACATACACTTGTTATTCATTCGATTGGGAGATTATCTTTTAATATTTTTTTCATACTGAATCAAGGGTACCATTTGAGGATGCGAACCTAACTGACTTGGTTCACTGAGTCCAACTGATGCTTGAACGGAACTGACAATTCCTCTTGGATCTAAAGTGATCTGCGTTTCAGAAATTGAGCACTTAGGCCTACAGATCCTCTTGAATCTTAGACAGAAGGAAAAACTTTGCAAAAGCAGCAAGAGCCATTAGCTGTGACAGTCTCCAACAAGGTGAGTGTAAGCCATTAAATGGCATCTTATTGCAACTGTCAGCAGGTCCAGGACATTTTCAACTTCATAAACTTAGCAGTGACTCTACTATTAATTAGTTATGGCTTTCTAAAAGACCCATGGATGAATGGGTGGGACCTTATTAAATGTGCCAGATGGGCAGGAAACCATTCCCTATATAATAATCTACATTACATTTACTGAGTTCAGCAAAATCCTTTTATGTTTCATTGCAAAGGTAACTGTTAGTAATATTGTTTGCTTAACAAAATGGAACTTGTCATACTGACCTGTAATTGCAAATATACTGCCTCCTCTTAACCACCTAAACCACAAGGAATTCTTTTTTAAAGAGTTTGCACTGTGAAAACTCCATTTATGGCCCCAACTCCTCATCATTCAAAAGAATTAAACCTTTTTAAAATAATTTTTATTAAAAGTTTTAAAAAAGAAGATAAAAACTAAATCAAACTAAGGAAGAAAAAAGAAAAAGAAAGAAATCAAAGAGAAAGCTAGAAGTGCAAGAAAGAAAAGAAGTAAAAGAATAGAAAAGGAAGAAAAAAGATTCAAAGAAGTAGCTTCCGTTCTTCTTTACAGCAGCTGTAAGTCCAATTATAAATTCACCTCTTTCTTTAAAGTTACATCATGTCTCTCTTCTTTCTATAATCTATCCTGTCTAATCATCAAAACCATAAATCATAAGTTCATTTTCTTCTGTTTTCTGCAAAAAGTCCATAAGGGGTTTCCAAAAGAATTAAACCTTTTAAGCATCACTTTCCAACACAGGCTTCACAATAAAGGCATGAGAATAGGAAATCATGCTGTCTTTTCAGAAATATATTCAATTCTTCTTTGGACCAGTAAAATGGCATGGTACAATCCAGCAGGGGTGCCATTTTTTTACACAGAGAAGAAACATCATAAAAGTTTGAACAGGTTTGTGCAGTCTGAAGAAAGGAAGAATAGTAAGAAAAGCAGATGGGCAGGGGTGTTGGTAGTGGGTCAAAAAGTCAAGATGGTGATCACACAGTTGAACCCACCTTCTTTTTATGTGCCTAGGTGCATATAAAAAAGAGGCTGGGTTTCACTTGCATGGTCATGGCCACCATCTTGACCCCCCCCCCTGCTGACACATATGCACGTGGGTGTGTTCAAATGCAACTGTCACAATTTCCTGGTTATCAATACCAGGCAGGGCTGGGGATTAGAGGCATTACAAGTCGTCCTCGTTTAGCGACCTCCTCATTTAGCGACCATTTGCAGTTACAACGGTGATGAAAAAGGAACTTTGCGACCAATCCTCGCATTGATTACCTTTGCAGGTCTGTAAAGCAAAGGAAAGCAGAAGGGCGATCGTAAGCACAGTCATAGTGTCACTTAAGCACCACTTCGCATAATGACTGAGTGGCCAGTCCCAATTGTGGTTGCTCAACAAGGACTAACTATAGATATCTAGTGGGCACCTACTCGGGCAAGTCGAAATACTGACACAGAGCAGGAGCGTTATCAAAACCAGCCTGTATAATTGCAAAATAAAATAAAAATTAGCGCATTCTTGGCAATGCCAGCATCCATTGTGTTTTTCCTCTAATTAAAAATGTAATTAATTTTCATTAAAAATCCATCTTTGTAATGAGAGCTAATATTACATAGTGCTCTCTCTTCAGAATTGCTACCCTGCAGTTATCTTGACTATAAGAATTAAAGAGTACTTTTCATCCTGATTCTGTCTTTTCCCCCCAATTTGCCTACAATGATAAACCACTAACCAGTTAAAAAACAATAATGACATTTCAAGCCAAGTTCCAAAAGCCAAAGGCGGGGGGGGGGGGGGGGAGCGTGATCCATAGCCTTAAGCTGTCATGCATCAGTCTGCGTTAAATAATTTGGGGGACCCATTTCCCCACTCGTCCTGATGGCTAAGCTTTCGAGAAGACAGGACTCAGCAAAGCAAAGAAAGATGTACTTTACTTTTCCAGTGATTTGTTATAGCAAACGTGGCAGCTAACAACATAAATTTAATTAATTTCTTTTGTTGCACCATTTTATACGTCTTGGGAAAAATGGCCAATAAATCTACAGAAAAATAAATCTGGTGTAACATTAGTCTGTTTTATGGCACTTATTATAAGCATATAAAAGCACAGAAACTGAGGGCAGAGGAAGCATCAAAACTAGGGGCTGAACAGTAATGTGACTGGGTTCATACATCACCCTAAAGCAGGATGTGCTATATTTGGTTCTGGATCAGGGTAATGTGAATTTCAGTTCCTGTAGCTTATACATCATGATTTATGGTTTAGTGAAGGCTTTCAGCTGATCCTTTCCTGATGGGTCTGCAGTTTTCAGAATTCTTCAACCAGCACTGCATCTGTTAAGACAGGTGTAGTGCAATGTCTGAACTCAGTCAATCATGGTTTAGTCAGTAAAGCCCAGTTTTTAAGCTTGTGGGTTAACATGATGTGGATCTAATCAATGAGTCTAAGAAATACTCTCAGGCTTAACTATTTAAGAACTCTCTTGAAGCTGTTCTTATGGCAACACTTAGCCAAGCTTGTATGATCTTGAAAAAGCTAAGTGGGGTCCCAGCCAAAGGCAATGAGATCCTTCTGGAATTAAGTGCATTAAATGTTGACCTGTGTCTCTCATGGATGCATCATCTTCTTGGCTCTCATCAGTGTGTGGACACCAGTGATTCAAATCATCTTCCTACAATGTACAATTAATGTATGAAATATACTGCCACAAAACTGATACAGGGAGCTTTTACTGGGTAACTAAATCCATTTACCTCTCTTAATTCTAAAACTTTGTTCTTCCAGTTTGGAGAAATCCTTTTAGAACTCTTTGTTATTCTTTTTGAACTGATCCATCCCGTCCTCTGGATGTTTGCATACTAGTTATTTCTCCATAAAATCCACTACTGTTGCATTGATCCAGTTCATATTCTATTTCATGACTTTCAGCCCATTTCTTCTGAATTACCTTTGGATGTAGAGTCTGCTTTTGAACCAAGCTGGATCTTATTAAATTCAAGCTGAACTTAAAAGAAGGGATTTTTCAAGAACATTTTCATTAGGACCAACAGGTATTCTTTCTACGATTGTACAAAAATGTGCAGTTGCAAGAATCGAAGAGTCAGTGTGGGAAACGTGACTTTCACTCTGAATAGGCTTTGGTTCCAAAGATTTCTAATTGGCTAGCATCATAACTACTGCCTTTATCATAAATGTAGACATTTATTGACTTCCTGTTGCAGTCTTTGTCCAAAAAGCTCAAAACAGTATCCATGAAGTTTTCCCATTGCAACAGATTGTGTTTAGAATTAGTGATGTCCCCTCTTCCTTGAAGGTCTTTGGTGTCTCCTATTCTAAGAGAATCACTGCTCCCTCTGGACAACACTACAAGACAATACTTAAATCTATGAAGCTTCCTTCTATTGTGTCAATTCCACATCCTTTTATCCCAGGATTACTTATTCCCATTCATAATGGCTTTCTAGACCAGGAGTGCAGTACTCTCTCCAGCCAATGTCCATACTTAGCTTTTAAGTGATGTGCAAGAGGGACTTGGACAAAAACTATATTTGATTAAGTATAACTATTATGATTACTCTCCAGTCATGTATTTAATAATTTCCTCCTTATATCACAGTACAAATTATATTTTGGTTATAATGTCTGGAGCTCAGCAGATGGCAGGATATCTGAAATTAAGAGAGTTGGCCCTGGTGGTCACTACTTGAATGAGAGACCAGCAGGATATCCCAAGATCTAGACTAAACTGGGAAGATGAGATACATCTCAAAAGGATCCCGGTTCTGCTACCAAGAAAACTACATTTATGTGCTGTGAATTAACTTTCTGCCATGTTCCAGAGTTTATCTCTGGCACACAGGTAGGACAAGGTCAATTTAAGACTGTCTTTACCTTAATAATTTTTGGAAGTGTCTAAGGGCCACAGACAAAACTTTCTGGGCTGCCCATGGTCCTGGGACTTCAGGATGTGAGACTCACTTTCAGACAGACCATGCCTGTGGAATATTTTAACTGGGAATTTGCCTAAGCTGGGAATCTATGGATTGGAGAAGAGAAGATGGAGGAAATGTAGGGTGGCACTTCCAAAAACATGAAAGGATAACACCCAGAAGAAATCCAAAACCTGTTTTCTATTGTTCCAGAATGGAGGACACACGTTAATGGACTGCAATTACCAGAAGGATTATTTCAGTTGAATTTTAAGAAAAACCTTCTAGCAACACAACCATTTACTCAGAGAAGCAGTGGACACCCATTCATTATATGTGCGCAGGTGGAGGCTGGACAGCCCTGGATCCCAGCACTGAACAGAGGGTTGAATTTGACAGCCTCAAGGACCCCTTCCAACACTAGCATGCCATGATTCTAACTCCTGCAAGACCCAGTCTGCTTGGGAATTCAAACATCTGGAGGGATTAAAGGACCTCTCAAAGCTAACCAGTCTACAAGAAGCACGGGGGGGGAACCCGGCTCTGAAGCTTATAATCAGTTAAAAAGAAAATCTATGGATTTGTCTGTTAAAGCACTGGCTCTTCTGGAATTCATTCTTAGGCAATAAAAGGATGATCGGTCCTTACCACTTCTTCCTTTGATTCTCTATTTTGCTTTTCACCATGGAAGTCCATTTCAATGTCCTCCTTTCTTTTTCCTCCTCCTCCCCAAAACCTCTTATTAGCATCAGATTGTACAGTGTGGGGTGAGACAGAGACCCAGCATTCAGGAAGTCTTCGTACTGCTCGCCAGCTGCTAAGCAGGCATTGCAATGAGTACTTCTGGACGACAGCACAGCCTTGTTTACTTCTACATTGCCAATGTGTGGGTTGGGGGTCAAAACCATGGCCCTTCCCATCTGCTGGAGATAAACGCTGGAACGCTGCAAGAATCCATAGTTCCTTCATAACAGCTCTGGTTGACTTCAGGACAGGATACAGGGAAATCAATCAGGAGAAGGTGTTATGTAAACCATGTTGGGAGGCATGGAACAGTGGGAGTATCTACACATGTCCTTCTCTAACTAAGGAGATCCGCAATATATATCTGCTTCCCAGTACTGAGCTCTAGTAAAAATATAAACATGGTCAATCATGTTTAAGAGATGATGGGATGTTGGGTCACTCCCACAATCCCTTTTTCCCCTCCCCCATCGCCCTTTCCTCACCACTTTGATCTCTTCTTCAAGGGCTCTGATAATGCTTTACAGTCTCTGATCCATCCCAAGGATGTCCACAAGTTGTGGTCAAAAAAGTCAAGATGGTGGCCACCTTGGAGTTTCGATTGCAAAACTGTGGCTGCCATCTTGACTTTCTGAGCCATACTCTGCAGACAAACCTGGTCTACCTACATCCGTACTCTCACTTAGCTAGGTTCATAGGCTGTGCTAAGCCATTACATGGTATACTTTTGACTCAGCACATTGGTGAAAGCTGCCGTGGTTCCTGGCTTAGGGTATGTTGTGAAACTAGATAATTCCAGTTTATTTACTCAACAACGGTTAAGTAAACCAGACTTACTGCAAGATGTGAAGTAGTTCACATCCTGAAGTATTTAAACAGAGGTTGGATCACCATCCATCAGGGATGCTATACTGGGGTTTGGATTAAGACAACCTCCAACTCTTATATTCCATGAAAACAATCCCCGACGGACACTGTCCAGCTGTGTTTTCAGGAGCTTTTCTACATCTCCTGGAGATAACAGTGATTGAACATGGAATGTTTTGTAGACAATATAATGCGCCTTTTAAGCTACATTGCCTGTTCCCTAAACGTTAGCATTTATATCTATACTTAAGTTTGCATGAAGTATATTTACAACTCCCTGTAACGTTCCCTTCCTCTCGCCAACATTCACTAAGTTAATAATACTAACTAAATCTCTCTTATCCAGTGTTTCTCAACCTCAGTAATTTTAAGACGTACGGACTTCAACTCCCAGAATTCCTCAGCCAGCAAGCTGGCTGGGGAATTCTGGGAGTTGAAGTCCATACATCTTTAAGTTGCTAAGGTTGAGAAACAGTGCTCTACAGTCTTCCTGCATTTTAGTCATCAAGATGGCAGCCAGTTATGGGGAAATCTTAAGCGTGTAGCCCACTCCTCCTCTGAGCATGCTTGCCCAGCTTATTTCTAATTTAATTTCAAATAACCGTGATGGGATGTATAGATGAACTGAATGCTGGGGCTACAGAGCTATGAATCGGGTGCACTTCAGCTAGAATTCACAATCGTGATTGTGGCCCTGTTTGAATGTTATGCTGAACAGAACTGCAATTCGTGAAACAAGGTGCCATCAGCACACTCATTGTTGTTTACTTGACTTTATGTTGGGTATCTCTTATTATTCAGGGTGTGTAGGAGATTGATGTGCTTGGGGAATATATCTATACATTGTATGAAAAACCTTCACTCTCAGTGGGATTATGCATCAGCAAGTGGCTTTATCATTGTTTGATGTATTAGTTTACTGAGAACAGGTTCATGGTTACCTGTTCATGGGAGCTTTTCATCTGAAAGAAAGAGGATGAACAGAGTGGGAGAATCTATGCAGTTAAACTCTGTACAAGCATACTGGCAGAAAAATGTATTTATCTTGGCAGATGGCCTGTACCTAACCTACTTTGCCTGATTGGAAGCTAAGCAGGGTCAGACCAGGTTAGTATTTGGATGAGAAACTGCCAAGGAAACTCGGGCTTCAGAAAAAAATTGGGAAGTTAAAAAAAAATCTCAGAAGATAAGGGCAAAGCAATGTTGTCAAAACACACACACACACACACACACACACACAACCTCAAAACAAAACAAAACAAAACTGCACAGAGGAATCCAGTCATTTACTTTCAACTCCTCCAGCTTTCTCAATCAATGCAGCTCTTAATACCTCCCTTGTGTTTGCATGGAATTTAACTTCAGTTTTACAAACTTATTGGAAATGGAAAGAAACCAGCCAAATGCCCAAGTCCCTTGGAATGTCTTCAAATCCTCCAGAGGCTGAAGGCTGACCTTAGGTTTATATTTGTTTTCAAAAGACAGAATCAATGGAGTGACCCAGCATTTCCTAGTCTGGATCTCAGCCTTGGCTCTCTGCTCTACAGAACTAGAGGAGATCAATAGTTCTATAATGGATTTTTCTTGGGATCTTTTCTTGCTGTGGCTTAGGAACCTCTTAGCCAGTGGCTGGGACCCAAGATATCATAATATGTGAGTGCCAAAGCCTTCTTCAGGATTAGGAGAGGACCGAGGGATGGAATATCAGGTCTTCGGTTAAACAAGAAAGCAAAGATCCTGGATTACCTGGTCTTCCTAGAATCACTGAGTGACAACGTAGCTCCTTCTATGTGGCTCTTGGTTGCATAATCAGAGAGTGCTAGCCCAGGATTCACTCAAGCCCCTTTTGGGGTTTTCTGCTGTTGGGGGCTAATGGAATAAAATTAGTGTTCCCTTAAACCCAGAAAAAAGGGGCAAACTTTTTTGGCCCTCCTAACTCCAGTGATGTCATTGGCCATGTCTTTTGAGGCTCTGGAATGGCCAATAATATATTCAGTAAATAAAGTACAGTTCCTGGACACAAGAGAGTTGTTCAGACCTTGTTCCAGATGTGAAGGCTGGAGCAAGACTTGCTAAGAGGTTTAGCTGAGAGTCATGATCATCTGATGAAGCCAAAAATCTGAAGGATCTCATTGAACAACTGGATGCTGCTTTGGCTGGTGGGTGTGGATGACCTTGAAAAGGGGGCTGGATAAATTCATGGAGTCTGAGGCCCAAAATGACTATATTATCATAACATCATATAATTCCAAAGGGACACGTAGATCCTTAATTCCAAAGCCTTGCTCTGTACAGGAATCTAAGTTAAATCATCCTTGATAACTGGATAATCCATTCAAGCCTGTGAATGGGTACATGGAAGAGAGGAAAGCCCACCATGTTCTCCCAAACCTACTCATTGTTTGTTTGTTTATTAATTATTTAGTAATGTGTACTCCCTGGAGAAGGCTCTGATGCTGGGAAAGGTGAAAGGAAAGAGAAGAGGACAGCCAGCAGCCAGGTGGATGGACTTGATTACAGCAGCAACAGATGCAGGTTGGGGACAGATCATCCTAGAGAATGTCTACCTATGTGGTCACTAAAGGTAACACCAATTTGATGGCACATCATCCATCCACCCACCCGCCCACCCACCCCACTAGGTACACCACCCCTTCACAAAGACTGCAGATGGTCTACAAGACCAAGGATTTATATCACAGCATAAACATGAGAGCATCCCTCAGCAAAAACCAACATCCAAGAACCTGAACACAAATAACCTCAAATAAGATTTAACTACAACAAAGGCACCCCAGGAGCACCACTTCTGTCCAAGTACCCACTGGAATGGGATTGTTTTAAATGGCTTTACAAAAAGCCAGCTTGGGTGGGAAATCCCTTCCATAGCATCAGGGATGCTGCTGAGAAGGTCCACCTCTAGACCTCCATCCCCTTCACTTCTTGAGGGGTGATCCTAAGCATCCCCTTTGGGAGGACCACATAGGTGAGGTGGATTCTAATCAGAGAAGCTGGTCCTGAAGGTAACCAGACACCAAGCCATGTAGGGCTTCATAGGTTCACACTGGAGAACTCAGATACTAGACTGCAGGCCTAGTTAATCAGTGACTAGCAAATCACCGTTCCTTTCTTTCAGACTCATGGGGCATTCTGGCTGAAAAGAAACCAAGAATAAACTGGTATAAAAAGAGGAGAGGGGAAAGGGGAAGTGAAAGGGAACTGTGTATGCCCTAATGCTCCTTCTTGGTTTCATAAACCATGGTTTGTAGTATTAAGGTCATAGATCTTAACCCGGAATTTTTAGGAAACGTGTGGATTTTCTTAGCTTAGATGCAGTAGAATTGTAGTTAACTGAAAAAAGTTCCCATAAAAAGTTGAGTTGCAGAAAAAACAATTCCCTGACAAGTGACTTCTTTTGTGCAGGAAAATGCAGGGTGGAAATGGTTGAGCCTTTGCTATAGCCAGAAACAGCATACAAGATACAACTATTCTGCAATATGAAACTCATCGCTAAATTCTGTATGTGGCCATAAATACCTCACTTCCTCATGAAATACTATATGACAGGAACAAGAGACAGACTGTCTCGCCTCGTCAGAATCGATCCTTGTGCTTATGACCCAACTGCAGATATGGAATCTGCATGACATTCCCAGCAGAGATTTGATCAAAACAAAACTGTAACTCAAAAGGAAGTTATGATCATGCCGTCTGGGGAACTGAGATAGCTGTAGTCTGGCATCTTTGGGGCAAAACCGGTCAAGGAAGGCTGTGATAGAGGGACAAACTATGAAGCATGGAAAGGTTGGATAGATGTCAACTGTGTTTGTATGACATGTTTAAGCCAGTGACTGAATATACCCAATTCTGAGGTTCACATAATACGCTGAAATGTCAGCTAATCCACCAAACTGGATTAAAACTAACCAATCTTAACATGTGGTGGGAATAAGACTGCTCCATCTTTTATGGGGCTGCATGTAAATGAATTGAGACATTTTCTGCATCTCTCACACATATGTGGATACTCAGTGATCTACAGCAGATCAGGAAGGCCAAATCATCTTTGCAAAATGATATGAAATTTGCTACCACAATATTGTTGCTGGCTATTGGCTTTTTAAATTATTATTATGTGCCATCAGGTTGGTGTCAACTTAGTGACCACATAGATTGACCTTCTCCAGGACAACCTGTCCCCAACCTAGTCTTCTACACCCATTACCACTGTAATTGAGTCATCCACCTTGCTGCTGGTCATCCTCTCCTTCTCTTTCCTTCCACCTTTCCAGCATTATGAACGTCATATAATGTGTAAAAGATATAATAATTGGAGCCTGATCATTTGTGCATGGAGAAAGAACCCTGTGTGATGGACGGCAATAGCGCAGCAGGCTTTCAGGAAGGAGGGAGCACATTCCAGGAAGGGGGGGAGGCGAGATAAGAGACAGCACAGTCCGGAGCAGGAGCATGGGAAGAGGAAGAGAGTTAGCATAGCCACTCCCTAGAATCTCCCAGGGTATATCCACTAGGTAAGAGTAGTACAGATTTAGTCTGGCAAGATTCTGTCTGTATGGTGTAAGCAATAAAAGAACTTAACGTGACTGGACTGTTTCCTTGTTGTTCTTGGGCTGAGCATGACACCCTGGGTTGATTTGTTTGGTGATATATTGTTTTGTTTTCTCGGTTATCCATGGCCTATGCCAGTACATCCATGGTCTTCTCAGAAGCTTCTCTCACAACAAATTTCATAAGCATCAATACTCTTGCTCTCCTGCTGTGATGGAATGGACGTATGAAGGCCAGGCTCAGGGAGATAAGCGTGTTCTTAGCCCCCAACAGGAGTGTGGGAAGTTCAAGAAGATGAGGCTGGCACCTCCCTAAGGAATTCACGGTGTTGTGGCTGGCTGGTTTGGGAACTAGGGTTCAGTCTGGGGAGACTGATGTCAGGTTCGGCCCAAAGAACTCCACGAGACAATGCAAATACAGTTCTGTTGCGTTTATTAGCTTCAGCCTCAAGACAGAAATCTCCCCAGACTAAACCCTAGTTCCCAAACCAGCCAGCCACAACACCGTGAATTCCTTCGGGAGGTGCCAGCCTCATCTTCTTGAACTTCCCACGCTCCTTTTGGAGGCTAAGAACACGCTTATCTCCCTGAGCCTGGCCTTCATATGTCCATTGCATCACATCCGCTTCTTCAAAGTCCAGTTTTCACAGATAGCTTTTAGAGAGGATTGGTAGCCTTCAGCTGACCTTTTCCATGCTGGGAAGCTCAGCAGGGTTGGGTCTGGTAAGGACATGGACAAGAAACCACAAGGAAACCCAGGGTTTGTAGGCTAGATTGAGAAGTTGAAAAGCATACCAGAAGAATGTACTGGCAAACTACTCCCAGTGCTACTCCCAAGAAAATGTCAAGGAGGTGTCTGCAAAGACACTAGGAACTGAGCTTGAGGTGAAGAACATTTCATCTTGAATGGAGGGAGTGAAGAAGGTATGGGTCATAGGGGGCAGGCCACTGTGGCGCATCTCTGTGAGCAGAGGCACCCTCTTGGTTCCTGCCAGGGTCCAACTTCACCAGCTTAGTCTTTAAAATACTGTAGTTTTTAAAAAGTTACATAGGAAGCTATCATGTGGCAGAGCGAAGCACCAGATGCCACTGCGCCTCTGGGCTCCAAATCGGGCCTCCAGCTTTTCTTAGAAAATGTTTGGGCAGCATCGTTTTTTTGTATAGAGGCCTGTCTCATAATCAGAGAGAGAGAAAGTTAAGCCCTGAGGCATCCAGAGGGGGATCCAAAAAGTCAAGATGGCATCTGCACCCCATGATTGAAGCCCTGCCCCCTTTTTTATGTGTGCGGTACACACAGTGGACAAAAAAGGGGTGAGGCTTCCATCATTGGCCACCATCTTGACTGTTTTTAACCCACGTCCTCCCAGACACCCTTGGTCAGGATGGGGGTAATAGGATCCACCTAGAAAGTGAGAGGGGATGGTGAGAAACAATGGGAATTTGTGACTGGCCAAACCCACCATGGCAGCTGTTTTCTGATTGGTCCAGCTTTCCCAGGGCAGCCATTTTGAGGGTGTGACCAGGACGTCCTTCCAAGATTCCAAATGAGTCCACCGATGCAATTCATCTCCAGCTCATTCCTAACAATCTATTGTTCCTCAAGCAATCTACCAGGGAGTAACAATTGCTCAGGCAGCAGTGCTGAAAAAAAAGCTTTTTTTTTTTCTTTTTGGTTACCCATTTAAGTGCAAAAAGCAATTTAGGCCCCAGTAGCCTGTCTGGTAGATGACTCAATCTGCAAGCAATTAGGGGATGGTAATAATGACATGCTTTCCTTCTGCACTCATCCTACCTGTCATCAGTGGTGAATTTATCATTGTTACCTAGCACAAAGGACACTCATCAAAGAGGGGAAAAACTAAGGCCGGAGTTGCTTTTCGGTTAGGCTGGGTTTCTAAGTTTCCTGCCTGTTTGTTTATTTCCCAGAAAGAATTGGATAGTTAATCCCCCAGCCTTTCTCGCTCATCTTTTACATCAGTGCCTTTGATAAATCATTTGGGGCGCTGTATAATCAAGCGTTGCCATAAAAACCCTCATAGAGATCTATAAACCCAATTACATTGCACGGGGAAATCACGACAACGTCCACCTCCAGAAGCAGATAGTTTGCATTTAAAAATCAAAAGCACAGAGCTGTACGACTCTTCCAGTGGCAAGTTTTGTGTTTTCTCTCTGGGGCCGTCAAGCCATGCCATAAGAAATCATTGTAATGGGTTCTCGGGGGACTGTGCAATAGCAGTGCAGGCCTGGATTATGTACAGAATTTAATCTCCTTCTGATTTCTGGTTCTTTCCAGCACTGAAATAGACAAGGGACTAAGGTTGAAGTCAGAGGACATTTGGAATAGAATTGGAACTGGGATCTATTTCTGAATATTTAGAAGGTGGGTCTATTACTCGCAAAAGTGGAGTGTGAAATAGCCTGAACTCTTTCCTATTTAGGAGGTTTGGACAGTTTCAAATTTCCTTGGGTTTGGCTTTTCCCTAAATTAGCTCTGAAAATGGCTTTATTGTATCTAAGAGTGCAAGGAAAGAGAAAAAGAAACAGCCAGCAGCAAGGTGGATGGACTCGGTTGATATCTGGACTGCAGATGGATTCACCAGACCAGCGTTTCCCAACTTCAGCAGCTTTAAGATGTGTGGACTCCAAGTCCCAGATGGTGAGGGAATTCTGGGAGTCGAAGTCCATTTAATGAGATTGGGAAATACTTCAGTAGACTGAGAACACACCTTTGAGAGCTTTAGTACAAGTGTTAAAACACAGCTAAGCTTCCAGCCAGTTTCCAAGCTGGTTTTTCATAGTCAGATATAATTTGACTATAATTTGGATCTGTCTTAAGAGAGAATTCAACCTGTCATGAGGGAGAACTTCTAAGGGTTTGATATTTAGTGAAGGTGTAATTGTGCTGAGAAGCTCATTCCACTAAAAAAATACAAGATCATGGGAAATAGTAAACAAATTACAGATTAATGCTGTTAATTTTGTTTAGATCTGTGAGGTCACTGACCAGTGGCATCGGCAGGGGGTTTAAAAAGTCACAGTGGAATATGAAGCCATGCAATCAAGGCCCTACCATTATTATGTGCAATACATGTAAAAAGGGGGCGGGGCTTCAGTTATGTGATTAACATGGCCATCTTGACTTTTTTGACCACCACCCCGCAAGCACCCTTTCCACTGATAATTATGCAATTAAAAAAAACAAAACAATTTATCTCTTGGCTGAAACAAACTTGGACACGGAACCTATTTGTGACTGTCTTTCCCTCAACTTCAACAGCAAACATACAGTCGCCGGAGTTCCTCAGTTTCCACATGCGGAAACATGCTTTAAATTATTTTTAAATAAAATAGAATATTTTGAATGCATGAGTTTCCATTAACTTTAAGTTTAACCTCTGGTTTGAAGGCAAACTTTTAAGTTCAATTTAACTGTATTCTCAAACTGGCTTTTAAACCGTAGAACACCTCCATTTTTTAAAAATTGTGGACACACAAACATACATACAGGCACACATCAGCACCCCAAGTGGTGGCAACCTGTGGAGAGAATTTGTGAGCTCTACCCCAAGGGCAAAGATATTTGAGGAAGGGCAGGAGAGGAAGTTTTGGAGCAAGCCAACATATTCTATCTGCTGATTCTAAGCAAGTGCTATCACACAGGTGGACGACTGCACACCTGGACATGTCCTTGCATGAAATCTGGGGATGGCTTGCGATGAGGAATTAAACATTCCGGCTCAGTCTGGAAATACTGCAAAGACATTTGGCTCTTTTGCTGAGGAAGGAAAGAATATTTGTGGACTCATCTCCTGCCTCTTCCAGGTTTTTCACTTGGAAGACCTCCCTGCCTTCCAAGCCAATGACTTGACGATACCAAGAATGAGAATGACATGCTGGATCAACAGGCTGCATTCACTCCACATGGAGAAGGATCTTGCATTCCCAAAGGGTCATGGTTCATGAAGTTCATAATCTGGATACAATCAAAGAGGAGAATCCCAAAACCTGGGGTTGTGTAGAAATTAAAGTGTTGGTCTAGGAACAGAGAGACAAGATTCAAGTCTAGCCTCACCCACAGAAACTCATTGCACTCTATGTATACCCAGCCTACCTCACATGGTGGTCATGAAATGGAATGAGAGAGCCAGCTAAACTGTCTTGAACTCCTAGAGGAAAGGTAGGATGTGAATTTTATCAGATGATGATGATGATGAAGGAGAAGGAGAAGGAGATCAGGGCATCCCAGGGAGATGCTTAAATTGTCAAGGTGGCAGTTGTTTTTTAAAAACATACTATATTGGTGAAATATACTTCTTGACTTTTTTAAACCCCTGACATCATTGATGACAATGATGATAATAATAAACATAAATTGAAAATGTGGAATTGCTAGTTTAAGGCTTAGTAGATTTCAGAATCCCCTACTGATTAACAATGTCATCTGATACAACAGTTTAAATGGAAGCCTCATGCTCAGATGTTAGGAAAAGAACGGTGAATTTCACCATGGTTTTTTTTGGGGGGGGGGGGAATGGCTATTTTAGTTTAAATTTTCTATCTTTAGAAAATAATATACTATCTCAAATAATAAGATGACATTATTTGGATACCAACAAATTATATTTGTCTCCAGTTTTATACTATTGCTGTATTGTTTTTGGTTTATTGTGCAAACGGCATAAGTGAGATCATTTGTTAAATAAATAAAAGCTCCTGAAAGACCTAATCATGCAACAATTGGCCGATTCTGCCATTGTGATTTCAGAGCTTCCTCTGAGCTGCGGGCATTATGGCAAATTGTGGATGACGATGACAATGTTGCTCTAAAATGGAAGGCTGGAGGTTTTTGTACCACTCTTTAATATACTTGTTTAATATTCTTGATCTGGACATGAAGCAGGAAATGGGTGCTATGTGAGATAAGTTTTTCAGGTTACCGTTTGTCCTCTATATTTTAGAACCTTGTGAAGATCAGGGGCATTGGCAGTGACAGTAGGTAACTTCAGACTGAAGGGTGCATTTGAATGATTGAAGCCTTTTTTATGTGTGTGCAATGCATGCAACATACTTAACAAGAGGCAGGCATTTTCTTCTCTTTTTGTGATGCTGAGATCAGCTAATGATGCGCCACTGCATTCTCTGTCGATCAAAGATTGTAATGGTATGTGGGAATGACCTTGAGAGGCGAGGGGATGAGATGCTGCCTAGGGAACGATCAGATAAAAGGGGGAGAAGCCCGCAGCTGAATAATGGGCAGAGAAAGAAACTTAGAAAGGATCCGCCCTAACTTATCAGGCTGCAAAAAGAGACGGCGGGAGATTTGCACTTTCAGACTTGCAAGATTGATGTCGGCCTTCCAGGTAGACCAGACAGAAAACTTGACAAGATCAGCTAATTCTACTTTATTGTAAGGCTACATTAACAGAATCTTTAAAGTCTGAAAGTACAGATCTTCTGCCATCACTTTTTACAGACTGGTAAGTTAGGGCAGATCCTTTCTAAGTTTCTTTCTCTTTCATTATTCAGCTGCAGGCTCTCCCTCTTTTATCTGATCGTTCCCTAGCCAGCACCTCATCCCCTTGCCTCTCAAGGTCATTCCCACATACCATTACAGAGATGCCTTTACAGCCACCACCGTGATGGGATTCTAAGCGCCTTGCCCATGTAAGAACGCTGAAACACTCCTGGCCTTGTATTACGGACTTATTGCATCAGTGAATTTTCCCTTCTTCTACCAGAGAACCTCCCATCTCCCTTGGAATCAACAGGTTTGCGTAATTGTCCCTCTGCTGCGCTGGAAGTTACCTCCAGCCTCAGAACACAATTGTGTAAAAACAGGAGAAAGCAGGGAGGGATTTTGAAGCCAGGAGAGCAAAGATGAAAATCTGAGAAAATGAGTGTCACACTGAAGTCTTCTCCTCCATAATTTGACATATATATAATTTAGGTGCCTCAACCTGAAATGTCATTTGTAAGTCACATGTTGACTCTCTGGAGACCTGCTTTCATGATAGTTTGAGTCCACTGGAGTTGGGCGGCCAATGAATTCAAATAAATAAATAAATAAAATGGTTCAGTTTGTATATTTCATACAAAGCAGCTAACCAATAGTTTTCAGTCTTCAGAAGCAATAAGCAAAACAAAAATACAAAAAACAGCCTCCAAAAAGTTAACTAGAGCCTTAGCCTTACTCAGTCCACAAGGCTGACCTCTTTATAAATACCTTTCTGAAAAAGGAGATCATCAACAGGACAGGTCAAAAGTCTGGAATAAGATGGTTTTGGCCAAGAAAGGAAAAGTTCACTTTTTTGGAATTTCCAGTTAGAGGAGCTGAGACAAAAGGATTGGAAAAATCTGAGCCCAGCAAATATATTGCTGCTTCCAATCAAGTTGACAATAATGATGAAGTGAATATGTCACAATATCAGGTAAAGGTAGTCCTTGACTTACAACCATAATTGGGACCAGAACTTCCATCACTAAGCAATGCGGTTGTTAAGTGAGTCGCACCTGATTTTATGACCTTTTTTGCCATGGTTGTTAAGCGAATAATGTTGTCATTAAGCAAATCTGGCTTTCCCCATTGACTTTGCTTGTCAGAAGCCCCCTGGGAAGGTCACACATGGTGATCACATGATCCTGGGATGTTTATGAAGATTCTCAGTCATCCAGGTGGAATTGTCTGGAGGTTGAGTCATGGCAACTGGACTTCTTTTCTTTTTAGTTAGAGACATTTTGCTGAAGAAGCTGCTTGGACAAGTAGCGAAACATCTCAAAAAGAAAAGAAAAGAAAAGAAAAGAAAAAAGAAAAGAAAAGAAAAGAAAAGAAAAGAAAAGAAGTCCAGTTGCCATGACTCAACCTACGGACATGATCCTGGAATGCTGCAACTGTCATAAATACATGCCAGTTGCCAAGCTCCCAAATTTTGATCACATGACCGCGGGGACGCTGTGATGGTCATAAGTGTGAGGACCAGTCACCATTTTTTTAAGCGCCATCGTAACTTTGAATGGTTGTTAAACAAATGATCGTAAGTCGAGGACTACCAGTATTTATAATTAGCATTTATCTAACTTTCTACAATTGTGGACTACTGAATAAAATTTTGAAAAAGATGCAGAAGCCACCCAATTCAATTATTAACATTCTCCCTACTTTTTTTAATTTAAGAGGTGGGAGTTCATGTTTGTTGGCAAATAAAATAATTATAATTGCTGAGGTGGTGAATGGACTCTGCTAATAAACATGGAGAGGAGTGTAGAGAGTAAGGAAGATGACCTTGATGGAGATATGTAGGAACTCTTACCTAGGCAAAAGCATTTTTTAAGTCCAGAACAACAAGATCACATTTGGAAGTGGGTCAGGCAGAACCTCCCTGATTCACAGGTGTATAAGAAGGAGAAGGTCCAGGACAATCAGACTTGCAAGATTCTCATCTCAATAAAGGATAGTTCTAGTCTTCCTGTGGAGTTGATTTCCTGGTCTCGTCTACTTAGCAATGATGTCAAGGATACACTGGAGCATCTGGTGGATCATCATCGGCCCATGGACTACACTTGGAGAATCACTGCTTTAAATGTATCAGCTATGGGAAATTCTAATCTACTAGCCAAATAGGGCTAGCAAAGGTTATGTGACTGGCTTGTAATGCTCCTCTTTAGTACCCACTGACTACATTTCCACAACATACATAACCTGGTGTCTGATGCCACTTCTACACCATTGCTGATTTTACTCCTTAAACCCTTGGAAGCAGTTTGCACACACCCCATATTATCTTCATTTCTGCCAAAAGAAATGTTGCAATCATGAAGCAAAATCTGTCTCCCATCTTGAGTTACTGAAAATTGCACAGTAAGAAAATTCCTTCATTCCACTCCACATTATAGAGGTAAAGAAACGCAGGAAAAACAACCCTCCAGCAGTCTCATGATTGTGTGTGTAGCCAATTCATGTGGTGCTAAAGAGAAAAGAGAAACTAACAAAATGTTCCCATGCCTGGTCCTTTCTATCCAAGCTACTGAGGGAAAGCTGCAAAGCTGTCAGGCCAGCATTCCTCTTACAGGACCTATAGATCTGGAGCCAGCAGAAAGTTAAGTTTACTGTTCCCTCCAATGGGAAACTGGAGTCACAATGTTTCAATGACGTCACAGAGGAGCCAGAAGCAAATCAACTCAGCTCTCTAAAATGCTAAGATTATGGGAATTGAAAAAGCCAGAGATACCTTCACATTGGCACAGAGCCTTTGCATGGGAGTGTTAACCCACATTCGGGGCTCAAACAATAAACTAACCAAACTAGCAGGATTCACACAATACATTCATACAGAAAAATGTAACTAATTATGATGAACCCAACAAACCTTAGCCCATTGTGCAAATGCTGCTGCAAAGTCTTTATCAGACCTTATGGAGCTGGACGGCCTGCTAAATCCAAGGAAACAAATAAATGTCTCTTGAACCCAGCCCATTTCTGAGTGAGGTGGCAATTCCTACATCTGTGCTTAAGAACAAAATGCTTATGACACTAAACTGCTATCATCAGCAACTGACTGAAGTTAAGAAGCACAGTTCTCAGAAACATTCTGAGAGATGGGATGGGGTGGGGAGAAGATTCACTTGTGGAGAAATGCCTTTTCACAATAGAAGGCAGATCTGGAGGTGGGTGTTTTCCAGAGGCAGGACCTCCTCAGAATAGCCCCACATTCTGGCATCACCCAGTTCTTGGAAGGTGGCTATGGAGTGGGCATTCTGCATCTTGGACCAGATTTAATTTTCCATGCTCATGTCTCTCTTCATGTTGACTTGGTCTTCAGGATTGTTCAGAAGGGTACTGTGATATTGAACCCAAAGCACAGTTTGTTTGAGAACCTGCTTTAATGTTTTCTGTTTAAGAACCTGCTGTAATGTTTTCTTCAATGCACAATTGTTTCATCCTCCACCCACCTTTTGACAATTCATTCCTCACTCCCCAGGTTCTACTCTCTTCCCACTCACAGTTATAAGACAAAAGTCTCTTCTCTTCTAAAATGTTTTTGTAACAAAGATATAAGTAAGAGTAGCCTTTATTACTTGAAATGGATGTAACCTAAAAAGGATGTTTTAAAAAAAGGAAAACAAAATGCCAGTATGTTAATTTGGCTTAAGTTTTTAAGCTGCCATAGTAAAATCTGAACCATGCTGGAAACATTTTATTACTCTTCTTGTGTTTTCTGATGCTGATTCCTTCATATCAAAATCTGATTGTAAGGATAATTGAGGGTTCAGTAAGTCTCTGAGACCTATCACCAATCAGATACCTTGGAGAAACACTCTCCTCATCATATTTAAAAGATGAAGTTGAGATACATCAAGTTTGGCCTACACCCACCCTTGTTGCAGACAGTTCTTATGGTGAAAAGGAACAAGAATGTCCAGACCTGGACTGGACCACCAAATTAGGCGTCTCTTAATGAGCTCAGCTGGCCCCTGAACAGAAAGCATTGTAGAAAGCTTGTATCTTTTCTCCTCCAGCTTCAGACCTTGCATTACAGAATTCTGTTCCTTGCATTGCCTTGTCTCAAAGGTGAGCTTGGTTGGCATTCTGCAGTCAGGAACAATGCCAATGAAGGCATCCAAAAGGCATCTCTGCTGGGGAAGGAACTTCAGAGAAGGCATCAATCCAATACTGATGATCCATGGAAGGCACAGGGTTGGCTAGAGGAATATCATACTACATGGGAAGGAGACATCCACAAGAGATCTGCAAGAACGGTTGGTGGAAATATTTGGATCTGTGTCTTTTCAACAAAGTAGAATGGAAGACTTTACAGCTAAGGTATGTTCAGGATTGGCCCTTCCAACCAGAACTGATCTGTTCTGTATGTTCACAGGGGACCAGCTCCAAGGGATCACACATTGGCATGAGATGGGGTGAGGAGGCTGAAACCATGAAACTTTGGGTATGTGTTCAAAGTTATGGAACAACCATAATGGGTGCTAGAACCTTTGGTGCTGAATATTATGCCATGTTAGTGATGGTTCACAATGGATTATGGTGATTTATAGTTAGTATTGTTTGTGAACATCTCCATGCTTTTTTATGGATATTTTATTGATATCTTTTCCCATGGATGTTTTACCATTATGCGTTTATGAAATCCCATGGATGTTTTAATTTCATTTTTAAGCCACTGTGAGTCTCAATGGAGTTGGCAACATATAAATCTAATAAATAAAATAAATATGGCCAAACTTTTGACAGTTTTTCTGTCTATGATATTTTCCCAAGGCCCTTTCCCTCTTTGATTTTCTTTACAATTACTACAACCTAATTTTGATGTTATATTCTTTCATAAATACCATGATGTACTTATACTTTCCTTTTGTTAATTAGTTTAATGTAAGATATATATATAAATATAAATATAAATAATATAAATATAAATATAAATATAAATATAAATATCCTAGAACAAGGCAACCTGGAATGGATTGAGCAGTATTTACATCCATTTACCATTAAAAGGGTAAATACCAGCACCCCTTTGAATTGATTCTGAAAGCAAACAGGCACCCCAAGAAGATCATTCAACCTGGAAATAATTTAACAAGTTATAATTAAGGCAGCCAAATTCTTCCCTAGCAAAGGGCAGCCTGAGCATAAAAGAGAACAGAATTCCCTTCAATTCCCTTCCCTTCAAGGGCAGCCTGAGCATAAAAGAGGACAGAATTCCCTCTTCCTTTACATATTTGAAAATCAATTGCAAAATAAATATATGAGGAAGTGTGAATTAGTCAAGAGCATGGGGAAGATGGAGCATGTGGTTGGATGGAGTTGATGAGATGGAAGATGGAAGAAAGAACAAGACAATGTATGAAACGGTAAAATGGTCTGCGAGGAGACAAAGTCATGGAGAAGTCTAATGATTATTGATGTTTGGTTATACTCCCTTTTCTTTTCCCTTATCTCCTGCCTTGAATTTCTTTTGCCCGCTACCTCTTCATTTTTTTGTACTTTGTATAACCTTGGTTATCCTGATTGGGCAGATATGCATGTATGAATCCATTGCTGGCTACTGGTTGGATACCGAAGAAGGAATGAACAAGAGATGCCAGAATAAAAGCAATTAACACAAATGCATTGAATAATTCTGGATACCTACATAGGAGAGTCCCCTTCCCAATCAGCCACGGGGAACAGCAAGAGAAGCATGTCATGATGAACCAGAGTGAGTATGTTTTATAGCCCTTCAACCTCCCCCCACCTGCACCCCTTTCTCAGGTGGCTTAGACTGCTTTTGGGAAAATAAATCAGGAAATAACTAAGCAAGTCTTAGTGTGTGGTTAGAGGTACAGTTCGTTCACAGGACAACATCCAATGGATGGTATGAAAACTTCTTTCTGGGTATTTCTGGGGCCTTGTGGGCTTCACAATCAAAGAGCTCCAAACTCCATTCCTTCTTCTACAAAGAGTGCATCCAAGCTCAAACAGCTTTGGAAGCCAACCTCCCAGACTACTTCAATTATCTTGAAGTTCTTCCTTTGTTCATTTTCCTCATACAGTCATATCCAGTGCCAGAGTTAGACTTGGTGAGGCCCTAAGCTATAGAAAGCTTGGAGGCCCCTTGTTAAAAAGTTATACCAGAAGGACTCACTGAGGTATGTGCCAAAACAGGACCTTGGGTCTCCACAAAAAAAGTGAAAACATATGTATGCCTTTTGATTATTTAATAGCAAGTTATTTAAAATGAAAAATACAAATTATTTTCAAATGAATGTATTTACTGATTACATATTTATCATTTGTCTGGCTCAATCTCTCTCATAGACTATAATATAGTATACCCTAGAAACAATACTAAAATGTAATTTTTAAAATAAATTTAAGTTTCATTAATATATATACAAAATGCTGACAAAATAAGTAACCAGGATCACTTTTATTAATATAAGTAATAATGAACTCTTTGAAAAATCAGAAAACGGATATTCTGAAATTTTGTGAGGCCGTATGGATTGTGATGCCCTTGTTTAGCTTCTGCCTAAATCCAGCATTGGTCGTATCCTATATCTGCTTAACCCAGCCCATGGAGTCCTTGGTGTCTCTGAGCTCAAACTCAGAGAACACCAAGGACTCCACAATTCAACCCTGAACTACATATATTATCTTCTATTACACTAACCTGGTTGTTTTCTGGCATGAAAAGCCACAACGGGAAGCATTGCTGAATGTTATCATGGTGTTATCGAGGGCATGGTTTTCTTGCAAGGCTTGGTGCAGAGGAACTAAGCTAATGTGCTAATCTAGGGTGGGGAGGCTGTAATAGGACTGCCAGGATAGCTCACTTGTGCTGATAGCCTTGATAATTTCAACATAAATCCAGAAAGCGTCTCTGCAGATTCTAGGCGGTCTGTGCCAATGCCAGTGTGGCAGTGATGGGGCTCAGCACAAAAGCCTGGCTCTTCTACCATCAAGCCGACTACAAGGGGAGAAGCTGTTCTATGACCCTGAAAGGGAGTGATGGAAGGTCCCAGGCAGAGAGGCCAAAAAGATGTTGGAGTGGAGTACACTTGGAAAATTGCTTAAGGGGACAGAAGCCGATGTGCTTATAACAGATTCTGTGGTGTGTCTGTTGCCTTAGTGTGAAGGCCAACAAACATAAGGAAGATAATAGGGTTCTGGAAGGAAGGAAGGAAGGAAGGAAGGAAGGAAGGAAGGAAGGAAGGAAGGAAGGAAGGAAGGAAGGAAGGAAGGAAAGAGCGAGCCTTGAAGCCTGATATAGCTTGACATAATGGTATGTGGGAAAGACCTTGGGAGACTGGGCAAAGAGAAGCTGCCAAGGGAATGGTCAGATAAGAGACAACATAGCCTGCAGCTGCATAATGGGTGGAGAAAGAGGCTCAGAACAGACTCTCCCTAGTTTCTCAGGCGGTAAAGGAGAAGGGAGGAGAATTGTACTTTCAGATTTGCAAGATTCTGTCAATGTAGCTTTACCATAACCTGGATTTAGCTCATCTGGTTGTTGTTCCTATCTAGTTTACCCGGTGAGGCCAACATCAATCTTGCAAATCTGAAAGGGTCTCTTCTGTGCCTCTTGCCCTGCCCAATATCCAGCTGTGGGCTATGCTGTCTCTTATCTGACCATTCCCTTGGCTGCGTTTCTTTGCCCTGTCTCCCAAGGTCTTTCCCACATACCATTACACTTGATCAGCAATGTAGCACTGGGGCTTTTCTTACTGTAGATCAGTGTTTTTCAAACTTGGCAATTTTAAGATGTGTGGACTTCAACTCCCAGAGTTCCCCAGCCAGCAAGCTTGCTGGAGAATTCTGGGAATTGAGGTCTACTCATCTTAAAGATGCCAAGTTTGAAAAACACTGCTGTAGATGAAGAGAATGGGCGAAAAAGCAAGAGTCAGCAGCACAGATGTATTTACATTCATGTCAAGGTACACCATATGATGCCATTAGAGTGTGTAATTGTATTACCACACTGCCAAGGAAGTCAAGAATCTTCCTCTTGATGCACTCCAGAGAATGCTTAAGCACGTACACTTCAATTTCACAATGCATGGTTGCAGTGCCCCTGTACTGTGATCTGCAGTTTGGAAGCAACGTCTGTCACATCTGGACCTTTAAACCCCCCCCATGGTTTACTTGAATCTTTTCAAAACCCCACCTAATAGTGCTCCGTGCTGAATGCTTAAAACGAGACACCCCATTCACTCCCTGCACAAAACTGCAATGCAGTTTGTTTAGTTAAGACTTTGTTTGGCATTGTCTTTGCTGATGGTGGTTTATCCTACAAACTATGGTTAAGCAAACCATGGTTTAGAACAATGTGTGAATCCCAAATATAGTCTCCAAGCTAAAGCAAGACAAGACAAGGAAAACAACTCCCTTCTTTCAATGAAAGAATTGTGATAATTCTTCCCTACCTTTCCCCTCCTTTCCTTCTTAAAACCTATTTTTGGTTTCAGCATTAGTCTCTACCCTTCTCTATCATCAGAGGAAATATACACCATGCTGCTTTTTTTTTTAAATTAAAAAAAATAAATCTCTTATTCATCTGGTGATCAGTAATGGAGGCAGGACTTGGTAAACCCTACCAATGGGTATCTGCAAAGTGTAGTCCAACACGTCCAAATGATGGCCACGCTGGTGCAATCAAAGCTCCATTTTTTTAATGTGCAATGCACTGCACATAGAAAACAGATGGAGCTTCCACTATACCAGTGTGGCCACCACCTTGACTTTTGGATCACACACTGGGGACATCACTGCCTACCAATAAAGAGTTCAGCAGTAACATGGCACAGGGCCAGGTTATCTGAGGAAGCACCTCTCCCTGGTTACATCTACCCTTCCCATCAAAGCTGGCAGAAGAGGCATGTTACGGGTCCCATCTACCAAGGAATGTCATGCGAGGGGACCCAAGAGGAGATCCTTTCTGCTACAGCGCCCGCCCTTTGGAACACCTTCCCCCCTCGAGGTTAGATTGGCCCTAACCCTGTTGGCCTTTCGTAAGGCTCTCAAGACATGGCTTTGCCATCATGCCTGGGGATCCAGTGGTGGTATGGAGCCTATTAGCTGGCTGTATTGTTAGTTATTGTAGGGATTGCACTCTCCTGCAAATTTTAACCCTTTTAATGGATTTTTTAATGGTTTTCATTTTAGTAGTTTATTTGTAATTATTTATGGTTCTTTTGGTTTTTTTTTTTTGAGTTTGTGAGCCACCCAGAGTCACGCATGTGAGATGGGCAGCTATTTGAATCGAATGAATTAAGAAATAATTAAAAAACAAACAGTTTGGAATAGGAGATGGGGATGGTTCTCAAAAAAAGGATATGCAGTTGAACAGAGAAGACAAGAACCCGAGGTTGCTGGTCTGAGCCACCATAAGTCAATCCAATTTCTCATGCACTTATACATGCGCTTCCCAAATTTGCTGCTGATTTGGCCAGTCTGATAGGAAATTCAGGGTGGTTTGGTGACATTGCAGTTGGAAGGTGCAGTTTGGAAAAGCTTAAATTCCAGGATCTCAGGAACCACCATGCCCATGGGATGTCAAAAAAGTCAAGATAGAAGCCATGACTCTGCGATCAACCCCTGGCCCCTTTTGACATGTGCTCACCTTCCTGATTTTTCTGACCTCCCACCTCGATGCCCCACAGAAAGCCTGCTCAGAGTGGAGGAACATCCTTCATTTTAATTTTTTAATATGCCTGGAAACAAGCTCAAGACACAGTAATATCCCAAAGAGTTCTCTCCAAAAAAGAAAAGAGGAGGATATTTTTTTCTCAGCATGCAACTTCAAAGATACATAAGCCGAATTCTAAGCATCACTGTTGAATGAACAGAAACTACTGAAATGTGAATACGTGGCTCTCCATGTCCTTCACCTCCACCTTGAACATCAAAATGAGAAAGACAGTCTCTTCTGCTCTATGGATGAACAATTCAGCCAAAAATTATCCTTTGAACTTGCAGCTGGCATGAAATATTGGCTGCAATGCCAGAAAAATGCTAAATGTGAAACTCCATCATTCCATCCCCCACCATTATCTGGATGAGCTCTTAATGAAGGTATACTGTTGGCCAGGACTTCGCAGCCATAATCATAAATGCAAGTGATTATCAATAATGCATCTGCCAAGCTACTTGAGTGTTATTTTTAGAACAAATAATTAACTCCACCTTGAAATGAAGCTATCCAATAAAACTACACCTCCATATATACACATATATAATCAAATTCTCTGGGAGAGTTGCAAAATACAGAAAGACTTGCTAGAAAACATGTGAGGTTAGTTATCAGTTACAGCTCATTTGCTCCAGAGTAATCCCACTGAAGTTCTGTCTGAAACAAGCAAGCTGTGAAGTCTAACCAAACAACAGGAGCCCGTAATCTATAACGGAAATGTACATGGGACAATGAAGAGTCACCACTTAGGGAAAATCATGAAGATTTTGGGGTATGATCACTAGAAACTCCCCAAATGCCAAATCCTATAGCAACTTAAAGTGATGAAACACAATGCAAGAAACCTTATACACATACTTAAATCAGGATGCATGCACATAAGCAAGGATGGTCATGAGGTCACCGTGGACATGGCATCATTTTGATGTATTCTCAGTTTGCTGAGACAACTTGAGTGACTTACACAAAGAAGACAACACATTGGGTTCATTTCTAGTTTCTTTAAAATGAAGTGGTCAGTCTCCCTCTGTACTAAAAACCACAGTTTTCTTCCACCAATACAACCGTTCACCATATTGTTTTGAAAAGGTAATAGAAAAAAAAATTGACCATACAATTCTTGGTGTTTCTATTTAACAAACCCACTGGTGAGTTGCACCCTAGGTAGCAATAAAAGCAATGAAAAAAAGTCACAAAGTTGGAGTCAGATTCCTGCATGGCTGAGAAAAATCATCAGCATTTATATCACACTTTTTAAGGTGTCAAAAATATTGGGGCTATTTGTCATTAATGCCAGAACTTTCATCCTCGTTTTCAGTTGGAGGACAAAGCTCAAACGTTAGCTTTCATTTGCTGAATTTCGGCTGTTGGGACCATTCATCTCTGACCTTCACTCTAGAGTATTCTATTAGTAAACTATGTGTGTATATGGGATTTGAGTAGGGTGTAGATAAGAATGAATAATTAGAAATGGATTATATGGTGAAAAGTGAGTGGGTGTGCAAATACAACTAAATGTGAGCCTGTTTAGTTGTATACTTCCAACCTATCAGCTGGTTCACATAGCCCTCAAGCCAGAATAAGGTTTTCCACCCTGATAGACTGTCTTTAGGATTTCAGAATACTTCTTTTCCCCCTTGGCAAAGAGATGCTGAGGTTTAAACTCAGAATCTACTACGCAAAACAACTAGAGATTAAGATTAAGCTATTACATTTTCTCACAATACACATTATTCCTTTATTCATCTTCCCTCATGAACTGAAACATGGCACATGTCCAAGGGTGAAATTAATGCTATAGGAAGCCCCCTAGGAACCAGGAACCAATTTTTATCTGTCCTGCAGGATTGTGCAATTTGGAATGTAAACTCCACGTAATTTTAGACATTCAAGATTATGTTCTTGGATATGAAGATCAACAGCTCTGGAGGTCACTAGGTTGGGGAAAACAAGAGCAAATAAGTGCTTTCTGCTGGTTCTTTGACTTTCTGAAGAGGAACTTCTGCACTTTCATGTCCTAAGGGACCCACAGTCTTGAACTACTGATTATAGGTAGCGGGAGAGACATTACAATTTAGACATTAGGAAAAAAGCAAAAGAAAGGAAACACCCAATCTTTTATACTTCTTGTCTGTCTCTCTCTTCCCAGATCAAATGGCTGAAAGTCAAGCATTTTTTTAAAAAAAAAATAACCATCCATTTTGTCTCCCTTGTGTTCTCTTTCATTTCTTCCTGTCAGCCTCTATTAAACAGCAGAAGTCACTAAAACCACCCTCCCACCAAAAACCATACATTGTATCTTAAATAAATATATATTTCAGCTGTGCTTCCAGCCATGGGTTCTTATCCCACCTTCAAGAGTTATGAAGAATCAATGCCCACCCCCTACCCAGTGACATTCCTTCAAGTATTGGAAGATGGCTATCATGTCTCCCCTCAGTTTCTTCTTTAGGCTACATACCAAGTTTCTCTAGCCTCTGTATGAAATTATCAGGTTTCTCACTGAACCTTTAAAATGAATGGAGGACCTCACTTGGGTTCCATTCCATCTAGGGACAGATCCAGAACTAAAATAATTGAATTATCACTGGAACGCAATTAAGGCTAGTTCCTTCAATATTAACTAGGTAAGCTATCTTATACAAGCTTATTTGAATTGGAAGAGTTGATGAGGAAGTCAGCTGGGTCTAAATAAAGCCAACTTCTATGGATGTGAGAAAGGCATTCTATTCAGCTTGGAATTTCTGATCCTTCTTCCCCTCTGAACAAATGACAATGCTGTTATTAAAACTAATTATCCTGTACTATGAATCAGATCAGTGGAAGAGGAATTTCTTTGATGTGGTCTTATCCATAAATTAATAATCCTAGGCAGTCATAGACAAGGGGAGGGAATATGGAAGGAAATCTAAAGCTTGGAGTTATTTAATACCATTTTTGGAAGCCAACCACCCAGTAAAATAAGAATGATCCTAATCAGCATGCTTCTTCCAGCTGTGTCACTCATCACAGTAAAAATGATCAGAAAACTGTTTTGGGTAGAGCTGTCTTTACTATTGGGAAGATAGTAATGAGGACTAGCCTGGATACTCTACCCCCATCCTGGTCCTACCAGAAGGTGGTGGTGGTGGTGGTGATAATGATAATAATACCTTTAACACCATCAAACAACATCTGCCTATCCATTGTCCTTGGGAACGATTTGATAGGTGTATAAAAATGCCAAATCCAGTCTAAACATCTGGCTGACTGTGCAACCAACCACCCGACTGTCAGTGACTCTGGCTGTTGATCTAAGTATGATCATTGCCATCTTGGTGCTATATCCTGACCTGAAACCTGACTGCAGTGGGTCCATATTATCTGATTCTTCCAGAGCCCCTTGAAGTTGCAGGCCTACTACCTTCTCAACAACTTTCCCCTTAAAAGGAATGTTGGAGACTGGATGAAAATTGTCCAAGGATGGCTTCTTGAGGAGAGGGAGAACCAAGCAGGTGGAAACACCCTTTCTTGCAAGAAAGAGTTCACCGCTGCTTGGACCCAGCTGCATGTCACTGCTTGGGAGGCCTTCAACAGCCAGGAAGGATAGGTGTCTAATATACCAAGAGCAAAACTCACAATCCTAAGACTCTGTCCATTTCCTTAGGAGTCACTGTATCAAACTCAGCCCAGATAACAGGACAAGACTAAGCACCACTTATGCCAGCACCTACTATGTGGGATGCCATGGGGTTCAGTGCTCTTTCTAATCTTATTTAACATGTACATGAGGCTGCTGGGTGTGATAATCCATCAACATGGGGTGAGGTGTCAGCACGCTGATGATACCCAATTATACATCTTTGCCCCATGCAAATTAAGCGATGCTATGGATGTCTTATCCTGGTGTCTAGAGACTATGACAGTCTGGATGGGGAACAACAGGCTTCAGCTGAACCCTATCAAGACTGAGAGGCTTTGGGTTTTGGGTCTGTCGGTTCCAGGACTATGCCATCTTTGGTGCTGGATGGGGTTGTATGGCCCCAGACAGACCTGGTATGCAATCTGGGGGTCTTCCTGGACTCATGACTCCTGATCAAAGAGCAGGTGTCAGTTGTGGCTAGGATGGCCTTTGCACAGCTTCATGTTGTGTGACAGTTGCACCCATTCCTGGATTGGGGGGCTCTGCTCACAGTCACTCATGCCCTAGTCACCTCCCAATTAGATTACTGTAATGTGCTCTACATGGGGCTGCCCTTGAGGAGTATCCAGAAGTTTCAGGTGGTGCAAAATGTAGCGGCACGAGCAGTTATGTGTGCTTCTAGAACAGCACGTTACGCCTCTGCTCCACGGGCTGCATTGGTTAACAGCCTGCTTCTGGGTTCAATTCAAGGGGCTGGTTTGAAGGGCTTTCCCCGATTACATCTGCCCATCTCATCAGGTCCGGCAAAGAGGGCATGCTGCGGGTCCCGTCTACCAGGAACCTACCTTTGGTGGGTTCCAGGAAGTGGTCCTTCTCTGCTGTGGCGCCTGCCTTATGGCATCATGGATAAGGGAGGCCTTATTGAAAACTGAACTGGCTTTCAGCAGCAGCAGGAGCTGCCAAAACCTGGGGCGGTTGATGTTCTGATGACCAGGTCTTGGGGTTGAGCATAGGGGACTGGAACATGGCACTGATACCAAACACTGGCTCCACCTTCCCTAAGACTGTCCTGTTCCTGTCTCCTGCCATATCCCCCATGCCTGTCACCACCATAATGGTTCTGCCTATCTCCTCCACCTAACAACACTCATCATCCCCAATGCTTGTCCTCTCTCCTCCAGGTCTGGGGGCCCCACCACACCCACCTCACCACCAGGCAATGAACAGCCAGTTCTAGAACTTGAGTGCTTCTGCCCAGCACTCAGCACCCAACAACTAGCTAGCCCAGCTATTTGCCACCTCCCATCCAGCCACTCATCCCCCCTCCCTGATCTCACCCCGTAAGACCAAGAGGAGAAGGGAAAAAATCAGACCCATCCAGAGCCCCCAAAGTCTCCAGTGTCCTCCCAACACCTCTCTCCCAACTGTTCCCAGTGCCAGTCCCAGATCTCTCTCCTGTCATCAGAGACAAGGCAGTGGTCCCAACAGAGGCACCACAAGCTGCAACCGTCACAACTGTGGCTAATACTGGTCCATACTAGTCCCATGTTCACAGCAGAGAGCAAAACAAAAAACAAAAAACAAAAAAAACCTCATGGGGGTGGCTGTCCTACATGGCCAAGCATACAACAGCTTCAGGACGCAGGCTGGTTCTCTCACAGGACCACTGACCTGCTCCCACTTCTGCTTCTGTCCCTAATTGTCAGCTCTACAAGGTAGGCCAAACTAAGAAACCAAAGCCATGTAGGTCAGTACTACTTTAGGGAAGAGCTTGTCTGAGTTGTTTTCTCAAGTTACTTTGAGCCGGGCTCAAGCCCCTTTTATATGACCATTGCTTTAGTTGTGGCTCTTTCTCCTGTCCTTCAAGGCCATTCCCTCTGCCTTCTACACTGATGTGGGTTCCTGGACATCTCACTAGAGGGCAGACCTTTGCCAGAAAGATGTACTAGATGTTGGGTGACAAGAACAGCCACCCCAATCAAGCTGGTGCTGCTGTCCCAGATAACATGGAAGCCGCCCCCAGCTTCATCATGTAGCTCTCTTCTCTGAGCTCCCATAACTCCAGCCGACTACTGATCAGCAGATAGTGGAATGATGGTCCTACTGAGGCTGCCACATGTTCCATGAAGGAACACTCCAGCCATCTCTCTCGTTCCAAAACTGCTCTCCAGTTCTCCACTGACACAATCCAGCTGCCCAGACAATTGATGTGGGACATCTGGCACAGTTCTTGATGGCTCTGAACCTGAGCAGTTATTGTATGTTTATGTAATAACAACCTGCGGCTTGGGGACTGCTGGCTCCCACTTTCTCCAGCTCAAGCCTGGCACCAAGGTCTTCCAAGCCCTAATCATTGTGATCTTCAAGAAAGAAGAGGAGGGTTGGTCCTGGGGATAGAAGCATGCAAAACATGTGCTTGGCCCATCCCAAGTACAAATTTAAATACAACACATTTCATCTGCAGTAATGCCAAAAAGGATGTGTCTATAAGAGACATTAGTTTGAACTCTGGCCAATAGTACGAATACAATAGCTCTTGTGTGAATGGCAGATTTAACCACCCAAGCACTAAGATCTGTTTTTACTCAGAGCACCAGCATGGGCAAGAGGTTAATGGACAACTTGATCCTAGCGTGCAATACTTTATATACATCCATGCCTCTATGGATTTTTCTAAATTAATCTGCCTGAAAATCCAGACTTATTATTTTTGACTCCCCCAATATAAAATAAAATACATTTTCCCAATCTATTTTTTTTTCACAAATTAATCATTTCTTAATTGATTCAGACACAGTTTTGGTTTGAAAACAGCTCCGCAAAATGCAGAGAAACTCACATTTGCAGGATAACTGTATTGGGATCTGCATACAAGATGGGGATGTTAATAATTCCTTTTCTAAATGTGTAAAAGTCACATTTCTCCAGCATCCTGATGTGGTGCTTGCAGGAGGTGTTAAATCTTAATTACACACCATACGTCTCTGTATGTTTGTGTATGCGCGCACACACACAGAGAAATATGGATTTCTGAGCTTTGATTGTATCTAACTCTCTCAAGGTTGATTGCAGAAAGCAAAATATGCATTTGAAAAATAAGCATGTTTGCAAAATAAATAATTCAGCGGACAGAAAGCATATACCTGGCTTAACCTCCTAACCATCACCTGCCAACATGTCGCCAACTTTCTGAGCAACTATAATGAAATTGTCCTGAATGCAGGCTGCTCTCCATTCCCATATTCACATTTGACTGCAGATGGATTCTCTGTCTTGTAATTACCTCTCAAGCTAACAGGGTGTCTAATGCATCAGGTTAACGTTAATGTTAATATTAATGGAATCCAAAGCCGAGGCGAGAAATGTTTATGCATTCCTGCGGGTCATCTTCCATCCCTGTGTTCCCTTTGATCTCTAACAAGACTGTCCCACCGTCCTTTGTCACAAGAAATGCAAGGCCTGGACAGGAATGAAGGAAGCTGCCTGTCCCTTGTACAACTGGGGAACCTATCAGAGGATTCAAGCTAGGCCATCAATATATTTCATAGCCCTGAGAACCAATCTCGTCCCACAAATGGATTTATTTAATTATTTTGACATAACAATTTATAGGCCGCCGGACTCCCAAAGACTCTGGGCAGCTTACAGTTCCAGTGGAAAAGTACGAAGCACAATGTAGAATCATGGACAGCCCCAGGGACGGGGGGGGCGGGGGCATATAACCAAAGAAAATCCATCCAACAGGGACCCAGCCTTCACTCTGAACTATGTCTTCCATAGCTTGATGAACATCATCATGGTGGGAGCCGTTCAGATCTCCGGGGGGAGACCGTTCCAGATGGCAGAAGCTGTGAGAGAGAAGGTGTGCTTTGTGGTCCCCATAAGGTGACACTACTTAAGTGATGGGACCCGGAGTGCACCCAGTCTGACTGACTGCACCTGGAGACAAGTGGAGATAGGTGGTCCTTCAAATAACCAGCCCTATGCCATACATGGCTTTATAGGTGATAACTGGACCTTGAATTGCACCCAGAAGCCTACTGGGGCCAGTGCAGCTCACAGAGTAGTGGGGGCACACGGGCATAGCGTGGCATGCCCAACGCTGCCCACGCCACTGGAGTCTGGACCAGATGCAGCTTTCAAATGCTCTTCAAGGGCAGTCCCCCATACAGTGCACCACAGTAGTCCAAACAGGAGGTGACTACTGCATGAGTCACTGTGAATAAGGCTTTTCAAAGTCTACTTTCCCATTAGAAAAACAAACACAAAATATTACTCACAGCAGATTTTTTTGATGAATGACAGCAATATGGCTTTAGTTTAAGCGCCACTTTGTTTTCACTCCCATCAATTCGAGCTTAAGTAAAGCCAAGCCAACCAAATTACTTGCACGATTCTGAATTAATGTTTTTCTCCCTTTCTCCCCCCCCCCCCCGGTTAAACCCACAGTATGGCAAAGCTGAATTCTTCCACCCTTCTGTTAAAGGGAGGGTCGCTGTAAGCCATTACACAACAGGGAAGGGAAGAGACCGACATTTTGAGTACTCTTTTCATCTTGTTAAAAAGTTGTGACTCCAGAAAATAGCAGTCAAACTGTTTTCAGATCCCAACTCATACTGGACAGAGAGAAGAACTCAGTTGTTCTAGCTTTGAAGAAGATTAACAGCCGTTTCAAAGCACCTTGGCCCTGTCATGGTTGGTGGTCATAAAAGAAGCTTTAAAATGGCTGTTTGGAGTGTTTGAGGATGGCAAAAAAGCTAAGCAGGATTTAATCTGGTTAGTGCTTGGATGGGAGACCACCAGACAACCCCAGGATTGGAGGCAAGACTGGGAAGGTCCTGGAAGATGCAAACAGTAAATGACTTCCATACTTTTATTAAGAAAACTGGAATTTGCTAGGACTTGAGCTGAATTCAGAAGAAACTTTACTGTGCCTTATTTACTAAAATAGGTGCCAGATGGATCAAAACCATTGCAACCATGTTTTCAAATAAGTTCTCATCTGAGTTTTATGTTCATTTGGTTTGTATACTGCCTTGCCTCCAGCAACTAATGGTGCTATAGACAGCATTCCTTCCTGCAATTTTTCCCACATCAACCCTGTGGAGTATGTTGACTTGACAGTAAGGGGTCCAAAGTCATGCAGGGAGCTCCTGTAGCTAAGCATGGAATAGAACGTGGGTCTTCCTGATCTTAGTCAAGCACCTTCACCATGACCCCCCACTGGCTCTCTTATTTGTTTGACTGATATCATGCTTTTTCTTCAGGAGCTCCCTGCTCCTATTTGAACCCACTGCAAGAACTCTGTGAAGAAGGGTGAACAGAGAAAGAGAGGCCTAAATTCACCAAGTGAACTCCGGTGGTTGAGGTCTCCCTAATCCTAATTTAATACCTTAACCCCTACACCAGACTGACCTTGGATTTCTGCAAATGGTGGATACACCTTCTTCCCCAAGACACAGTGGAAGAGAAGATGGTGGTTCCCTAGAGCCTACTTTTGGCCATAATTGTATACTTAGTCTCTGTTGCTGGCTGGGGAATTCTGGGAGTTGAAGTGCACCCAACTTAAATTTGCCAGGGTTGAGAAACTGTGAAGGAATGGTTGGATGAAGGCCGTGCTCGAGGAGTTAAGCATTCCCTTAGCCCTCAACAAGAGCGTGGGAATGCTTATCTCCTTGAGCGCAGCCTTCATCCAACCATTCCTTCCCAGAAACACTGACTTAGACGCAAACCATCCAGTCTCCATGAAGGATCCCATTCAAGGCTATTTCCCTAGAAGAACTCCAGTATTCCCTGATTTGCAGCAGCATTAAAAAATAAAAATAAAAATAAAAACAAAATATTTGCAAACATGCATTCTTTCCTATTTTAAAATAAGTGCAGGGCCTCCTATCACAGCTGCCAATGGTTGCCAGGAAACCCAGCGCATATACTGACTATTGATAGATGTGAGCCAACGAGCCAATTTAAAACATTTTAATTAGCTTTCGCGCATGGGCATGAATCAGCCAACGGCCAAGACTTGGTGGAACATATTTTTGAGCAGAAAAAGAAAAAAATAAATAAATTCCCGGTTGATGAGTAAGCAACATCTGGGGGAACCCAGTGCAACTACAGCATGTTAACTTCTGAAGCCCTAATTGATTTATAAAAACTGCCAACAGGCCAACGTGAACAAACACGTCTGACAAACAACATCATTACAAATCAGCTGCTGGGTTCGGAAAGTGAAAGGATGACGAAGACACAGCCTCCAGATAAAGCAGGGGATCCAGGGAGCACTATTAAAAAAAAAATAAGCATGCAACTGAAGCAATTTGGTATCTCATATCCCATTGCCTAAGATAGAGGCATCCATGGGGGGCAGGTCAAGATGGCAAGGAGGTCATGGGCTTTCATCATGGGGTTGCAGATACCATCTTGACTTTTTTGACCCACCCCCCATTGCTGTGAGGTCAGGATGATGGGAAAGGACTCTCAGAAAATCTAAGAAACCAAGCTATACTCTAAGGTCAGCAGTCTGTTGCTTTCAACCATTTCTGCAGCAAGAAAACACCTCCTGGTTGACATCGGATGCTGTCTGTAATTCCTTCTCACCTCTCACATTCACAGAAATTGCTATGGACACAGAGAGAGGAAGCTAGGAACAGGCTGTGTTGCAAGCCAGTTTAGATTCTCCGTCGTGCTGCTTGAAACCTCCTTGCAGTGGGGAAGTTGGGAAGAAAATACTGCTTGAACCCTTATGAATCTTTTATGTTCCAAGTAGCAATCAAGCTAGGTTTTAATGAGTCCATTGGCTGATTTAATAGCTGGGTTGACTATTCATGCTACACTATGATTTCTTATCATCCAGGCTGCTGAATAAGCAAGGAATGTCTGAATTCATCCAACCATCCATCCAAACCACATTAAGTGCAGCCTCCAGCCTCCAAAAGGCTATTCGCTACTGCTAAGCCATGGTTTACGAACCACATTGTCTGAGGTGACCCAGAAGGATAAACCAAAATCAAACCATCACATTATGGTTTAATGCAGTGGGAATAAAACCAGTACGAGGTAGTTTTGCAGGATGATTTTTGCAGAATGTATCTTTCATTTTCTTTTTTAAATGATTTTTGATAGGGAAGACTTGGTCAAAGGGAGGCCCTTTTGAAGATGCATTATATTTCCCATCACTCCTAGCATGGAACACAATATAGGATGATGGGATTTATAATCCAGAAACATCTAGAGGGCCACCCACTGCCATACCCTTATGCTAGAGTTTAAAATTGCAGAAAAATTGCAGAAATTTAAGAAAGTGGAGCAAAGGCTGAACAAAGATGCAACTGCCATGGTTACAGTTGTGTGAGCAAGTATCCCACTGGCAGAACATCTGGAATAGTCCAGGAAAAGTTCAGCTTGTGGATGAAATAGCTTTTGCTCCTGCAAGGTCTAGTGTATTCTGCATGACATTTGTCAGGCTCACTAGCAGGAAAGACCTAAGGATTCCTATTCTTGCCCAGAATAAGGATCAGAACAGGACAAGGCTAAGACATAAGTCTCTTCCCCTGTTGAGCTGAAGCCAGAAAGATTCCCACATTCACCTCTATCATGGTACACACACTTATCAGGGTGTACCAGTGGTTCCCAGACACTACAGAGCTAAGCATGAACTTTATTCTTTGTGAAGGCCATCCCAGATAGTAGCATTCTAGGAGGTTCTCTACATGGTCATGCCTCCAAGATGAGGACTACCCATCTAGGCTGCAGAAATCCAAACGTTAGATGACAGCAAAGAATTAGTGTTCCTGTAATCTCTTTACTGCCATCTATTCCTCATCCATATTTTTGCAACCCAGGCAAGGAATGGGGAACTTTCTAGCAATGACCTGGAAAGGTTGCTTCTTCAGAATGGTGACACCAAGCAAGGGCAATTTGCTGCTTGGTTATGATGTAGGATCCCATCTAGGGATCTCATAGGTTGTAAGGCAAACTACATGCTAAAGATGTCCAGGCTACAATTCCACTCCCAGTGCTGGCCTACTACAATGAAATCTGTAGAATGCAACTCTCTACCTTTAAGAGTTTTGGGTGAAGATTAGGCTGAATCAGAATTATAATTATTTTCTGCATCCCTTACAAATGGGTGTGTTATTGTTTGAGTTGTATGTGGCTGTAAAACACCCAGTTATAGCCTCAGGTCTTCTGGGTAATGACTCCCCTCCTTTGAAACAGCCTAGCCCCAAATATCCAGACCATCTGTTCTTTAGTACATTTTTAGGGAGCTGTAAAACCATGGCTCTTCAGAGAAGCACTTGAGAATGAGTAACATCATACTACTCCCTAATCAGATATATTTATTTGTGAGATTTATAGGTTTCCTAATCAGGTTATAATTATATTGATTGATTTTTTCCAAAAAACATGCTTGGGGCCTGGGAAAGATGGCAGTCAAGGACCAGATGGACATTTCAACCTTATCTTTTAATCAAGGCATCAGTCCAACTGTTAGGAGGTTCATGAGACAGAGGATCAAACAATTTGCAGAGACCCTTAATGTCCTCACTAATAAATGAACACTTACTCTTATCTAGTTTCCAAGATTCTGTAACTGAACTCCTTTTTCCTGGCTTTAAACCTGATTCATGAGACTGTGTGAATTTGGCTTTCTTAGTTCTGCACTGCTGTTACAATATTAACTTTTTAAAACTTGTAAACTAGCACCACAATATATGAAGATGGATGAGATTATGTTCCATCAAGTTGGTGTCAACTCTTAGTGGCCACATAAATAGACCTTCTCTGGGATGATATCCCCAACCTGGTCCTTCAGGTCTTCCAGCAATGCCCCATCGCCACTTTAACTGAGTCCATCCACCTTGTGGCTGGTCATCCTCTTCTTCTGTTTCCTTCCACCATTCCCAGTATTAGAGCCTTTTCCAGAGAGCTGGGTCTTCGCATAATGTGTCAAAGTAGGACACTTTAAACCTGGTCATTTGTGCCTCAAGGGAGATCTCTGGGTTAATTTGTTGATGATCCATTGGTTTGTTTTCTTGGCTGTCCAAGGTATTCTCAGAAGTCACGGATGAGATACAGATTGGATAAACAGCTACAGTTAAGGCCTCAGTCAGTTGCGCTGTAGTAAGTTCTCTCTGTATCACTGTGCGTGAGATATTGTAGGTATTGTAAGAAATGGAGTGACATATGCATTTTAGCAATAAATAAATAAAAAGTCGGCTTTCCGGGTTTTGAGAAGGAAACAGGAGTGGTGTGCTTCTGTGAGACCTCCTGCTCCAATCTTTATTTTTCTTCTCCCCAAGCCAAAAAATAGGCTGAAAAAATTTGTCCTTGGCATTGTTGGTGATGCTATACCATCTAACCCACAAAACAACTAATCAAAATTAAAGCTAATTTAACTACCATGTTGTGAAAATTGTTTCTTTCCTGATCTAGTTTAGTGTATTGTCTGAACACATCCAAAATGCCTTGGGTACTGAGGGAATTGCTTTGTTGTCATCTCGCTAACTTTCTCACAACGATAGTTAATCTTGGAATTAGAGATGATATGGATAGTGCACCCTTTCAAACTTTACTTTGCAATGCTGGACAAAGCCCATCTTCCTTCCTTCCTTCCTTCCTTCCTTCCTTCCTTCCTTCCTTCCTTCCTTCCTTCCTTCCTTCCTTCCTTCCTTCCTTCCTCCCTCCCTCCCTCCCTCCCTCCCTCCCTCCCTCCCTCCCTGAAAAATATCAAATCTGGCTTTTCCTTCCCATACTCTGTTGGGACAGGAGCCACAGTGAACCCAGTTCTTCCTCTCCTTCTCCGTAGGTGAAGGTTCCAGATTTCTGAAGCAGGACCAGTATGGAAAATAAAGATATCTGTACAACATTGGTGAAGATCCTTACTATAAAAATCAAATACCTACTCTCATGGTTTTGGACCAGGAAAATGCAATGAATCATGTGGGAAAGTGGAAATAGTTAAGAAAATCAAAGATCAGGTTCATACCATCCTTAACATTCAGTAACACACCAGGAAATTCTCACCCACAATGAAATAGAGAACTTACTACTGTGTGACTAACTGAGGCCTGTGGAATTTTTTACCCAATCACTTCAGCTCTCACAACTCCTAGCTATAAGCCTTGTTGGCAGGAGTTGCCGTCTCATGTATCTGGATCCATGGGATCCATGCAGTAGGGGAAGCAAGTGACGTCATGTCCAATGACATCATCATGCACGTGACAGCACTATGGCTTTTATCAGATACCTCTGCTCTGATCTAGCCCAAATGTGTTCTGAAATGTTCAAGCAAATACTTTGGGGATAGGTTCCAATATAGAAATCTCTCATTTTTTCCCCTTCTTCTCTTCTTTCTAGTGCTTACAGCCATGAACCCACATTCATCCTCTTCCACCATGACCTTCACTGGAAAAGCTGCCACAAAAATGTTCAGGGCACTGACATGTTTCAAGAAACTCAACCTCGCCACAGCATCATTGTCTGCCAATTATATTTCAGCGAACATTTTCATTTTCCTCAAAGGCCTTTTGTGTAAGTCTGCTCCAGCCAAATTATAATTGCAAATCCTAAATTTTGTTCTCAGGGCATTTTAAAAATCTCTTTTCAGATTTTTCCTGGTGTTTTTAAGCTTCCTTAATTGTTGAGAGGCTTGAGGGATTCTTACTAGTGTGATGGTTTCCGGCATCTTTCCATCACTCTGGAGCCCCAGAAGTCCACAGCTAGCCATGATGATATCAGCACTATGAAGTGTGCCTTGTGTCATCAGGACACAAACCCAGCTGCAGGTGTGTTTGTATGCAACGTTGGAACGTAAGCATGAAAGGGGCAGAGTTTGCATGACGATGTGGCAAGCCATGTTTCGTTGCTCATGTCTCTTGTGCCTCCTGTGGGTGTCCATGGTGCAGCTACCACGGCTGTTCATACTTCCCAATCACAAAAAGCCCCTTGGCAGTTTCTGGGCAATATATCAGCCCTCCAAGGTAGACCCAACTTGGAAACCAAAGACACACAAGCTAATACTACTTTTATTATAAGATTATAGTAACAGAATCTTGCAAGTCTGAATGCGCTTCCCCCCTCCTTCCTTTTATCTTCATGAGAACTAGGGAAGGTCCTGTCTGAGACATTATCTTTCTACCTTGGACTCAGATTTCTTTTATCTGACCGTTGTCTCGGTTGCGGCTCTTCCTCCTGTTCCTCAAGGTTATTCCTTCTGCCTGCTATACAATATCTTCCTTTGCATGAACATCTGCAGAGGTGGAGGACCAGGGAAGGAAAATGAGCTAACATGCATTGTGATGTCATGATGCAAACTCCGCCCCTTCTGTACTCACACTGTGAATACACTGTGACATTGCTCTCAGATAACTAAAAGGTGGGGCTTGCATTGTGACATCACAACCCACATTTAGCTGTTTTGAGGAAAGCCCATTTGCTGCAGACACCCATGCTCCCTTGGGATTTTACTGAAGTCCGAAGAGTTGGGGAGACTGCAGACTGAGTAAAGTGATTGTACAATGAAAGGCAGGATATTCACACAGATGCCTCGACCACCTTGTAACTAATGAAAAGCAAGAACCACACACCAGTTCACATGAGTGTCTCACCAAAACTCTCTCCTCCTTTGGAAAAAAAAATATAGTTTTTTTCCCCCATCAAACTAAATGAGAATGGCTGGGGGGAAAAAATCGGTTTTTGGAACACTATTACATACAGTAAGAAATTGACTTGCCTGGGGAACCACACTGCCCCCTTCTTTTTTTACCCAATCTCCCAGAAGATCGACTCAATAATATTATAATAATAGCCTAGCCATATCATTTTAAGAAAATGCTAAATTATGCTGCAAATTCATTTTCCCCCTAGCTTTTGTGCTGTGATCATTTTGAGGAGGAAAACGTGCTGTCAGAATGTTTTTCTCTGCGGTTCACAGTCCATAAATAATCTCATCTGCTTCTGCTAAGTTTCGAGAGCTAATGGGGCTGAGTGATACATTTATTTATAGGTAAATGCTATGTTTCTAAATACATCAGGACTTTCTAGTATCAAAAAAGATTGGCTGCCTTTCTTCATGCCTGTGAGTTGAAAGATGGAAAGACTCTAAACTGAACAGAAAATGCTTTGCATTCAAATGTTAATACGGCAATTACCAATCTCAGGAAATGGTTTACTGATGCTTTTTCTCTTACTCAAGGGAGTGAGAACTAGACCTGCAGGAGAGGCCAGAAAGTCACAGCAGTATCTGTACTTAGAGGAAGGGATAGGGGAAAACAAGAAAACTTGTATCGCTATGCTCCTTACATCCTAGTTGGTGACGTCACAATGCAAGTACAAAAGGGCAGGGCCTGCCCTGTGACATCACAATACACTTTTCATCACTTTGGCATCATCACAGTTATGAATCAACGCCTATGCCCGCACTGGAAGACAGTAAGTCATGGCCACAAAAGCCGAGACATTGAAATTAATGTTTTCCATGTGCATCTTGGTGTGTACCTGACCTGATGAAGAACATGGATTCATCCAATGAAAAATCCATCATATTGCTGTCGGTTGACACCTATGAATGATCCATCAAGAAACCGAACTGCAGATTTTTCTGTGCTTCCACTATCTGACTTTGGCAGCTGTCGGGGTTTGAGTGTTTGGGGGACTTAAACCTCTAAGCCTAAACAACTTGGACTAAGCACTTTCCTTCCTCAATTCCAACTGAGCCAGATCTATTACTGGAAAACCTCTAGTGGTGTGTGTATGGCGTGCCTGGCCCAGACACTCACCCCTCCTGGTTGCAGTGTTCAAAGACACCCCAGTCAAATGCCTCCCTGGTCAAATGCAACCAACTTGGAAATAGAGGAAAGAAATTGCAGAAAAGGGTTGGTGGTGCTGCACTGGGAATGGGGGAAACCTGCTTGCTTGCTTTTTTAAATTTATCCATTTGATTTACTGTCTGCCTTTCTACTCTGGTAAACACCGAAGGCAGCTAGTAAAAATTTAAAACCAAAACAGACCATGAAAGGCTAAAAAGACAGAAGAAAACAGACAATAAAATCATTTTACAGTTAAATATTTGGTGAAAAGGCAGCCGAAAGAAATGTTCTCTGTTCATCTCCATTTTTTCCAACAGTTTACCAGCCCATGTAGGTGAAAAATAAAACTCAGAGTGAGATAAGAGTTTCTAAAGAAAGCCCAGCACTGCTCGTGACCTACAACAGGAATAGCCAGAGTGATTTCTGGAAAGACACCCTGAATAAAAGCTGAACTTAAAAAAATGACCTCAAGGCAAAATTCAGGTCACTCCTTCATAGTAAAGTTTGGAATAAAAATCCTGATCTGGTGTTGACATGCTTGAGCCCCAAACAGAATGACAACTACAACAAAGAGCAGAGTGAAGCCGTTTTATATGTTTTACAAATGATTTTGCCCAAAGATTTGATTTTTGGATGGACTGGTTTTGCCCAAAGGTTGAAGCTTTGCCCAGAGATTACGAATGCTTATGAAAGAGTTTTAAAATGGTTAGTACATGCCCTAGCAATCTATCTCACAGGCCTTTTTCAGGACTGTGTCACCGCTGGTAACCCAGTTGTATGAAACTGGATCAATTAACTTGCTCCACTCCACTTGTAAGCCAACTTGAATTTGAATCAAGCAGGAAAAAAAAGTGACAGCCTTACAAGAAAGAAAGAAAGAAAGAAAGAAAGAAAGAAAGAAAGAAAGGAAGGAAGGAAGGAAGGAAGGAAGGAAGGAAGGAAGGAAGGAAGGAAGGAAGGAAGAGGGAAAGATCTAGAGTTGGGTAGTATCTTTATTTGGAGCAACTGAATGGCAGAAAAGGGCCAGCAAGTTTTTGAGTTCTTCAGCATTTTCCATCAGGCAAAATTTTGCAAAAAGGAAGGGATGGGTGAAAAGGAGAAAATGCTCCAAATTACCTGCCCTTAGAAAAAGATGCCCGTTGAGATGTGTTTTTAAAGAGGCAGCCTTAGGTCTTACATTCTATTACTTTAGTTTCAAAGCACACAATAAACATTTCATTACCACCTTTTCATGGTCTAAATCTATGGCAGATCTTCATCTGGAATACTGTGTGTAGCTCTGATGCCCCTAGTCGAAAAAGAGAATATAATGTAGCTAGAAAAAAGTGCAGAAGGTGGTAACCAAATAATCAGGGGTCCAGATTCTTTCCATATGAGAGAAGGCTGGAATGTAGGGCATCTTTAGCTTGGAAGAAAAGGCGAATATGATCGAATGGATATAAAATCATGCATACCATGGAAAAAGTGGATAGAGAGATGTTTTTCTCCCTCTCTTCAAACACTAGGACCTAGGGATTCTCCCATGAAGCTGACTGGAAGAAGACTTTTGTGCAGCATGTAATTAAGCTATGGAATTCATTCCCATAAGTTGTGTGAGGACCACTCACTTTGATGGTTTTCAAAGGGGACTCGTGGAGGACAGGCCTATTGAGGACTATTAGTCTGGAAGACTTAATGGAACCACTGGCAAACACCAACTCCTCATTTAGTGACCAAGTTCTGTTCCAACGACCAAGTCATTAAGTGAAATGGTCGCTCAGTGGACACATGGCAGAGGGAGACTGTCAGCCTTCCCAGGTAGATCAGACAGCAAGCACAACCAGATGAGCTAATTCTACTTTAATGCAAGGCTACATTAACAGAATCTTGCAAGTCTGATAGTACAAATCTCCCGCTGCCTCTTACAGCCTCATACGTTAGGGAGGTTCCTTTCTGAGTTTCTTTCTCTGCCTATTTATGCAGCTGCAGGCTATGTCCTCTCTTATCTGATTGTTCCCTAGGCAGCATCTCTTCCTTCCCGTCTCCCAAGGTCATTCCCACATACCATTACAGAGACAGAGAGAGATGCTGCGAAGTTCACTGGTTGCTGCCGTCTCATTCAGATAAAGTTCTCTCGTACAGCAACACCAACATTACTCTCACTCCGGAGTGCGTCGTTGTCAGGTGCACAAAATTTGGTCATAAATGGGCAACAATGGTTGGAAAACAAATTTTTTATTACCGTCATATTTGCGAATGGTCAGTAACTGAAGTGGCTGCTGAGCGAGGAGTGGGGGTAGGGGCAACATGCCTCCAGAAACCAGTTGCAGGGGACAGGAGGGTTTGCAGGGCAAGGATCAAAAATCTACATCATGGCAGTTGTAGCATTGTGAGTGAATAGAATAGAACAAAATAGAATAAGAGAATAATAGAATAGTATAAAATCATATCAATAAGATGACTGTGAGAATAAAACAAAACTTGCTTCTGCTGTCCTGATGTTTAATACATCCGCTTTGGGGATAAGCCCTGTTTCATGGTGGAAAAAGAACATAATTGGTAACTCTGTCTTTGCTCCGTATCTGCCCAAACGTTAAGATATTTTCTGAAAATGAGAGGAAAGGAAGCTGGTCAAGTTATGTTAGTCTCAGTGACCTGAAAGATGCCGTAAATATAAAGGCGGGCTAGCGATCCCTCAGACGCATATTTTACTCGAAACCTTTTGCAGAATAAGACGACGGTAGAATGTGCCTCTGATTTTACAGAAGAAAAAGGCATCTTTGCCAGTGAACAGTTTGGGGGTAAAATGGTTCATATATTGCATCAAATCAAAATGTGGTTAGTTAATTCTTGGTTTCGTATGAGGCATGAAGACTCAATGAATAAACCATGGGTTGAGGGGGGCAGTTTTTAGCTTTCTGATTGAAACCGTGGCTTGAAGGGGATGTTAACAGGGATGCATGGATTCTTTCTAGTTTTTTGGTTCTACACATCCCCAGAACTGCAAGGCATCAGTGTCTAAAAATTAGAACAACCATCCAGGATTTGGCCAAGAAGCCACAAACCAACCGTGCAGACTTTGATTATGTGCAGAAGTGACTCTAACTGAAGTTAGGCTTGTGCAACTAATCATGAAGCATGGGTCTGAGAGATGCACAAGCGCAATTTTACCTGGATATCCAGTGGAAAGGGGAGTAGTTTACCCAACTTTCTTTTCCTGCATCTTTCAGATCCCTCCCCCTTTTTACCCGTCCCCTTTTCTTACCATTCATGAATGAATGCATCACTTGAAGAGACTGAAGTGCACCTTTGGGTCTTGCACACACTTGTGGCTTTTTAAGGCAATGTAAGCATGGTTCTGTCTAGGCCAGTGTTTCTCAACCTTGGCCACGTGAAGATGTGTGGACTTCAACTCCCAGAATTCCCCAGCCAGCACTGGCTGGGGAATTCTGGGAGCTGAAGTCCACACATCTTCACGTGGCCAAGGTTGAGAAACACTGGCCTAGGCAGAGCTTATAAAAGAATTCATGCCTCCCACCTCCACTGTATTGATATGTTCAGAGACTGAGCAGGGTTCACATGCTGTCTAAGGGGACATCCCTCACTTATCAGTTAAGGAAACATCCTCTTCACTATTTTAAACAGAGACTGTGAGTAAAACACTGAAAAAGCCAGAGCAACCCAGGAGGTCAACTGCATTCTCAAGTGGAAGCAATCTAGTTGCTGTGATCCTGTAACTTTTCTGTATCTTCTTTCCATAAATCTTGTTAAAAGAAACTTGGGGAGAATCATGCTTTTTACTGATTTGGGTGCCAAGAGCTTCACATCCACACTTGATGTGCTGCATCAGGGGTTTGTGGGTGGTGGTCAAAAAGAGAGACGACCATGTTAATTTTTGTTTGATACACCCTGTGGATGCTCTTGCATCACAATCCAGTAGGGACTTGGGCCATACAACTATTTTCCCTTTCAAAATCAGTAGTTGCATTTACATGTTACACCAAGCCCTAATGCGGGTTGGCCTTGACTTTGCATAGGGTGTGGATTCAACCAGGGTACTGTGCAAATTGTGGTTTATACTTTAGTGTTTTGGATGCCCCTGGTCAAACTTAGATTGTTCAGAAAACTATGCTGAAGCAAACTGTGACTTACTACAAGCTGTAAACCCAGCCAGAGTGAGTGACGATCATGCAGGAGTAACCTACAAAGCATGGGTTATGGAGGCAGAATCCTCATCTACTCAAAACCTGCAAAAGCTGCACAAAGGCAGATCAACAATTAAGCTATTTGTTTTCCACCTAACAGGTCCACTTTCTGGCAGTAGCTCCTCCAAACCTTCCTCAATCAAGTGCCCCTCTTCATGGGTGTTTGACTGGAACTCTGCAACAGGGCACACTGGTGGGGAATGATATGATCCAAAACACCTGGAGGAAGAAGCTCCACAGTTGTAGGCATGGACTTTGTAGGAACTGCTTGCACAGATCAGAGAAGAATCACACTATTCCAGATCTTGTGGCAGCGGGGAGTTGCTTGCACATGAAGAAAGCTTTTGGAAAAGCTGTTGTTCTAGAAGGAGTCAAATCTCAAGATCTGCAATTATCTATGATCTTTTTAAAAAAATAATCCATCTAGTGGAGATGACTTTTCAAAGCTTTGTTCCCTCTTCCGACTTCTCCTGCATCTGGGTCAAGTGGTCCTTTTAACAGCTTAGCGAGCACGACTGTTCCCTAAGAAAAAAGGCACACGGAACCTTGTTTTCAACACGTCAAAGTCAAGCCAAGTTGATAAGCTGGCTGGACGCTATTGAAAGCCAAAAGCTTGGGGGAGAAAGGAATTTAGAAGTCTCTTTTGGAGAGACCCATTGAAAAAGAAGCATTCACGGGGACTTTAGTTCTGTCTCCACTAACTATTAAGAGGTGCAAAAAAATCAGCATGTATAATTTTTCCCTTCTCAGGGAACTCTGCGCTGGCTCCTAGTGAACATTTCTTTTAGCCTGTTTTCCCACTTTGTTTTCGCCCTCCCTGACAGTGACAAAAAAGGCCCCAAGAAATTCAGAGGAACTAGGTGAGCGTTTCAACCAAGTGGAATGCTAAAAGAGACCTGATAGCAAGGTGGCTTTGCTCCTCAGCCTTTGCTATTTATTTGCTTTCTCTTCTTACCCTTTTTTTTTAAAAAACTTGCACTCTTCAGATTGAGCCATGTGGGTTGTTTCTGAGAATAAAAGAAGGCAACTATTCACTTCTCATTGCTTTTGAAATCATTTCATGCCCCCCTCCCCTTGGGACACTTGAGATTTGATCATGGTTTACCCAAGTTTCAATTCCGCACCCGATGTGGCCTGAAATGAATCGTGTGGAACAGTGGAATTCCTTGTAAGCTTCCAAGACAGCGTTAGTCACTAACAGAGAGGAACAAGGTAATATGGTTGCTCTGCCCCACTGCAGGAGTGTCTGTCAGGAAGGGGTGTCACGTTCTGCAAAATGGCAGACACCGTGTCAAGATCGAAGCCCAGCTACTTTGGTACATGAATACAAAAGGGTGAGGGCTTTGATAGAGATGTTATACCTGCCATCTTGCAGAGTTTGACACCCACCCCCCCATGCCCCTTCCTCTGTGACAGACTTCCTTTCTCCTGACAATACTACGCTGATCTTAAAATTCAGTCCAACAGGTAGGGCATGACAGCATGGAGGTATGGTCCAGGATTGCGGTATTCTGTGCTCTTCTCTTTTAACTGGAGTATTTATCCTACTGGTAACACCATCTCAGTAGTTTAGAGAAACAGTAGTATCTAACTGGAGTAAAAATGTAATGTTTTCCTTTCTTTAAAAAAAAACGACTTTCTGGGAATCAGACAAAAAAGTCAGATAATTTCATGTCAGGAGAAGACTCCTGAGAATATTGTGGACAGCCAAGAAACCAAACTGATGGATCATCAAACAAATCAACCCAGAGTTTTCACTCGAGGCACAAATGACCAAGCTCAAGTTATCCTACTTTGAATACATTATGCAAAGACCCAGCTCTCTGGAGAAGGCTCTGATGCTGGGAAAGGTGGAAGGAAAGAGAAGAAGAGGATGACCAGCAGTAAGGAGGATGGACTCAGTTACAGCGGTGATGTAACTGTTGGAAGAGTTGAAGGACCAGGTTAGGGACAGATCATCATGGAGAAGGTTTAGCAACATGGTTGCTAAGAGTCAACACTGATTTGATGGCACATCAATCAATCAATCAATCAATCAATCAATCAATCAATCAATCAGTTCCATCTACCGGATTCCCTGTAAAGCAGGGACATCTGTAAGAAGGGTGAAAAACATCAAGATGGCAGCCATGACTGCACAATTACAGCACATTAAAAAGGGGTGGGGCTTTGATGTCATGGATGTGGCCACATTTTTGACATTTTGGACCCCCCACCCCCACCCAACGGCTGCCCCTACTTCAAAACAAGCTTTCTTTCCCTTTAACAGAGGAGTTTATCATTTCCTAGTTTCACATTTCCATGCCTTTTTTTTAAGTGATGCTCCATCAACCAAGGGAGATAAAAGAGAATGGGCGTAAAACCAACTCATCATGGAAGAAAGAAATAGCAACCAATGTTGAAGCAGCTGTCCGTTTCAGTATATAAAAAAATACTGGGGAATCAGATCAGATTACATAAGGCGCCTGACCCTTCCAAATGAAAATTGGCATGATCAAATTAGTGCTTTTCTTCTCAAATTTATTCTCCTCTTGAGCTCTTCCCCATACATTTGATTAGCGAGGCATTAAAAATAACACTAACGTGCCAGAGTTGATTCTTTTCCAAACAGAAGGATTTCTTTTCAGAAACAGGGAAATCGGTAAAAGTCTGGGCTGTATTGCAGAAAATAGGTGGGCATTGTGGAAAAACGTTATCTAGACCACAGCCAGCACCAAAACTATTCTCTTGATGGAACTCACACATTATCTTAATGTCAGCAGGAGTCTTGTTTTTGCAAACCTTTATTTAAAACAGATTACTGCCAGAGTAATATCCTGGAAAGCATGCCATGAGTATGAGATTGCCTTTATACCTTGAGGAGGTCAGGAGAGACTTGGTACATCTTTAACTATCTCATTAACCCCTTCAAAGGGATCAACAGATTGGTCTTATTCTGGCCATCTTCATTTAGAAGTCAATTTCACGCTCTTCCTGCATGAAATGTGAGGCTTTTTTTTCCTCACGAGAAAATGCATATTTAAATGCATATTCTCAAAAATACTTAATGCATACTTAAATGCTTATTCTTGGATATATTTCCTCACAGGCATAAATACCATTTATCGATGGATTTCCCTGCATAAATACTTTAGTGAAAACTGAAAAAAAACTCCAGCCTAAACTGGACATTGGCTTGCATCAACCTGGCGCCCTCCAAATGGGGCTGGGGTTGAAACGCTCAAGATTTCCAGGTACCATGCCCACATCTGGGCCGTTGCAACTCCCAACATGTCTAGAGAACATCAGCTTAGAGAAGGCTAGTCTGAGATGTTTCAGTCAAATCAAGTCACAACTGGAGAAAGCTTCACAAAAACTGGAACAGGTTCAGAGATGGTTGACAAAGATGCTCGGGGGATGAGAAATTAAATTCTAGGGAGAGAGATTGAAGAAGCAAGACAGAAGTTCTCTCTCTCTCTGTGTATTATAATGGCAGTCCTCACATATCTAGGAGGAGATCACACCGAAACGTTTAAGGTCTGTTTTCCATCATTCTGGAGGATAGGATATGGATTCATGTATGCAAGTTACCGGATGGAAAATTCTGACGGTCTCTTAGGACAAGCAACAACAGGCAACAACTTCCCAGCGGTAAGAGCAGAATGACAGTGGGACTGGGAGAGATGGTAAGATTCCCTCGGTTAGATTGTCGGGGATACTTTAATTTGGATTCCTACACTGAGCAAGGAGTTGGACACAGTGGTTTAAACAGTCCTTCCCAACTAGGGCTTTATAAGCATACCTACCCTCATCCCTGCATTGCACCAAAGCTCTCTCATACTGTAAAGCATTGGCATTGTCTTTTTCTTCTCTATTGATTAACCAAACAATTCAATACGAATGGATACTTGAATCATCTAACAGAACCAGGCTATTAACCCATGATCTCCATTATTACTTTCTGGTCTCTGTTCTCTAAGGTCTCAGCATCTTCTGGGGATCATTTTAGATAGCATTTTTGAGGGAGATGCTAAGAAGGGTACAACTGACTTTCCATAGACTCATAAAAAAGGGTTCCTATGGTGGGCAGGCCAACTGCAAAACCCCATTTACTGAAAAGCAAAACGAATAAGGTTACTCCCTAAAACACCATTTAGCCTCTCAGGGTATTCTTAGTCCCCTCTGCTTACCCTGGGGCAATTATTAGTGAACTTCTCCTTCCCCTGGAACAATTGTTCAGCCAAACATCTCTCCCCAGAAATTTGATGCAGAACTCTGGAAGACATTCATGCTCAGCTCTATGCATGTAAAGTAATTTTACTAATTTACAATTAATAAAAAAATAATCTTTGTAGCCTCTTAAAGACTAACCAATATATTATCAACAGAGCTTTCATGGCTAACTCCATTTTATCAGATGCCATGCCTGAAGTAATGCAATAATTGTGGCATTAGGTGATCAATTCTGCACGAAGCATAAGATGCTGGCAAAACGAACAGATTTTCATTCCTTTTGTCCTGCAACTATCAAACACTAGAGGGAGTGGTTAATGAAATCAGCTAATCCACAAATCCTTTTATTTTCTTTGTTGCAGGAGCTCCAAATTGGCCTTTTATCTTATTCAGGGTCATAAATCCATTGGCAGAAGGAAAAGGTGGTACAGGCCAAATAGGGCATGACGTATTCAGTTCTGGCCACTGCTGTTCATCGTCTTGAAAAAGGACCATCCAGAATAAGCTTAAGTTTGGAATGTTGGCTTCTGAATGTGCTAATTAAGGCGATGTTTGCAAACTTATTTCAAGGTTGGCTACCCCAGCCCATTCATGAAATATGGACCAGATGCATAACAGCGTCGTAACAGCAGGGCCCTAATAGCCCTGACTGAGGGCATTGTTCTCTCTATGCAGATTAGCTAAACTTTGTCCTTTTGGATTCAAGAAGAAGACCCAGAAAAGGGGCCTGACTGCTAAGAAAACTTTCTGAAAACAATCTTCTTCAGCGCTTTATTCTCCTGGCTGGCTTTGGAAGTGGTAATAATAGGAAAACAAAAGACCTATTAACATCCATAGGCTCATTTTATTTCATAGACCCTTTCCCTCATAATAGGCAATATGTCTTCTTTACTCTACAGCAGGGGTGGGCAACCTTTCCTAACCTGAAAGACCAGATTACAAAGCAATGAGGGATGCCTACAAGGCAATCCAGGATACCTACAAACCAGCATACAAAGTTGCTGGGAGGAAGAACCAAAAAACAACTTTGTTGACCAGGACTGCCTGAAAAGGGGAAACTCTGGGTTCTCTTTCCTCCC